>NC_133327.1:25134780-25467905 GCF_042186555.1 Aquarana catesbeiana
TAATGTTGAGGGATTTGCAAAAGGCTCTCCAAAAGCGAGAAGTAAACTGAACACCCCTGTCTGAAATTACATGGGAAGGGACAACATGAAGACGGAAAATCTCTCGTACGAAAATGGGAACCAAGGCAGGAGCAGAAGGGAGACTAGGAAGAGGAACAAAATGGGCCATCTTGGAGAATCGATCAATTACCACCCAAATGACCGTATTCTTCTCAGAAGGTGGAAGATCGGTGATGAAGTCCATGGCTATGTGAGACCAGGGCTCCTTGGGAATGGGCAAGGGCATGAGAAGACCAGCAGGAACCTGCGTGGAGGACTTAGACTGGGCACAGACATGACAAGCCTTAACATAGTCTTTGACATCCGAACGGAGAGTAGGCCACCAGTAGTGGGGACTGATGAGGAGGAAGGATCGCAGAAACCCAGCATGACCTGCCACCTTGGAGTCATGTCCCCAACGAAGGATCTTAGCTCTTAACTCAGTGGGGACGAAGGTCCTGCCAGGAGGGATTTTTGACTTCAGGGTGGTTGAATGGGCAAGGATGCGTGAAGTAGGGATAATTGGCTCAGGTTCAATGGTAGGCTCCTCATCCTGAATGTCAAAAGATCTAGAGAGTGCATCAGCCCGACTGTTGCAGGAACCAGGTTTGAATGTAATGGTGAAGTTAAAACGGGAAAAGAAGAGACTCCACCTGGCTTGTCTGGGATTCAATCATTTGGCATTCTGTAAGTACTGCAGATTTTTATAGTCAGTGGAAATTGTTATGGAATGTGGGGAACCCTCCAAGAGATGACGCCACTCCTCCAATGCCAATTAAATCGCAAGAAGTTCCCGATCACCAATAGCGTAATTGTTCTCCGCCTGAGAAAATTTTCTGGAGAAAAACGCACATGGTAGACTACAGGAGGATGGAGAGGAAACAGCAGCCCAGGACAGCAAGGAATAGTAAGGAGGTAGCCAAATGTCGGGGCGACTAACAGACAAGGATAACAGAGAACACGCCAAAAGTCAGGGTCACAGGCAAACAGGGATAGTCGAGAACGCGCCAAAGGTCAGGGTCACAAGCAGACAGGAATAGTCGGGAACACGCCAAGATCGGTAACAGAGACAAAGACAAACTCGAGCACACGGCAAACAGGAAGCCAAACACACAATATTACACGGCAAGGCAGGCTTGGAGAATACGGTGTTAAATAGTGGTTCCTGTTGAGGCTAGGGTGGAGCCACACAGAGGGAAGATTACTTAAGCATGCAGGTGTGAGAGCACAAGCCTCAAGCCTGATACACAGACCAGGTAAGAGACAGACAGGTCATGAATGTATTACTGCAAGGTCATGACAGCCTCTTTAAAAAAAATTGCCAATCTATATTTATTTTACTTTCTAATATCTTTATAAATGATATGGTGTCTGGGATTAAAAGTACCATTTCTGTCTATGCAGATGACACTAAGCTATGCAGTGGAATAACATCCTTAAATGATGTCTCCAATTTTCAAGCTGACCTCAATGCACTGTCTAATTGGGCAACTAAGTGGCAAATGAGGTTTAATGTTGATAAATGTAAAGTTATGCACTTGGGGGCTAAGAATATGCATGCATCATACATACTAGGGGAATACAACTGGGGGAACCAATGGTGGAGAAGCATCTGGGGGTTTTGGTAGATCATAAGCTTAATAATAGCATGCAATGCCAAGCTGCGGTTTCCAAAGCAAGCAAAATCCTTTCTTGTATTAGGAGAGGTATGGACTCCAGAGAGAGAGATATCATTTTGCCCCTGTACAAATTATTAGTAAGACCTCTTCTGGAATATGCAGTCCAGTTTTGGGCACCAGGTCTCAAAAAGGATATCGGGGAACTGGAGAAAGTGCAGAGAAGGGCAACCAAACTAATAAGAGGAATGGAGGAGCTCAGCTATGAGGAAAGATTAGAGGAACTGAATTTATTCCCTCTTGAGAAGAGGAGATTAAGGGGGGATATGATCAACATGTACAAATACATAAGTGGTCCATATAGTGAACTTGGTGTTGTAATTCACTTTAATGTCATCACAGAGGACAAGGGGGCACTCTCTATGTCTAGAGGAAAAAAGATTTCATTTCCAAATATGGAAAGGTTTCTTCACAGTAAGAGCTGTGAAAATGTGAAATAGACTCCCTCCAGAAGTGGTTCTGGCCAGCTCAGTAGATTGCTTTAAAAAGGCCTAGAATATTTCCTAAATGTACAGAATATAACTGGGTACTAACATTTATA
This sequence comes from Aquarana catesbeiana, assembly GCF_042186555.1. NCBI lineage: Eukaryota > Metazoa > Chordata > Amphibia > Anura > Ranidae > Aquarana > Aquarana catesbeiana. The sequence goes on from NC_133327.1 coordinate 25,137,037, forward strand.
GGTAAAGTTGATCCAGGGAAAATCTGATTGCCTCTCTGAGATCAGGAAGGAATTTTTCCCCTGCTATAGCAAATTGGATCATGCTTTGCTTATGCCGCGTACACACGGTCGGACTTTTCGTCTACAAAAGTCCAACGGACGCTGACGGACTAAAGCTGGCTGGTAATCCGATCGTGTGTGGGCTTCTCCGGACTTTCAACGGACTTTTTTAGCCTCAAATCCGACGGACTTTAGATTTGAAGCATGCTTCAAATCTTTACGTCGTAAGTACGACGGACCCCGAAGTCCGCTCGTCTGTATGCTAGTCCGACGGACAAAAAAACGACGCATGCTCATAAGCAAAAACTAAACGGAAGCACTCGGTCTAGTAAAACTAGTGTTCGTATTGTAGGTAGCACATTCATCACGCTGCAAAATCTGTGATCGTTGAATGCAGCGCATTTTATTTCTTCTTTACGAAGGCTCTATAAAGAACGAAGGTGTTTTGCTGTTCATAATCAGAGTTCTCCCAAACTGATTTCTGGATTCTTTTTCTCTTTGATCTCATGAATGATATAGTATGCATTTTAAAAACAATGTTTCCATACTAATAATACTTTTTCCCCTTTTTTTTTTTTTAGGTTTGTAAAGTTACCACAAAGAACCCATTATTCTGTTTTTTTTTTTTTATAGTGATTATTTTTTAGTTTTTAGATAAAGTTAACCCAAAGCACCGTTTTTGGTTACGTAAATTTTTGGATTTTCAAGACTTACCACTTGAACATTATTAACATTAGTAATGTATTTTTGGTGTGTTTTTTTTCTAACTCAATGAGATTGTTGTCCCTTGTTAATTTAACATTGTGTGTAAAATCAATGATTTCAAAGAAAAAACATAAAAAGTCTTTTGCTAAACTCAAAAAATGATCCATTTATTCATGGTCAAAATAAAATAAAGAGGAAGTCAACGCTGGAAAAAGTCGGTGTACCAGAAAATTGGGATCTTGCGGAGTCCATATAAGAGGGAGCACAATCTGGTCCAAGAATCCCAGAGATCAACAGCACCAGCAGATGATCTAGATGTCCCCAGACTGTGGTCCTACAACAGCCTGCGTCTTCTGTCAGACCAGACTGAACCCAGGTCATCATTTTCTTCTCTTCCCTGCAGCCTTTCCTCCACGCTGCCCTGCAGCCTTCCCTGTAGCCTTCTTTTGAGGCTGTGGCTCTGGTGTTTCAGTTGTGGCAGGAGGAGGAGGAGGAGGAGGAGGAGGAGGAGGGGGGGCTGCCTCATGTAGTTGGGTGTTTTGTGTTAGCGTGCCCTGCAGCCCCTTATGGATTGTTTCCCCAAATAGGCGCTCACAAATGAGGCGCTGCTCCCTATTCATCTGAAGAAGCCTGCTGGCTAAGTAGCAGCCATAGGATTCTTCCGCTTCGGGGGGGCTCCTTAAAAAACGGGTGGCCTCTTGCATGAGGCGCAGGGATGCGTCCTGTGTGACCATCCCCTTCCTGGCCCTTTTTTTGCGAAGGTGGAGGGGAGGCACTTGGGATTCGGTCAGGCTCCTACTGGGCCCAGCCACCTCACTTGGCCCAGCCACCTCACTTGGCCCAGCCACCTCACTGGGAGCAGCCACCTCCTGCCTGACACTGGGCCCAGCCTCCTCCAGGATGATGGTGAATCCGGCCTCCTCCAGGCTGTCCATGGGCCCGGTCTCCTCCTGCCTGCCACTTTCCCCACATTCCTCCTGGATGGACTCATCCTGTGTATAAAAAAAGGACAATAGTTTTAGTATATTTTTTTGGGTTCATCAATGACACACAGTTTGCTTCTCATGAATAGCAAATTCAATGTGAATACATCTCTTTAATAAAAGAGTCTAATCAGACACCCTAATTATTTCAAGCAGGTGCCAAACATATTTAGCCACTACTGTCAATTGATATGTATACACAATTTTGAGTGCAAAATTATTTTAGACAATTATAACATCCAGTTAACATCATTAATATTAGTACAGTAAATATTTGTTAAAATAATTTACCTGACTCCAGATGGTCATATCTGGTTCATCCAGGATGGAAGACCCAGCTTGCTCCTCATCAGCCTCTGCTGGGGTGGAGGGAAGGGTGGAGGGAAGGGTGGAGGGAAGGGTTGAAAGTGATGGCCTGGCTTCATTCTGGTCATCAAGAAAACGGAGTTGATTGTAGTACCACAGCCTGGGTACATAAACATCATCTGCTGATGCTCCTGATCTCCTTGATTCCTGGATCTTCTTATGCTCCCTCTTATACATGTTCCTCAAGACCCCAATTTTCTTGAGCAATGTCTCCATTGTTGCTTCCGGGATGGTCGCCTGGACAAAGGACAGAAGTCTCTCCAGCGTTGACTTCCTCACATGCTTTGCATAATACTGAGGGTGTTTCACCTCCCACAAATTCCTCATCTCTCGATATTTAGAAATAAAAGCTGTAAGGAACTCTGGATCCTTAAATAGGGGATTCATTATATCTGGAAAAGATGAAGTCACAAGACAAAAAACACTTTTATTATAGGTTTCTGCTAACCCCTCATCATCTTCTCCCTATGTAGGCCTCATCAATCTATCAAGCCATATAGGCCGCTTGCTACAAAGTCATGACCATAAAACCCTAAAAAAAAATATATCTAAAATTACCTTCGTTTTGTAACGTCCTGGTCCACTATCACCTACGCACAGAACGTACGTACGACACGTGCGCAAGGGCCCTCTTTACACACTACGCATGTGTGAAACTCCGCCTGCGTCGCCCGCCCCTGACGTTCGAAATTAACTCATGTTCTCCGCCCCCTAATTCGACGCACAGAACGTACGTACGACACGTGCGCAAGGGCCCTCTTTACACACTACGCATGTGTGACACTCCGCCTGCGTCGCCCGCCCCTGACGTTCGAAATTAACTCATGTTCTCCGCCCCCTAATTTGACGCACAGAACGTACGTACGACACGTGCGCAAGGGCCCTCTTTACACACTACGCATGTGTGAAACTCCGCCTGCGTCGCCCGCCCCTGACGTTCGATTTTAACTCATGTTCTCCGCCCATTTTTTGTTACGGCGCGTAGTGGAGTAAATAATGGCGGAGACACCTGACATGTTGACGACCTCAGGTAGTGGAGACAGCCCGGAGGCTGGAACGTCAACAAAATCTGTGAGGCCTAGATTTAAGGCCTCTAATATGAGTTTTAAAGAGATGGTGGAGATGGTGGCCATTCTTCACAAAGACGACTATGATGGGAAGTATGGGCCGTACGCACGGCCAAATTTGCGCAAGGCCAAAATAATGGCGAAGGTCGTGGACACTTTGCAGGCATCTTTTGGGGTCCAGCGCTCCAAGGATCAACTTCGAAAAAGATGGTCTGACCTGAAACTCAGGGAGCCGGATCAATACAGACGTATCCGGAAAGTTCTTAAAAAAGTAAGTACTTGTCGTGTTTTTCTCTTGTGTTTATTACCTTGTATACTGCTCCATGTGCTTTTCCTTCCTATACGATTTTTTTGTTCATCGTTTTAAACGATCTTTTAATAAACCTCGTTACATATCTATAGATAGATCTATCTATATATATATATATATATATAGAGAGAGAGAGAGAGAGAAATATATATAGAGAGAGAAATATAGAGATAGGTAGATAGATAGATATAGAAATGTAAAACATTCTTTTTGAATATTTTAAGTTATCTTTTTTTTTTCTTTACATTTAGTTAGATATTTATAGATTTTGTTCCAGATATATATAGAGAGAGAGAGAGAGATCAAAAGATTATTAACTATATTTTGAGATATTGATATCTAGATATCTATCTATCCGATATGTCTTTATAATTTGAAATATTGAGGTAAAATAGGAACTCTACACAAACCACTTCACTACAAATGTTGGAAAATTACTATGTACTAAAATATCTGTGTGCTAAGTAGATTAAATAATTTTTTGTTTCACATAGGGGAAAAATCACTCAGCCAAAAAGAAGACAGTCCACCCCAAGCCAAACATGATTGGGAAATCAGCCCAAGCCCCACTGAGGATGTGGAGGAAGGAGAGGTGGGCGACATGGGCACCCCACCAGGTGAGTGTCTGACACACCAGCTTACGGTAATCTATGCATGGCTGCCTTTTGTTTGATGTAATTTTTCTACTCTATTTTAGGGGATCTTGTTGTGCTTGATTCAAGCAACAGTGCCACCCCCGAGGATGTGGAGGAATTATGCTACATGGGCACCCCACCAGGTCAGTGTCTGAGACAACAGCTTTATTATGGTAAGGTAAACTATGTATGTGTGCATATTTCTAAAGACATTTTTTGGTTTCATTCCATTTTAGGTACAAGAAGTGACTATTTCACCTCAGAAAGTGGCCAACGGCTAATTGGTCAAATAATGGCCTGGAATAAGGACATGGATGAAATGCGTAATCGGCTGGATCGTATGCAGCAGGAAATGAAGGACATGATTGATGTTTTGGGTCGAATCTAAATGCCCTTTTTGAAACCCCAAAACATCAATCATGTCCTTCATTTCCTGTTTTGCTGACCCCATTCTGGGCCTTTTCTTTATTTTTTTGGCTGAACATAAATGGCTGTTTAACCTAATTTAAAAAGGAGGGCTGTTTCTCGAAAATACATAAAAAATCCACAAAAAAATAAAACTTGATTTTCTCAAAAACCAAAAAAAAAAAAAAAACTTGATTTTAAAAAACAAAAAAAATAAAACTTGATTTTAAAAAACCAAAAAAAAAAATAAAACTTGATTTTAAAAAAACAAAAAAAATAAAACTTGATTTTAAAAAAACAAAAAAAATAACAAAACTTGATTTTCAAAAAAACAAAAAAAATAACAAAACTTGATTTAAAAAAAACAAAAAAAAAAAAACTTGATTTTAAAAAAACAAAAAAAATAAAACTTGATTTTAAAAAAACAAAAAAAATAACAAAACTTGATTTTCAAAAAAACAAAAAAAATAACAAAACTTGATTTTAAAAAAACAAAAAAAAAAAAAACTTGATTTTAAAAAAACAAAAAAAATAAAACTTGATTTTAAAAAAACAAAAAAAATAACAAAACTTGATTTTCAAAAAAACAAAAAAAATAACAAAACTTGATTTTAAAAAACCAAAAAAAAAAATAAAACTTGATTTTAAAAAAACAAAAAAAATAAAACTTGATTTTAAAAAAACAAAAAAAATAACAAAACTTGATTTTCAAAAAAACAAAAAAAAAACAAAACTTGATTTTAAAAAACCAAAAAAAAAAATAAAACTTGATTTTAAAAAAAACAAAAAAAAAAACAAAACTTGATTTTCCAAAAAACAAAAAAAAAAAAAAAAAAAGCCTGTTTGCGAAAATCAAAAAGCCAAAAATTTTTTTTGTGGATTAGGTAGAAATATTTAAATATAATTATATTTTTCTACATTATTAAGATATCATTATATTTTTGTCTATGAACATTTTATACTAAATGCAGAACTGAATGCATAACAACCATTAATAAAAACATCTCCTTATAGGAATTAAATAAATGTGTGGTTTGTTATTTCAAGGCTCAGTATCAGTTTGGTTATAATTGTAAAAAAGTTGTTTACAGTGGCAATGGAGCTTATTTAGACATTTAAAATTAAAATACAGTTGGCACTACAACTGCTCGACCATAACCTAGGAGACAGCCCAAAAGAAAGGCAAGCAATAAATATAATGCAAGATTTCATCAATATTTTTTTTATTGTAAAAAATTAAATATCCTGGCCCATTGCAATGGCCCCCCTACCCATAAAATAATTAACATATTGCTGTCTAACTTGACGGGCACTTTGGGGGGCCAAGCCAGTACGGACAGTATCCGGGCCCGTAAGGTTGGCATCTATTTGTCCGGCCTCAGGCCCAACTGTGCCTATATAATTCTGAGAATGTTTGTTTAAAAAGCTGTGCAGAATGCAGCACGATAAAATTATAAAATTAAGTTTGTATTCCGCCAAATTAATGGCTGTTTGAAACAGGCGGAACCGGCTGGCCAGAATTCCAAACGCATTCTCAACCACTCTTCTAGCTCTGGCCAGCCGGAAATTAAAAACCCTCCTCTCCGGGGTGAGGGTTCTTTGGGGGAATGGCCTCATGAGGTGCTTGCTGAGAGCGAAGGCTTCATCGGCAATGAAGACAAAGGGGAGTCCTTCCACATTATCCGCATCAGGTGGCAATCCCAGGCCACCACTCTGGAGACGCTGGCAGAACTCCGTCTGGGCAAATACTCCTCCATCCGACATCCGGCCATTCTTCCCCACGTCCACATATAAAAAATCATAGTGTGCCGACACCACCGCCATTAAAACAATACTGTGGAACCCCTTATAATTAAAATAGTATGACCCCGAATGGGGTGGTGGCACAATGTGGACATGTTTCCCATCTATAGCACCTCCACAATTGGGAAAGTCCCAACGGCTGGCAAAATGGGATGCCACAGTCTGCCATTCCTGTGGCGTTGAAGGAAACTGGGGAATCAAACAAGAAAACCAAAATCAATTAATTTGGAAGCTAACATTGCAAGAAAATTAGACAATTAAAAACATTATTCCCCAGCATCAGTATAACATTCAATAATTTAATTCTTCTGGAATAACTAATATGGAAAGGCACACTTATCAGATTGCTCACCCCCTCTGATGGAACATTGATTACATTTTAGGGGGTTGTGAAATCCCTAAAAAAAATTACTTTTAGGACACGCAGGAATTTAGGGACTAAAAAGGCTACAAGACTGCAGTTGTCGCACTCTGCAGGTGCAGTTGCTAACCAGCTTACAGTAAATGAGGTAATGTAAAAAGGCATTCATGTTGCAAGGAGTACACAATCACAGGTAAGGGCAATTAATGAAAACACTTTGAGGCTTGCATATGATTTGATGATGGAAATCAGCAGAGCTTCTGCTCATTTACTAAAGCACTGGAACAAATGCACCTGTAGAGTGCACATGCATTTTGCAAAGTGCAACATATATTTGCTTTAGACAAATCAACACCACAGAACATTCAAGCTAATTTTTATGAGGGTGGGGGGGGGGGGGGGTTGTGAAATCTAGATAATTGCTATTTAGCAGCACACTATTTGGAGTGAGTTTAGGTGGGGGGGGGGGGGGGAATCTAGCTAATTGCTAATTATAAGCACACTAAATACACTCAAACAAAATACATTCAAAATGAGTAGACTAGGTGGATATGTTCCCATCACTTCATGCTGGGGAGGTTATTGAAGGAAAATATACATGCATGACAAAAAATAACAGGAAAAAAATCCAGCATGTGTGAGGATAAAAAGGGGACATTCACACTATATTGCAATGATGGTAAGTAGTGTTTGAAGCAAGAAATACATTACATTATCAAAGATTACATAAAAGAACATGTGATGCTAATAAAAGAAAAATATCTTACCTTAATATAGTCCTTCTGCAGGACCTGGATGATGGCAGAACAGGTCTCTGGGATAATGATCCCCAGAGCCTGGGGGGAGATGCCTGTCGAGAACTTAAGGTCCTGCAGGCTTCTCCCTGTGGCCAAATACCGCAAGGTAGCGACCAGCCTCTGCTCCGAAGTGATGGCTTGCCTCATGCAGGTATCCTGCCTGCTGATATAGGGGGTCAGCAAAGCCAACAAACGGTCAAAAACGGGGTCCGTCATCCGGAGAAAGTTCCTGAAATCCTCAGGATTATTCTCACGGATCTCACGGAGCAAAGGCATGTGACAGAACTGGTCACGCTGAAGCAACCAATTCTTGGTCCATGAACTCCTCCTCGCCCTGTTCATGGACTGGTCTTGGGCTGAAGAATAAACTACAGCACCAAGCACATACAATGCACGAGCTCGACGACGAGTACGTACAGGTAACATGGTTTCAAAACGGTCGGCTGGTCAGAACGCACTAAACAGAACGCACTGAAGAACAGCAAGGCCTGTGAAGAGCGACCTGAAAATCAGGAACGAGCGGCCAATAAAACAAAGATTTCTCAATGCCAACTGACCAAACGCACTGAAAAGCAGATACAAACCTCACAAGCACAGACTGAACAACAGTTAAAACGAACTGAAAAATACGAGTCTCACAAGCGCGAATCGTCTCTCACCAAACTTCTACTAACACGAGATAAACACGAGATTAGCAGAAGGAGCCCAAAGGGTGTCGTACGGGCTATTGAACTTCCGTTTTATAGTCTCGTCGGACTTGGTGTACGTCACCGCTTCCTCGGCTGTCGTACTTTTGTGTGGTGTGTGTAGGCAAGTCCGTTTGTAAGAAAGTCTGCCGCAAGTCCGCCGAAGGTACGTCGGAAGTATGTCGGACAGGCTGTCGGACTTTTGTAGACGAAAAGTCCGACCGTGTGTACGCGGCATAAGATGTTGTAAGCCAGTGATGGAGATTCAATGTACGAATGGTATTATCCCTGGCTTCTCTTCCAGGGACAAAACTAGCTTGGTCTAAAGAGATAAGGTTGCGTATAAACGGGAGCATCATGTTAGCTAGAATCTTTGCGTATAGCTTGATATCCACGTTTAGCAAGGATATAGGTCTGTAGTTTGAAACTTGTGTGGGATCCTTGCCTTCTTTTGGTATAACAGTTATACTGTATGTGCTTCTAACATTTGTCCTGGAGAGGGCTGGGGGTTGGAAAGGGCATTGCAGGTTAATAGTAATTTAGACGATAAAACATCTAAGAAGCATTTATAATACTAAAGGGTGAATCCATCTGGCCCTGGGCTTTTGCCTGGTTTTATATGTTTTATATTGGTTTCTACTTATTTTATAGTGAGGGGGCTTTCCATTTCTTTGGCTTGTTGGGGGGTAATCGCTTTCGGGCTATATTGGGACAGGAAATCTCTAATCTGTTTAATGCGAGATTCTGTTGATGTCGGATCCAGATAATCAGATGTTCAAGATGATCAAGTTGTAGAGTTTTGAGTAAAAAAGTTCAAACTGCTTTGCAATATCCTTGTTTTTAGAGGCAAGTGTGCCCTGAGAATAAGGTGGATTGTAGAGGACATTTTAGATTCTTGTATCGTACGTGCTAGAAGCTTCCCACTTTTGTTGCCATGCTCATAAAATACTTTTTGACTGACAACATAGCATCTCCTTGTGCGCTTCCCTAGTTCCTCTAATTCCCGTGTACACACGAGCGGACTTTCGACGGACTGAACTCCGAAAGACTTTTTGACAGACTTTCGACGGAGTTCTGACGCAACGGACTTGCCTACACACGATCACACCAAAGTCCGACTGATTCGAACATGATGACGTACGACCGGACTAGAATAAGGAAGTTCATAGCCAGTAGCCAATAGCTGCCCTTGCGTCGTTGTTCGTCCGTCGGACTAGCATACAGACGAACTGATTTTTAGACCGGACTCGAGTCCGTTGGAAAGATTTGAAACATGTTCTATTTCTAAAGTCCGTCTGATTTTTCGACAGCAAAGGTCCAATGAAGCCCACACATGATCAAATTGTTCGGCGGATTCGTTCCATCGGACCTTTGCTGTTGAAAAGTCCGGTCATGTGTAAACGGCATAATAGGGCGTACACACGGTCGGACTTTGTTCGGACATTCCGACAACAAAATCCTAGGATTTTTTCCGACGAATGTTGGCTCAAACTTGTTTTGCCTACACACGGTCGCACAAAGTTGTCGGAATTTCCGATCGACAACCACGCGGTCACGTACACCACGTACGATGAGACTAGAAAAGGCTGGTTCAGAACCAAGCGCGGCACCCTTTGGGCTCCTTTTGCTAATCTCGTGTTTGTAAAAGTTTGGTGAGAGACGATTCGCGCTTTTTCAGTCTCGTGGCTTTCAGATCGTTTTCTGCCGTTCAGTTTGTGCTTGTGGGTTTGTATCTGCTCTTCAGTGCGTGCAGTCAGTTCGTATCAGAGTTTTCTGTGTGATCTTGCCTGCTCGTTGCTGTTTTTCAGGTCGCTCTTCACAGGCCTTGCTGTTCTTCAGTGCGTTCTGTTACTTCGTTCTGAGCAGCCGACCGTTTTCTAGCCATGTTTCGTATGCGTACTCCTCGTAGAGTTCGTGCTGTGCGGGGGCTTGGTGTTGGGGTCCTGACCTTGACACAAGTCCAGTCCATGAACAGGGTGGGGAGGAGTTCATGGACCAAGAATTGGTTGCTTCAGCATGGCCAGTTCTGTCATATGCCTTTGCTCCGTGAGAATAATCCTGATGATTTCAGGAACTTTCTCAGGATGACAGACCCCGTGTTTCACCGTTTGTTGGCTTCGCTGACCCCCTATATCAGCAGGCAGGATACCTGCATGAGGCAAGCCATCACTCTGGAGCAGAGGTTGGTCGCTACCTTGCGGTATTTGGCCACAGGGAGAAGTCTGCAGGACTTGAAGTTCTCGACAGGCATCTCCCCCCAGGCTCTGGGTATCATCATCCCAGAGACCTGTTCTGCCATCATACAGGTCCTGCAGAAGGAGTATATGAAGGTAAGATTTTTATCCTTTAATATCACATTTTATTGTATTGAATGTTTGCTAATATATTGTATTTCTTTCCTCATTCCCTAATTACCATGATTGTAATATGCTGTGAATGTCCCCTTTGTTCTCATGCATGCTGGATTTTTGTGTAATTATTATTTTATGTCCTTCATACATATTTGCCCTTCAATAACCTCCCCAGCATGGTGTCTCCTGCCCTATATTCACCTCATGTAGTCACTTAACAATGTATTTTATCAGCTCTATAGTAGTGCTTTACCCCAAACACCCCCTAAAATGTTTGGAAATGTTATTTTTGATTTAAATTCAGGCAGAGTGCCAGAGGCTTTTTTTTGTGGTGTCCCCAAATTTTTTGGAACCCTCCCTCCCCCCAACTGCTAAGTCAGCTGATCACAATTCTCTATCCTCAATCATCTATCTGCTGACTTTGCCAAACCCATACACACTATACCCATCTCTTTAGTGCTCAGATTTATGGATGAATTCCCCAAAGCATGTAGTGCAAGGGCCTGCCTGTATACTTTCCAATGGTACTGTTTAAAGTTTTTGTATCCTATTATTATCTTGATAGGTAATATCAGAATGTTCAAATGTGCTCAAATGTGTACAGTGTGTATTTATATCTTTGTATTCAGACACTTCTTACCTGTCCAGTGGTCTGCCAATAGTGTAACTAAGGAGGGGCTGTTCCAAGTAATACCCATTATTTAGGCATTCATCTCTCAATGAAGTGAAGAGGGTTACCTGTCCAAGAGTCCCCCCCCCCTATAATGTTAGAAATGGCCCATGAGAGGGGGGGAGGGGGAATATGATAGGTGTACCTTATACTTTGTTGTTGTTAAATTCCCCTTAATAAATGCTATCTGGAGGTTGCCCAATAATGTTTGTGTCTAATCTGCTTGCCATGTTTCTGTGAAAAAATAGTAATGTTTATTGTTTTTTCCTCAACAGTTTCCTTCAACGCCACAGGAATGGAAGACTGTGGCCTCCCACTTTGCCCAGCGGTGGGACTTTCCTAACTGCGGAGGGGCAATTGATGGGAAACACGTCCACATCGTCCCACCACCCAACTCGGGGTCGTACTATTATAATTACAAGGGGTTTAAAAGTATAGTGATGTTGGCGGTGGTGTCGGCTAATTACGAGTTCCTGTATGTGGACGTGGGGAAGAATGGCCGGATGTCCGATGGTGGAGTCATCGCCCAGACGGAGTTCTACAGGCGTCTCCAGAATGGCAGCTTGGACTTGCCACCTCCAGAGGACAATGTTGAAGGTCTCCCATTTGTGTTCGTTGCTGATGAAGCGTTTGCGCTGGGGGACCACCTGATGCGGCCATTCCCGATGAGGACCCTCACCCCGGAACAGAGGGTTTTTAATTACCGGCTGGCCAGAGCCCGAAAAGTGGTGGAGAACACATTTGGAATCCTGGCCAGCCGGTTCCGATTATTTCTGACACCCATCCATATGGCGGAGTATAAACTGAACCATATAATACTTGCCTGCTGTGTTCTCCATAATTTTTTAAGAAAACATTCAGCCAACTATGCTGGCTCAGTTGGGCCTGAGGCCGGAATCCCAAATCCATCAACACTGACGGCGCTTGAAAGTGGCCGTCCTGGCTTGCCCTCCCTGAATGCCCGTGATGTCCGGTTACGATACCTGGAGTTCTTTGCGGGTAGGGGGGCTATCAATATGCCAGACAATCTGTGAAACCTTTTTCAAATAAAAAACAACCAAAAGAAATTATTTGTGGACATTTACTGCTTGTGTTTGTTTTAGCTGACCCTGACAGAAATATGTTGAGTGCAGAAAATGTCGTGATTGGGTAACCTTATAAAAAACACTGTTGGCTGGTACTTCCTAAATGCAAAAACACATTTCACTACAAGTGCACTTGCAACTGCACTGAAACTGCACTTGTAGTGCAAAGTGTATTTGCCCTTAGGAAATAACCCCCATGTTTGCATAAAACAGCAATTACATCACCCCAAAAGTGTTGTAGCGTTGAGACAATAATCCACACATTCTTGAGTAACCAACTTTTTTATAGCTGCACAATCACATGTGCATTTACCAAAGGTTTTTAAAACTAACCAACATGTTTGTTGTATAACAATTTTTGCTGTAGCATTATCAAAAATTGAAATGTCCTTTTCTGATAAAACAGGCCTGTGTAAAACCAACAAGAAAGCCAAAAAAATTGAACTTACAAAGTTCACATATGGTAAAACCTGAAGGCTATATCAGACATGAGTATTTAGGAACTGTGTTTGATATAGCGTTCAGATGGGGGGAAATCACCCCTGGAAAAGCCAAATTTGGAAGATGCACACCAAGTTCAGAATGTCAACATGTGCTAGCTGCCATCAGGGGGGATCAAGGGACGTGTTTTGGGGGAGCAAGCCCTTCCTCACCGCTACTTTATAATTGAGGAAGGTGTTGCACCCCCAAAACGCATCCATTGCTCTCCCGTGATGTCAGATAGCACATGTTGGCACACTGTGTGCATCCTCCAAATTTGGCTTTTCAAAACATTGCAAAAATATTTTAAAGATTGGACCACAATCCAAAAAGGTGATTTTGTGGCCTTTTAAATTCGCCCCAAAACATCAATGATGTTATTATTTTTTTTAATATCATCACTGATTTGTTGCTGTATGTTGTGCAATTCGAGATTACACCCCATGATCTCCCCGATCAGGATCTGGGCACTTTCAGAAGTAAAGCGTTCTCTCTCCCTCACATCATGATCACCTAAAAAGAGAAAAAGAAAACAAAAATAGGTATCAAAAATCTGCCACCATCCATCTTTTTTACCTGAGCCTGTGGTCGCAGACACTCACCTGTTGTGGTGCCAGTCTCCACCACATCTTCTTCTTCCTCCTGCTCTTCTTCTTGGGTTTGCGGTATTTCACCTTCTTCCAGAGGTGGGGGGTCTCTGGTCTCCTGGGATGAGGGGTGTCCTCCGAGTCTTTTCTCCCCTATGTAAAACAAAAATGGTATACTTAGCACACAGATATTTGATGGCAGAACTAGAAATAGGAAACATTACTTGGAAGTGGGGTACAATTGTCTATTTTAGCAGAGTTCCAAGATGTATATTTTTTATTGCCCTTTGTCAAGCTGCAATACTTTACCTGTCTTGTACAAGCTTCGCAGATGGAGACCCCCCTATAGTATACACTGGAGCACCTGTGTGGCCCCCTAATAAAAAGGGTGTTCTGGGGTCCCACACTAGTGCTCCAGTGTCCAGATGTGAAAACAGCTGCTCAGTGTCCTCTCCTTACACACAATCTAGTTGGCATTTCATTCTAGTAACAAACCCATCTACACAAACAAATATTTGGCATCCAAGTAGGCCCAAAAAAAATGTGGGAAAATGCATATGGCCTAAACAATGGTGTTTTAGAGGCCCAAAGAAAAATGTTTGATACGAACGAATAATGGGCCCATGAACATTAAAGTTGCCCTTTTAAACATTACAATTACTAAAAGCATATTGAGCAGAACGAACGGAATAAAGACAGAAAGAATAGGAACACAGCACAACTACTTACTTTTTTGCAGCACTCTCCGGATCTTTCGGTACTGCTCTGGCTCTCTCAATTTCCTGAGCTGATCTTTTGATCTTCGGACCCCGAAATTCCTCTCAAGACTCCTGACCACTTTCGCCATGATCTTGGCCTTTCGGATGTTCGGGTTGGGGTAAGGCCCATACTTCCCATCATAGTTGGACTTCTTCATGATGTCGACCATCTCCAACATCTCCCCAAAGGACATATTTGTGGCCTTAAGACATCTCCTTCTGGATCGGGACGTACCTGGATCCGGGCTTTCCTCCTCCTCCTCCTCGTTCCTGCAATTATCACGCACCTGCTGTGACTCCGCCATCATGCTCTTCACCCACTGCGCCAAACGAAAAGGGTGGGGAATAGACTAGAAAGAACGTCAGGGGCGGGCGGAGTTACACGCATGCGCAGTGTATATAAAGCGTAACACGCGCGCGTATTACGTACGATCTGTGAGCGGAGGAAGGAGCATTGGAGGCGCCGATCGTAAGAACGAAGGTAAGAGACAAACTTGTGCCTATACTGCTTCTACATTGAGGCCTATATTGTAAAAGATTAGGAGAGTTTTGTCTGACATTAGGCTTTGTCTTGTGTTGTGTCTTGCAGTGAACATGGATATGGTACTCAAAGATAATGACTTCATGTCAGTATTCGTAGATATGTTAAGGGAGCTGCCCTGTCTGTGGGAGATTAAACACCCCCATTTCAAGAACCAAGCAAAGAGGAAGGCAGCACTGGTGCAATTGTTGGTAATTGTGAAGCAGGTGACCCCCACGGCAGACATCACCTATTTAAAGATATTAATTGGTGGCCTGAGGAGTACATATCTAAGGGAGCACAAGAAAGTCCTGGATTCACAGAGATGTTGTACTATGACAGGCTGCATTTTATGGCAGGCCAGACTGAACCCAGGCCATCCCTCTCCAGTCTTCCTTCCACGCTTCCTTCCCCCCCGGCTGAGGCTTCTGACGCCCAACCTGGGCCTTCCAGGCAACAACACATGGAGGAGCCCAGATTGAGCCAGGTATAGCATTCCTCTAAATATTTCTGCTTGTCCAATCAATGATGTTAACTAGATGTTAGTTGGGAGTACTAATTTAGGATTGTGATTGATGAAGCAACAACTAAAACCATGTCCCTTTTTCATACACAGGGAAGTCTCAGCCAGGAGGTGGCCGAGCCGGCTGGCTGATCTGCAGGTCCCTCCACCCCCCCCTGAAAAGAGAAAGTGGCAGTAGGAGGAGTGCCCTAGAGGAGGCTACCGGAGGACTCTTTTGGAGGGCTACAGAGGTCCTGGGAGCACGACAGACCGTGGAGGAGGACATTGCTGCCGTCATTGCATATAAAATGCAGAGCATGGAGGAGGGCCAACAAGTAATGTGTGAGGCCCTCATATCGGAGGCTCTGGAGAAAGGTATGAGGGGCCAAATTACACCTGAAACACACCTTTGTGATGGTCCTCCTCCTCCTCCTGCAGGTCCTCCTCCTCGTCCTCCCTCTCCTCCAGGTCCTCCCAGTCCTCCTCAAGGTCCTACTCCTCCTCCTGCCACATCTCCAACTGCACAGCCACAGCCGGGAAGGAAGCATGAAAGGAAGACCAGAAAGTGAGGACCCTGGATCCAGTCTGGTCGGCCAAAAGATGCAGCCTCTTGTGGTACCACAGCCTGGGGACATACATGTCATCTGCTGCTATCCAAGTCTCTGCGAATCCCGGACCAGACTGCCCTCCCTTACATATGGACTCCTCAGGCCACCAATTTTGATGCTGAAGAATCGATGTCTGCCGTGGGGGTCCCAGGCTTCGCTAATTTCTCTTGTTGATCCAGTGTTGCCTTCCTCTTTGTTTGGTTCTGATCCCTTAATAAAGGATTTTTGTTTGGAATTCTACTCTCCTATGTGTTTTACTTCAAAAATGACAGTTGGTTTGTGAGGATTCAGGTACATTTCAAATATACAATGTGAAACAAGGGACACCAACACCAAACAATCTCCTGGAGATTAAATAATACAAGATATCAATGGTGTTGGGGTAACTTGACACACAAAACACACACAAAAATATTCTGGAGTAAAAATAAAAATAACATTGAACAAAGATCAGCCTTGGAAAAAATCCAAACATTAACCACTTGCCGACCGCCTAACGTATATATACGTCGGCAGAATGGCACGGGCAGGCAGAATCACGTACCTGTACGTGATCTGCCTCCCGCGGGCGGGGGGTCCGATCGGACCCCCCCCTGGTGCCATCGGCGGTCGGCATCTGACTGGGAGCGTCGGGAGGCGAGGGGGAGACCATCCGATCGTGGCCCCCCCCTCGCGATCGCTCCCAGCCAATGGGAATCCTCCTCTGCCTGTGTGTAGTTTCACACAGGCAGAGGATGTGATGTCATCTCTCCTCGGTCTGGCAGTTTCCGTCCAGCGCCGAGGAGAGAAGACATGTAAGTCCACACAACACAAACACACACAGTAGAACATGCCAGGCATACTTTACACCCCCGATCGCCCCCCGATCCCCCCCCAATCACCCCCCCCCCTGTCACAAACTGACATTAGCAGTATTTTTTTTTTTTTTTTTTTCTGATTACTGCATAGTGTCAGTTTGTGACAGTTACAGTGTTAGGGCAGTGAGTATTACCCCCCTTTAGGTCTAGGATACCCCCCTAACCCCCCCTAATAAAGTTTTAACCCCTTGATCACCCCCTGTCACCAGTGTCACTAAGCGATCCTTTTTCTGATCGCTGTATTAGTGTCGCTGGTGACGCTAGTTAGAGACGTAAATATTTAGGTTCGCCGTCAGCATTTTATAGTGACAGGGACCCCCATATACTATCTAATAAAGGTTTTAACCCCTTGATTGCCCCCTAGTTAACCCTTTCACCACTGATCACCGTATAACTGTTACGGGTGACGCTGGTTAGTTTGTTTATTTTTTATAGTGTCAGGGCACCCGCCGTTTATTACCGAATAAAGGTTTAGCCCCCCGATCGCCTGGCGGTGATATGCGTCGCCCCAGGCAGCGTCAGATTAGCGCCAGTACCGCTAACACCCACGCACGCAGCATACGCCTCCCTTAGTGGTATAGTATCTGTACGGATCAATATATGATCCGATCAGATCTATACTAGCGTCCCCAGCAGTTTAGGGTTCCCGAAAACGCAGTGTTAGCGGGATCAGCCCAGATACCCGCTAGCACCTGCGTTTTGCCCCTCTGCCCGGCCCACCCAAGTGCAGTATCGATCGATCACTGTCACTTACAAAACACTAAACGCATAACTGCAGCGTTCGCATAGTCAGGCCTGATCCCTGCGATCGCTAACAGTTTTTTTGGTAGCGTTTTGGTGAACTGGCAAGCACCAGCCCCAGGCAGCGTCAGATTAGCGCCAGTACCGCTAACACCCACGCACGCACCGTACACCTCCCTTAGTGGTATAGTATCTGATCGGATCAATATCTGATCCGATCAGATCTATACTAGCGTCCCCAGCAGTTTAGGGTTCCCACAAACGCAGTGTTAGCGGGATCAGCCCAGATACCTGCTAGCACCTGCGTTTTGCCCCTCCGCCCGGCCCGGCCCAGCCCAGCCCACCCAAGTGCAGTATCGATCGATCACTGACACTTACAAAACACTAAACGCATAACTGCAGCGTTCGCAGAGTCAGGCCTGATTCCTGCGATCGCTAACAGTTTTTCTGGTAGCGTTTTGGTGAACTGGCAAGCACCAGCCCCAGGCAGCGTCAGGTTAGCGCCAGTACCGCTAACACCCACGCACGCAGCATACGCCTCCCTTAGTGGTATAGTATCTGATCGGATCAATATCTGATCCGATCAGATCTATACTAGCGTCCCCAGCAGTTTAGGGTTCCCACAAACGCAGTGTTAGCTGGATCAGCCCAGATACCTGCTAGCACCTGCGTTTTGCCCCTCCGCCCGGCCCAGCCCAGCCCACCCAAGTGCAGTATCGATCGATCACTGACACTTACAAAACACTAAACGCATAACTGCAGCATTCGCAGAGTCAGGCCTGATCCCTGCGATCGCTAACAGTTTTTTTGGTAGCGTTTTGGTGAACTGGCAAGCACCAGCGGCCTAGTACACCCCGGTCGTAGTCAAACCAGCACTGCAGTAACACTTGGTGACGTGGCGAGTCCCATAAGTGCAGTTCAAGCTGGTGAGGTGGCAAGCACAAGTAGTGTCCCGCTGCCACCAAAAAGACAAACACAGGCCCGTCGTGCCCATAGTGCCCTTCCTGCTGCATTCGCCAATCCTAATTGGGAACCCACCAATTCTGCAGCGCCCGTACTTCCCCCATTCATATCCCCAACCAAATGCAGTCGGCTGCATGAGAGGCATTTTCTTTATGTCCTCCCGAGTACCCCTACCCAGCGAACCCCCCCAAAAAAGATGTTGTGTCTGCAGCAAGCGCGGATATAGACGTGACACCCACTATTATTGTCCCTCCTGTCCTGACAATCCTGGTCTTTGCATTGGTGAATATTTTGAACTCTACCATTCACTAGTTGAGTATTAGCGTAGGGTACAGCATTGCACAGACTAGGCACACTTTCACAGGGTCTCCCAAGATGCCATCGCATTTTGAGAGACCCGAACCTGGAACCGGTTACAGTTATAAAAGTTAGTTACAAAAAAAAGTGTAAAAAAAAAAAAAAAAAAAACACATACAAAAATATAAAATAAAAAAAAAATAGTTGTCGTTTTATTGTTCTTTCTCTCTCTATTCTCTCTCTCTATTGTTCTGTTCTTTTTTACTGTATTCTATTCTGCAATGTTTTATTGTTATTATGTTTTATCATGTTTGCTTTTCAGGTATGCAATTTTTTATACTTTACCGTTTACTGTGCTTTATTGTTAACCATTTTTTTGTCTTCAGGTACGCCATTCACGACTTTGAGTGGTTATACCAGAATGATGCCTGCAGGTTTAGGTATCATCTTGGTATCATTCTTTTCAGCCAGCGGTCGGCTTTCATGTAAAAGCAATCCTAGCGGCTAATTAGCCTCTAGACTGCTTTTACAAGCAGTGGGAGGGAATGCCCCTCCCCCCCAACGTCTTCCGTGTTTTTCTCTGGCTCTCCTGTCTCAACAGGGAACCTGAAAATGCAGCCGGTGATTCAGCCAGCTGACCATAGAGCTGATCAGAGACCAGAGTGGCTCCAAACATCTCTATGGCCTAAGAAACCGGAAGCTACGAGCATTTTATGACTTAGATTTCGCCGGATGTAAACAGCGCCATTGGGAAATTGGGAAAGCATTTTATCACACCGATCTTGGTGTGGTCAGATGCTTTGAGGGCAGAGGAGAAATCTAGGGTCTAATAGACCCCAATTTTTGCAAAAAAGAGTACCTGTCACTACCTATTGCTATGATAGGGGATATTTACATTCCCTGAGATAACAATAAAAATGATTAAAAAAAAAAAAAAATGAAAGGAACAGTTTAAAAATAAGATAAAAAAATAATAATAATAAAGAAAAAAAAAAAAAAAAAAAAAGCACCCCTGTCCCCCCTGCTCTCGCGCTAAGGCGAACGCAAGCATCGGTCTGGCGTCAAATGTAAACAGCAATTGCACCATGCATGTGAGGTATCGCCGCGAAGGTCAGATCGAGGGCAGTAATTTTAGCAGTAGACCTCCTCTGTAAATCTATAGTGGTAACCTGTAAAGGCTTTTAAAGGCTTTTAAAAATGTATTTAGTTTGTCGCCACTGCACGTTTGTGCGCAATTTTAAAGCATGTCATGTTTGGTATCCATGTACTCGGCCTAAGATCATCTTTTTTATTTCATCAAACATTTGGGCAATATAGTGTGTTTTAGTGCATTAAAATGTAAAAAAGTGTGTTTTTTCCCCAAAAAATGCGTTTGAAAAATCGCTGCGCAAATACTGTGTGAAAAAAAAAAATGAAACACCCACCATTTTAATCTGTAGGGCATTTGCTTTAAAAAAAATATATAATGTTTGGGGGTTCAAAGTAATTTTCTTGCAAAAAAAAATTATTTTTTTATGTAAACAATAAGTGTCAGAAAGGGCTTTGTCTTCAAGTGGTTAGAAGTGTGGATGATGTGTGACATAAGCTTCTAGATGTTGTGCATAAAATGCCAGGACAGTTCAAAACCCCCCCAAATGACCCCATTTTGGAAAGTAGACACCCCAAGCTATTTGCTGAGAGTCATGTTGAGTCCATGGAATAATTTATATTGTGACACAAGTTGCGGGAAAGAGACAATTTTTTATTTTTTTTATTTTTTTTTGCACAAAGTTGTCACTAAATGATATATTGCTCAAACATGCCATGGGAATATGTGAAATTACACCCCAAAATACATTCTGCTGCTTCTCCTGAGTATGGGGATACCACATGTGTGGGACTTTTTGGGAGCCTAGCCGCGTACGGGACCCCGAAAACCAAGCACCGCCTTCAGGCTTTCTAAGGCCGTAAATTTTTGATTTCACTCTTCACTGCCTATCACAGTTTCGGAGGCCATGGAATGCCCAGGTGGCAAAAAAACCCCCCAAATGACCCCATTTTGGAAAGTAGACACCCCAAGCTATTTGATGAGAGGTATAGTGAGTATTTTGCAGACCTCACTTTTTGTCACAAAGTTTTGAAAATTGAAAAAAGAAAAAAAAAATTTTTTTTTCTCGTCTTTCTTTATTTTCAAAAACAAATGAGAGCTGCAAAATACTCACCATGCCTCTCAGCAAATAGCTTGGGGTGTCTACTTTCCAAAATGGGGTCATTTGGGGGGGGGTTTGTGCCACCTGGGCATTCCATGGCCTCCGAAACTGTGATAGGCAGTGAGGAGTAAAATCAAAAATGTACGCCCTTAGAAATCCTGAAGGCAGTGATTGGTTTTCGGGGTCCCGTACGCGGCTAGGCTCCCAAAAAGTCCCACACATGTGGTATCCCCATACTCAGGAGAAGCAGCTAAATGTATTTTGGGGTGCA
Source organism: Aquarana catesbeiana (assembly GCF_042186555.1). Classification (NCBI taxonomy): domain Eukaryota; kingdom Metazoa; phylum Chordata; class Amphibia; order Anura; family Ranidae; genus Aquarana; species Aquarana catesbeiana. The sequence continues at coordinate 25,158,073 of NC_133327.1, forward strand.
ATTCCACATATGCCCATGGCCTGTGTGAGCAATATATCATTTAGTGACAACTTTGTGCAAAAAAAAAAAAAAAAAAAAAAAAATTTGTCACTTTCCCGCAACTTGTGTCAAAATATAAAACATTCCATGGACTCAACATGCCTCAAAGCAAATAGCTTGGGGTGTCTACTTTCCAAAATGGGGTCATTTGGGGGGGTTTTATGTCATCTGGGCATTTTATGGCCTTCAAAACTGTGATAGGTAGTGAGGAGTAAAATCAAAAATGTACGCCCTTAGAAATCCTGAAGGCAGTGATTGGTTTTCGGGGCCCCGTACGCGGCTAGGCTCCCAAAAAGTCCCACACATGTGGTATCCCCATACTCAGGAGAAGCAGCTAAATGTATTTTGGGGTGCAATTCCACATATGCCCATGGCCTGTGTGAGCAATATATCATTTAGTGACAACTTTTTGTAATTTTTTTTTTTTTTTTTTGTCATTGTTCAATCACTTGGGACAAAAAAAATGAATATTCAATGGGCTCAACATGCCTCTCAGCAAATTCCTTGGGGTGTCTACTTTCCAAAATGGGGTCATTTGTGGGGGTTTTGTACTGCCCTGCCATTTTAGCACCTCAAGAAACGACATAGGCAGTCATAAATTAAAGGCTGTGTAAATTCCAGAAAATGTACCCTAGTTTGTAGACGCTATAACTTTTGCGCAAACCAATAAATATACACTTATTGACATTTTTTTTACCAAAGACATGTGGCCGAATACATTTTGGCCTAAATGTATGACTAAAATTGAGTTTATTGGATTTTTTTTAGAACAAAAAGTAGAAAATATCATTTTTTTTCAAAATTTTCGGTCTTTTTCCGTGTATAGCGCAAAAAATAAAAACGGCAGAGGTGATCAAATACTATCAAAAGAAAGCTCTATTTGTGGGAAGAAAAGGACGCAAATTTCGTTTGGGTACAGCATTGCATGACCGCGCAATTAGCAGTTAAAGCGACGCAGTGCCGAATTGTAAAAAGTGCTCTGGTCAGGAAGGGGGTAAAACCTTCCGGGGCTGAAGTGGTTAAAGAAAAAAAAAGGCTGAAAATACAAAAAAAAAAAAAAAAAAAAAAAAAGTCAGATGTGACAACTAATAATAATATATTCAGGGAATCCCACTAAAAAAACACAAATAAAACTTTGTGAGAAGTGTGTGTGAATATGAGCAGCAAAACTACTTAATTCTTGTCACATTATAAAGAAGAAGAGAGTGTGGTGTATTAAACCATTTTGAACATTGCAGCGTGACGAAAGTGCTGTATCCATTGTGAACGCTAAGTTTACCAGAACGAGCTGTCCCGTCTCGGAATTTCTTCTGAGCATGTGTGGCACTTTGTGCGTCGGAACAGGCCACACACGGTCGGAATTGACGCGATCGGATTTTGTTGTCGGAAAATTTTATCTCCTGCTCTCCAACTTTGTGTGTCGGAAAATCCGATGGAAAATGTCCGATGGCGCCCACACACGGTCGGAATTTCCGACAACACGCTCCGATCGGACATTGTCCATCAGAAAATCCGACCGTGTGTACGGGGCATAAGAGGAGAGAACGTGTGTAATATTAAAAAGAAAAACTGCGCCGGTATGACGACTAAAAAAGCTGTAACTCAAAAGTGAAATACACACCAAACAAGTAAAGAGCAAAAAGGAAGCTGCACTGATAGTGAATGAAGTAAACAAATCAATGTGATCTAGTGAAAAAATAAACCTATGACTTGATTGACAAATATAATAAAAACCCTGCAATATTGAACTAATAAAGGGTCATTAGAAAAACAGATGCAATAAATAATAAACCAAGTAGATTCTGGAAAGTGACAAAACAAAAGTAACCTGTTGAGTGAAACAAAGACAACCAATCCAGCAGATAAGTGAAAAATAATGCAATATGGGGCCCCAGGACAAGGTGCATATAGTGACAAAACGTGTAGGGAGCAGCGACGTGCTGATGTCACCGTGTGGTTCTCACGCTCCACTTACATGGGCGTATTTGTACTATTTGCCAGCCAGCTTTGCTTGTTTTTATGGAAATTTTTGCATAGTCTGTTTGTCTGCACAGACTTTTTACAATAAGCACCACCTGATTTTACCGATGGCTCTTTTTATGGGCCTAAACTCGCTCACCGAGGATATGTTCATGGCTGCTTAGCTGATTGCTGGATATACATCAAATCTTCAGGAACGCCTGGCTCGCTAGCCACTGGAGGTATCGGGAGGATTTAAAGGCCCTGGCTGGGTATTAGCCACAAGCTCTAACAGCTTGTTTAGCTGGTAAGCCTTCAATTTATATGGTGGTGGATTCACGGTGTCCTTTAAGTATTGAAGATCCCTCACAGGGTGTTTCAATATCTATTCCCTGTTGAGAAGCATTTGGAAGAGACTTTTACAAACTTTTATTTTTATTTTTATTTTATTACACATTCTCAATTTTTTGTTGTGTGTAGTATTCCCTCTAGATGTTGACATCTTTGACCCTGGCTGCTTGAACCAGCAGGGCTTATACAGTCATGCTCATCTGTATCTTCTTTTTTGGAAGAGTCTGAAAAAGACTGTTTGCCTTGAAGGCTAGGAGACTACTCCTTGATAGAATAGATAACCCATTCACTGGGTGAGGAAACACTCCTTTAGAGTGACAATCTACTAGGTATCTTAACCTTTGTTGCTTGAACAAAGAAGCATTCATGCAGTCAAGTGCATCCACATCGCTCTCTTTGGAAACTCTGAAGAGGGCTATTTCACCTGGTATGGCTAGTAGGGATGAGCCGAACACCCCCCTGGTTTGGTTTGCACCAGAACTTGCGAACAGGCAAAAAATTTGTGCAAACACCGTTAAAGTCTATGGGACACGAACATGAAAAATCAAAAGTGCTAATTTTAAAGGCTTATATGCAAGTTATTGTCATAAAAAGTTTTTGGGGACCCAGGTCCTGCCCCTGGGTCATGCCTGTACAGTATCAATGCAAAAAAAAAAGTTTTAAAAATGGCTGTTTTTTAAGGAGCAGTGATTTTAATAATGCTTAAAGTAAAACAATAAAAATTAAATATTCCTTTAAATATCGTGCCTGGGGGTGTCCTCAGTATGCCTATAAAGTAGCGCATCTTTCTTGTGTTTAGAACAGTACCACAGCAAAATGACATTTCTATAGGAAAAAAAGTAACTTAAAACTGCTCTCGGCTGTAATGAATTATCAGATCCCGGCAATATAGATAAAAATCATTGAAAAAAACGGCATGGGTCCCCCCCAGTCCTTTACTAGGCCCTTTGGGTCTGGCATAAATATTAAGGGGAACCCCACACCAAAATTTTAAATAAAATTGCTTGGGGGTCCCCCCAAAACCCATAGCAGGACCTTCAGGTCTGGTATGGATTTTAAGGGGAACCCCGAGCCAAAATTAAAAAAAAAAAGGAATAGGCCCCCCCCCAAATCCATACCAGATCCTTTTAGAACACGCAACCTGACAGGCCTCAGGAAAAGGGGGGGGACAAGAGAGCGCCCGCCTTCCTGAACCGTACCAGGCCACATGCCCTCAACATGGGAAGAGTGCTGATCGGGCTCATCCCTAATGGCTAGGTGACTTCTCATTGCCAGAGCAGATAATCCTTTGAAAGAGTGAGGGAGAGCCACTCCTTTAAAGTGTATTGACAAAGTGCTTATTGAATGTAACATCCTGTTAGGTATCATCATCTCTATCCCTGGCTGCTTGAACCAGCAAGATACATTCTTGCCCATCTGCATCTTCCTCTTTATAGAGTATGAAGAGGGCTGTTTTGCCTGGGAAGGCTATGAGACTGCACATTGTTAGAACATATAACCCCTTCACAGGGTGAGTGGAAACACTCCTTATTATGCCCTGTACACACGGTCGAATTTTCCAACGGAAAATGTGTGATAGGACCTTGTTGTCAGAAATTCAGACCGTGTGTGGGCTCCATCACACGTTTTCCATCGGATTTTCCGACACACAAAGTTTAAGAGCAGGCTATAAAATTTTCCGACAACAAAATCCGATCCTGTGTACACAATTTCGATGCACAAAGTGCCACGCATGCTCAGAATAAATAAAGAGATGAAAGCTATTGGCTACTGCCCCATTTATAGTCCCGACGTACGTGTTTTACGTCACCGTGTTCAGAATGATCGGATTTTCCGACAACTTTGTGTGACCGTGTGTATGCAAGACAAGTTTGAGCCAACATCCGTCGGAAAAAATCCTAGGATTTTGTTGTTGGAATGTCAGATCAATGTCCGACCGTGTGTACGGGGCATAAGTGTACTGGCCACTTGTTTAATGAATGTGACAACCTGTTAGGTTTCACCATCCTCATCTCTGGTTGCTTCAATAAAGAAGCAGGATTCATACAGTCATGTTCATCTGCATTTTCTTTTTTGAAGAGCCTGAAGAGGGCTGTTTTGTTTGGGAAAGCTCTAAGACTGCTCATTGCCAGAATAGATAAGCTTTTCACAGGGTTTTGCCTGCCACTTAACAAAGCAGCCCACAAAAATAATTCAATGCAGTATAAAATAGTTTGCTTAGTAACAAACCCAAAAGAGTTAACTACTGCCAGAGAAGGATGCTTCCATCCACAGCCCTGATTCACCAGATGGTTAATGAACCAAACCTTGCCCTGCCAGGAATCAGGACATAATGAAAATGTTTTGTTCAGAACAGCAAAAAAAAAGGTAGGACAATAATATTCTTCAATGTACACAAACCACCCAAGGGAAATTTAGACATCATAAAAGCATGCTTCTCACTTTTTTTGGGGGTGAAAAACTGGAGAGCACATAGAAATATAAAAGGATGTCCTATACTTCAACAGGCAATAGCTGGCTACAGTACTCATCCACAGGCGACTCCTCTACCTTCTCTGGGAATGCTGATCTTTTCTGAGGCAGCTGGCACAATGGCACAATAGTAAAGCAAACATGAGAAGCCACCAACGGCTTAATGCCATGTGTGAACAGACAAAGTATTACTTTGTGCACCTGTTATACAGAGTACTTCCTGTGGGGAGCTCAGGGTATGCACAGTGGCTGCAGGGAGCAAGGCACAACAATACAACAATACCTAGCAATGCAGTATTCATTTGGTACAAAGCATTTTTAAATTGAGCTCACCCAACCTCCGCCATCTGCCTGTAAACACCGGCACAGCGTGGGTGTGCGTGCCTAGGAGAGACTCTACCGACACCGCTGCCCACCAACATAGACCCAGCAGACCCCAGACAAGGCTGTTAGCAATGAAAAAAGCCACCCCGAGGACCAGCAGGGGCTCCCTGGATTATGGTTTACTTAGCTGAGACACAAGGGACTGTGTCCAGCCTAAACCCACACGCATGGACGGATGGCCAGCCAGGTAGAGGAGCACAGCAAGGCCCTGCACATAGAAGGAAAAAAAAGAGGAACACATAGGCTGCAGGTGGGCTCAAACTTGAGTTAAGGTCCTGGAAGCATAGTGGGGGCAAGGCCTATAGCCAGTTATACTGTCATGGAGCCATCAGGAAAGGAGTTACTGATTTTTAGAGCAGTTTGGTCCATGCTTTATAAAGGTTTTCAGTGGATCAAGTGTAGGTGTAGAGTCCTGCAAGGGGAGGGGTAATTTTTATAAACTTGCTAGACATATGACTTTTACTAATCTGAATAACTTTCAAAATTATACATCTTGCCTTTGTTGTATGATATAATATTACACTTTTCAGAGTTCCATATTATCTAAAGGTATGCTCTGGATTTAAATAACAGTTACAAATGCTGTGAAAAAAACTGTAAACCATGTTTGGGAAATCTAATCTAATCTTATTCAATCTTCTCAACCAGACAAAAACGTGGCCCTTCAAGGCCATGCAACTCAATCTACAAATTATGAAACTTTAAGCACAGCAACAAATGTCATTGATGGAAATTTGGACTCAGAATATACGCATGGTTCCTGCTTCTCCAGCAAAAGCCAACTGTCACCTTGGTGGAGGGTGGATTTATTGGTGAGCCATAAAATATCCCATATAATGATAACCAGTAGAGGAGACTGCTGTGCAGACTATCTAAATAAAGCAGAAATCCTTATTGGAGACTCTCTGGCCAATAATGGAAATAACAATCCGAGGTAAGTTATTCCTCTTCTCACATTTCCCCTCTTTTCTCATATTCTCATTACCTCTCTTCTGCTCTTCTCACAGTATACCCTCTTCTTCTTTCCTCTTTCTTTTCCTCATAGTTTCCTCTTCTCTTTTCCTCTCCCATCATTCCTCTTATGATCCGCTCCTCTCATATTGTCCTTTTCTCTCACATTCCTTATCCCTAGAATTCTCATTTTTTCCTTTTCTATTATATTTTTTCCTTTTTTCCTGTCCCCTAATATTCATTTCTACTCATATTCTTTCTATTTGTTATTTTTCATTCAAATTCTCCCCTTTTCATCTCCTCTCTTCTTATATTATCTTCTCTCAAATTCTTCTCTTTTTCTCTCCTTCTCTCTTCTCACTTCTCCCTTTATAGTCTCCTGTTCTTTCATATTGCAATATCCTCTCTATTGCACCTCTTATATTGTCATCTTCTCTTTTCCTCTTCTCTTTTCCTATCCCCTAATGTTCTCCTCACCTCTTTCTATTTATATCATAGTCTCCTCTCCTTTTTACCACTTTTCCTATGTTATCCTCTGATATTCTCCTCTCCTTTTTCTCTCCCCCATATTATCCTGTCCATTCATATTCTTTCTCCTTTTGTATCCTCTGATCTCTTCAAGTCTCCTCTTATATTTCCTTTTCCCTCTCTTCTGTTACTTTCTACCTCCCCTCTCATATTCCTCTCTTCTCCCATTTTCTTTTCTCCATTCATATTTTCTTTTTTTTCTCCTCTTGTATTCTCCTCTTGTCATTTGCTCTCACATTCTTTCATTCTTCCATTATATTCTCCTCCTTTTTCTCTCATATTCTCCTTTCTTCCTCTATTTTAATATTCTCCTCTTTTTTTCTATTCTCCTCTTTTCCCCTCCTTTCTTCCATCTCTTCTTTTTTACAGTACTTCTCTCTATCCACTTCTACTATCATCCCTTTTTCTACTGTTCTCTTCCCTTCTCCTCTATTTTCCTTCTTTTCTTTCATATTCTTCTTGCCCTTGTGCCTTTTCATCTCCACTTTTTATAGCCTGATTTTTTTGCCCTGTTTATTCTTTTTTTTATATTTACTATCATACATAATCTCAAAAAATCCATATTCTCTTTGTTTATGTGCTTTTTCTTTTGGCATAGATGTGTTCAGATTACATCAATTCCACAGGGTTCCACTCAAACCTTCCACTGCTTCGATATGAAGGGCCGATACGTAAATGTCATCTTACCTGGAAAAACAGGATATCTCACATTTTGTGAAATTCAGATCTACGGAGTACCTGTGATTAATGATGAATGCTGTGTCTGCACAAAAATATGTCCCAATAATGACGATCAAGATTGCTGTCACTGCTGACAGATAAAACATAGTCTAGATTGTAAACAATACAATATAGCAGATGCCAAGGGGTATGATCTGTGTTTATAAATTATAGCCCATAACAATATACAAGATGAGTTATTATGAGACACTATTTAAATGTAAATGATGTAAATGTAATTTTTAAATCATGGGCAGCCATATATAAAATATTTTGGATGGGTACTACATTCCTTAAGCGTGGTAGAATTTGATCAACTGCGGTTCAGTCATTATGGACAGGCAGTGTATGTACAAAAAAGAATGTTGTTCCCTTTGGCAGCAATTTGGAAAATCTCTGCTTCTGATGGCATTGTTTATTTATTATTGTATTGCTTCCTTGGAACGTCCTACATGGAGCCTTTGTGTATGAGTAGTTTTCCATTTACGGTGCCTCATACATCTGTATTACAGTGCCACGTACCTCTTATTTATGCACAGTGCCACTTTCTTCTATTTTCTAGGCTGTTCAGGGAAATTTAGTCCAATCAGACCTTGCATTAATGAGCAAGGGAAAAAAGTTCTCAAATAAACTTACAAAACAAAAAAAAGAGAGGTCGAGAGAGAGTGTACATCCACCCTAGTGTGACACAGCTTTATTACGTTAATTCAATAAAAAGACTTTAATCAATACACTCACATTTAACAGACAATAAAAAGGCACATCAATGTTATCTGGCTATTCTACTGGGTCACGACTATAACTTCCGAAGGTCTCAGAACTGCTGGCTGGATGCCTGGATCCTAGCATACCCTAATGCGCATGGGGTATGCACATCCGCCCGGTCCAGCCGGTGCCGCACATCCTCAGTGAACCAACAACACCAGGGAGGTGAGGACAGGAGAGACAGGCTGGGAACTTCTCCTCCTGAACAAGAACCCGTCTCCTCTAGACCTCAAACTAGACAAAAAATTGTATGCACTTTCCAAGTCACTTACTGGGTGTCCTCCCCCAGGGATTGGCTGGGACCACATAAATATTCAGGCTGTAGATTTGACTCTTCCAGCCCACTACTTTCCAGAGGAGGACAGGAAAGAACACACATCAGACAGTTGCCATTGCGACATGTTTAGGAGTTGTCAAGGTTAGAAGTCACCTTGATAATGGAGGCCACAACTCTGAAATGTGTCCATCATGGCAACTGTCTGATGTGTGTTCTGTCCTGTCCTCCTCTGGAAAGTAGTGGGCTGGAGAAGTCAAATCTACAGCCTGAATATTTATATGGTCCCAGCCAATCCCTGGGGGAGAACGCCCAATAAGTGACTGGGAAAGTGCATACCATTTTGGTCTAGTTTGAGGTCTAGAGGACCTCAAACTAGAGATCCTTCTTGTTCAGGAGGAGAAGTTCCCAGCCTTCTGGGCAATCCAGCTGTGTTTTTTTCTGCTCATCGAGGTCCCAGCTGTGTTAGATGGGGGCCTATTCTACTGAACTTTGCTGGAGCCGACTGAGAGATTTATCTGGGAATATGGTCTGAAGAGTTCACAGGAGACATACTGTATCTGGCTCAAATTGTAAGGAGGCATCCGCATATCCAGGGACATTTGTGAGTACAGACCGGGACTGTGTGACTAGCTGCTAATACACTAGCTTGGGCAAAAACCTTGGGACAACATAGTGGGCCCTTAAAGGGGTAAGCGCTACACTTGAGATCAGTTGACTGGTCTTGTAACATAAGGAAATTATTCCAGATGGCTGCACTACCAATAATTCTTTTATTGAAGCTTCATATGACCAGTGGTTGACAGATGGAGCAGGGGACATTTGCACAAATATTTGCACGAAACGCATCTACCTCTTTGTTCCCTGGTCCAGCTGTCAACCACTGGTCATATGAAGCTGCAATAAAAGGATTATTGGAAGAGCAGCAGTCCGAAATCATTTCCTTATGTTACACAACATGCGAGCTGGGCTAGCACCTGGCTAGTGTGTGTGGGGATTAACCAGAGACTCACTCGCCTGGAGCGGCTTTTTTTGTTTCATTGATGACTGGTCTTGTAGTCTTCTGGGATGTGTAATGTTAACCCAGGAGGGTATGGGGAGGGGAGGTGTGACAACATTATCGTCCCCATGCGAGAAATAAGTAACTGGGAGCTAGTACCTCCTGAAAATGTGTAACAGGTAGGGTTAGAAGGAGGCTATGGAGAAATTGTTTGCTGCTGCCAGACTCATCTACCTTACCAACCTCTCAGTGTCTGCCACCCCTCTCTGCCAATCCCTACATTGGCTCCCAATTGCCCAGCAAAATTTTTTTTTTAAATATGTCTTTATAAATGTTACAAAAATAAAGTGTATTTACAACCAAGAAGTAAAAAAAGATGAGATTGCAATGTGTGTGTTCAGCATTAAACTTGCCGCCATATAGTTTGATTATATAACCATTGTGTAAGATAAACCAATAACTATGTAGAATACAAACATGAGCAATTATTATATTTAGATCCAGTCAGATGAACCTGTGCATTACAAAGTGGATAGTATATCTAATAGAGATTGTATAATCAGATTGCATTAAATGTGAATTCTGCTTATGCCTACCAAAGAAAAACTTTTCTGATCATTGTTTCATTCAACCTCATTCAAACCTTATCAATGCACTAGATATGAGCCCACCCAACTTTAGATTCCATAAAATCTGAGTAGATTGTATGGTAAGATTGTAGCATGTGTGGGCAGTTCTGATGGACACAATAGCAAACCTCAGAGCTTGAAATTTAAATCTAAGTCCAACACAAATTGTACTATAATTTAAAGGGTTAGTTCACCTTTAGCAAAAAATAAAAAAATGCCTATGCAGGTAAGAGCTGCCTGTGGATAAAAACCAACTGCAAAGTGTTGACTAAAGCTTGATAATGCCCTTGCTATAGGTGTAGGCAGGAATCATGGCAGAAAAACTCCCAAAGATAGTATCCCTCCATCCTCCCTTGTTGCTAGGATGTTGCTAAGACAACCCCAGCTGTTGCTGCTCGCTCCCCAACATCACAGGAGTGAGCTCTGAAACCCCCACCCATGTTTGGTCAACTAACTCCTCCATTGCAGCATCGCTAAACTCAGAGATCCTGCAACAGGAGAGAGAGAGCGCAATGCGAGGGGGTTTGAATCCACTCGCAGTGCCTTTCAATGTCCTAGCCAGGTTTTGGGAGGTATGCAAATGGCCTACACCTATAGCAAGGACATTATCCACGTTTGGTCAAAGATGCGCAGTTTGTTTTTATGTACAGGCACCCCTTACCTGCATAGATAACACCACCATTCCAGAGTATCTGTTCAAGAATGGGGCACACATTTGCTTTTACAATAAAAAAATGATTTTTGGTATCCTCATCTTTTAAAGTGATCCAAAGTGCAAGGTACATTTATTACATACTGGCTCGATCCACTCCAAAGTAGCTGCATTAAGCATGAGGTAAAAAGTTTAGATGAGTGTGACAGATAGTGGGAGACTTATACGGTCACCCTCACCTAGGTACTAGGTAGGGTACAGTAAGTATATATTAAGACTGTCCACAGGTGTATTTTCTTAATTACAGGTAGAATACTGCTATTTTAGATGGGGATAGTATGTAATAAGCAAACCCTGATTTCTAATGAAGGGTCTGCTTTAACAAATAGAAGGTCCAAGGAAACTTCTACTGAGAGAAAAGACTGGAGACTGCAGTTGCTAACTTCTCAGACCTCTCGGTATTCAATGCTGAAGGCTGTGCCCCCCCCCCAAAAAAAAAAAAGTCAGACAGGGGACAAAGGATCATTTACCAGTAAGGCCTGCAACTGATCTTTCCCCAATTCTGATTTACCATGCCTTGTTCTGCAGTGTGTCAGGGTGGAGGAGACATTCTTGGTAGAGGCAAGACTTCCTAGTATCACAGCTTCCAACAAGTATAACAGTGAGCAGCACAGGAGTGACATCACAAGAGCTCACTTCAGATCTACTCAAACTAGCAAACAAAGGCAGCATTTCTGAGCGAAACCCATTAGGGGGCACCCTGTTAGGGCCCTTTCACACATTGGTCCACCTGTCAGCTTTTTAGGCGGACCATATCAGACAATCCATTGCCCTCTATGGAGTGGCAGATGTAAAAATCCAAAATGAACAAACTAATATATATACAAGTAGCAGGAAAAATAGGGCAAAGTGGGGTCAGGCTGAGGAGCAAGGAGTAGCACATCAGTAATAGGCCAGAACAAGGGGAAGGTACACTAAAGCAGGTAGTACAGGTTCAAGGTTACAGGTACAGTGCACATGAGCAAAACACTGAGGCACCATAGACTGCTAGAGAAGGTGCTAAATACCCCTCCAGTTTCCCGCATCAGATGGGGATTAATTGCTTGGATCTGCTAGCTACTAGGAGACACGTGCTGGTGGATACTGGAACTATACCCTTCAGGTCCTGGAATCGCAGCACCACCAGCAGGTGATTAATTTCCTGACAGCAGGTCTTTTGGGGCTTCCCCATTAAGAAAAGTGCTAGCATACCAGCCCACAGGCAGTTTCTCACATTGTGCAACTCTCTCAAAGAATCCTCCAGAGTGAAGGTGTAGACATCGGCCACTGTGCCTCCAGATAGGTTCACTTGTTGTCAGGTGCAACTTGCAGACTCAGGAGCCCGCAGGTAAATGAAGCTTCCAGGGGACTGGGAAAACACTGTCAAATTTCAGGTAACTCCAGAGATTTCTGCGTGACTTTTAGCTTGGTTCTTAATGGCTGGAAATTTGCTCAATTACAAAGATGTGGTTAAAAGCTTGACTAAGAACCACATGGGTGTTTTTGCTAACCTGGTAAAACTAAAAAAAAGTTTTTTTGTTTGTTTTTTCATACCAATAAAAGTGACATGGCCTTTTTTGCCAGCTTCTGAGTCTGTGATAATTTTTTTATCTTTTTATTGAGGTAAGTATGGCAACATACACGAGAAATTTTCTCTTAGAAAATGTTTTCCAAATATTTTCCAAAAAAGAAAAAAACAAAAAAGACAGTGCTCATACAACTAGCAAATCTGCAGTGAACAAGATAAAAGTACAGTGTGTGGTCTGACAATAGACCTATAGCAACAACATATGAACATATAGAGCAAGAGCCATCAAAATACAGATGTATATGCTGCCGGGAGACTCTTTATATTTTAGAATGATGACTATAAGGCAATTCCCTTTCTCCGGGATTAGATAACAAGGCTAAAGTAGCATCCCGGAGGGAAACCTTGGGGGGGGGGGGTCTCCCGGGTTATTTTAAGAGGTGAATCTAGAAAAGAACAAGAAGAAAAGAGAGAGAGCGAGAGAAAGAAAAAAGAAGGGGGGGGGGGCAAGACAGAAGGGTGGGGGGAATCAGGGCAGGGGATCCTGTCCCACTCTTCCTACTACAGTGTGATCTCCTTCAATACAGGATAGTGCAGAAGTACAAAATTCGCTGTATCCTGTGAGACAGGAAACGGACATGAAGCTTAGCTCCGGAAAGTGAGTTGATCCACAGTGAAAGATTCTTGTATTGCTCAGTTGTTTTAAAGTGAAAGAGCCATGTAAATGTAAACTTGGGTAATCAGTCTTATGAAATATGAATCAGCTCCTCCATTTCCTCCTTCTTGTTAATTCTAGCATATCATTCCCTGGCCAAAGGGACATGTGTGGACCACCAATGACCCGGGATGCACAATCTGGCTGCATTAATCAAATGCATAGCAACAGAATTTTTGTAAGTCTTACTAGAGAGAGAAGTGCGGTGCAATAAATATTGTTCTGGTGTAAAGTCTAATGCCGCGTACACACGAGTGGACTTTACGGCAGACTTTGCCCGGCGGACTTTTCAACGGACTTTACAACGGACTTTCTGAATGAACGGACTTGCCTACACACAATCAACCAAAGTCCGCCGAATTTGTACGTGATGACGTACGACCGGACTTAAATAAGGAAGTTCATAGCCAGTAGCCAATAGCTGCCCTAGCGTGGCTTTTTGTCCGTCAAACAAGCATACAGACGAGCGGACTTTTCGACCGGACTCTAGTCCGTCGGATAGATTTGAAACATGTTTCAAATCTAAGTCTGTCCAACTTTTGAGAAAACAAAGTCCGCTGGAGCCCACACACGATCGAATTGTCTGACGAAATCCGGTACGCCGGACCAAGTCTGCCGTAAAGTCCGCTCGTGTGTACGCGGCATAAGGTATAGGCTGTGACTCACACAATCTTATCATGGACCGTTTTCCAAAACAGATGAATCATTTTGCAGGCCCACCAAATGTGTAGCATTGTACCCACTGGTGATATTTTTAAATGATTGCATTATGGCTAGTTCTGTATGTGTGTTCATTCTGTGTGCTACCTTCACTCCACTGCCTGGTAGACTTTAAATAAACTAAACTTCTTGTGAAATGTGCATCTGTGTGGACAGGCTTATCTCTCTAGCATCATGTCAGAAGGCTAAAGGCCAGTGTCAAAACCCACTCAGAGCAGGTCAAATGTAGAACAGAAGAAGGGCCAGGCCATTGAATCATAAATGGTCTCACATCCATCTCAAACTCATGTCAGACTAATGTAATCAACACAAGCCCTAATACTATTTCTGCATAAGCCACAAAGCAGTGCATGAACTGGTTGGGAATATAAAGCTTAATTATTAAAGGCATAGATGGGTATGTGCCTCAATCTACTGGCTAGTAAATTCTAAGAATAAATACCTTAGATCACGCTTGAAGCAAAACATACTCCTGTCCTCTGCACTCTGTGTACTACTTAGCGCTGACCCCTGCGGTACAAGTATCACGTGCAGTACTCAGTTGTTTCTGTCGCAAGTGCACTAATACGGCTACAATCACCTCATCCTTATAGTAAATCAGTCCAATTTATGGAGCTCACTAACTCTAGGGAGGATGCTCTCTTTAAACAGGGTTCTCCTTAGCTAGAGTAAAGGTTAAATGCGAAGAGATTTATTAAGGGCACCCAAGCAATGGAGAGTCCAAATACACTTAATTTAGTTCCCGTTTGAATATTTTATTAAAGAAAAAGGAAAACATACAAAGGAGAAAGACACAGGAGAATTAACCCCAAAATGAGGGGGAAGGAGCAGGATGCACAATAATGCTTCAAAGGGACAGTGACGCAGCCCAAAAGTGCATAAAAGTGGAGTTAAACATTTGACAACTGCAATACAAGGTATATAATAATAAGAACTGTCACTAGTGCCTATTGAGATCATACAATTGCATACCCTCATGACATCCGAACCAATGGTTTGTACCATATAGTATAGGTCACGAGCGATAAAAGACATCTTGCAATGTGAGAAAAGGACACTAATGGACCCAATAATGCAGAAAGGAGAAGGGAGATAAACTACCATTACATAAGTTCAGGGCCGGTGCTACCCTGTTTCCCCAAAAATAAGACCTAGCGTGATTGTCGGTGATGGCTGCAATATAAGCCCTACCCCCCAATTAAGACCTAGTTAAAGTCCTTGTAGGTCTTATTTTCAGGGTAGGGCTTATTTTCGGGGAAACAGGGTAGGGCTTATTTAGGGGGTAGGGCTTACATTGCAGCTATCACCGACAATCACGCTAGGTCTTATTTTCGGGGAAACAGGGTACCACTAGGCAGACTAGGCAGCTGCCCAGGGCGCACTGCCTCCTATGTCGCCCGGCCACTGGTGACCCTCTTCCCTCTCTCTGCAGCCAGCAACTATGTCAGTCTCAACACAGCAGGCCCCGCTCCCGAGGCCCTCCGTACAGTATCAGAGGTGCTGCGGCGGTAGGAGGAGGACTGTGTCGTCTGTGACAGTGTCCTGACTGAATCAAATGGAGGAAGATAAGGAGACATCCCCTGTGCTGTGTCGCTGCGTGCCTCTGATCATCAGTGCCAGACTGCCAGTGACCTGTCTATCTGTGTTTCCCACCACATGCGGTCACCAGCTCTGGCTCTCTGCCCAGTGCCGCATGGTCTGTTACCCCCCGTGAAGGTTGCTTTCCCTCCTGGCCTTGCCTGTCCTCCTGAACAATGGCAGGTGTCAGTGGAGTCACTGGTAGCGCTCCGGGCTTGGTGACAGGTGGAGCCTGCCTGGACTCGAGGCGAGCAGCGTTTGAAATGGTTTGTTCCTTGCACTGGCAGGGGCAGGGTCACGTCTTTGGATGCAGAGAGACTAGTATACATCTGCAGAGGTGAGCCCAGTCACTTGGTAAGTAAAAGTTTTCACTGTTACTGAAATTGCATAATAATGTTTGTAAAATGTATATACAGATATAGTGTATAATGATCTGCCAATCACTGATTTGTGTGTATCGAGGGGTCCCCCCTACCTCCCTGGTAAGGTTGCATTTGATTGACGCTGGTAGGCTGCATTTGATGGGCACTGGTAGGCTGCATCTGATGGGCACTGGTAGGCTGCATTTGATCAGTGCTGGTGAGGCTGCATTTGATGGGCGCTAGTAGGCTACATTTGATCAGTGCTGATGAGGTTGCATTTGATGGCGCAAGTAGGCTGCATTTGATCGGTGCTGGTGAGGCTGCATTTGATCGGTGCTGGTGAGGTTGCATTCGATGGGTGCTAGTAGGCTGCATTTGATCTTTGTTGGTGAGGCTGCAATTGATGGGTGCTGTTAGGCTGCATTTGATGGGCGCTGGTAGGCTGCATTTGATGGGTGCTGTTAAGCTGCATTTGATAGACGCTGTTACTAGGGGGGGAGCCATGGGGGGGTGGCAAAATGAGGTTTTGACTAGGGTGTCAAAAATCCTTGCATCAGCCCTGAATAAGTTGGGTCCTGAACTATCATGGAATCAGATGTAGCTGGGGTCATTTTGGGCAGCATCCTGGAAGATGGATGACCACTAATAAGGGGAGCCCATAGCTAGAAGGAGCTAGGGAAAAGAAGAATAAATTTCTACAAAAAGTGGAAAAGAAAAGGAAAAGAAAAGAGGAAGCAGGAGGGAAGAAAAAGTAGGTATAGAGAAGAGAAAGAGTAGACAGGCAGGCCCCGAGTTATGGGGGGGGGGGGAATCAAGGAGACCCTACAAAGGACCTCCTAAGACTTATGCTTAGGCCAGTCAAGGGAATAATAACATTTCATCAGCTTGGAGGTAACAAGGGGGCCCCCGGATCCCACCCCCTATGTGAATGAGTATGGGGTACATTGTACCCCTACTTATTTACCAAAAACAAGCATCAAAAATAAATGAAGACAGCAATTTTTGAAAATTCCTTTATTAAAAAAAATTAAAAAACAATGTTCCCCGATGTAGCTCCATCTTCAATCACAACGAACTCCGCACCGACGGACCCGAAAAAAAAGAAGCCAGTGATGGAGGCAAACTGCCGAATGCCTGCTCCGCCGTTTGACAGTTCTTAAAAAGGTATAGGCGGGGCCATCTGACAACATTACCCGGTGGCACCACCCCTTGTGATGTCACCGACCCAGCATGCACTGGGTCACAAGGAGGGCGGGGCCATCAGGTCACCCCACTCCTTACCTATTTAAGAACTGTCATACGGCGGAGCAGGCATTCACCGGTTACCCTTCGTCATGGGTGGAGCTTTTTTTTTCCAGGTCCATCGTTGTGGTGGGTGTCATGATTGACGATGGATCTACATTGGGGGACAATGTCTTTTTATTTTTTTAAATAAAGGAATTGTCAAAAACTGCTTCCTGTCTTTATTTATTTTTGACACTTTTTTTGGTGAATGAGTATGGGGTACAATGTACCCCATACTCATTCACATAGTGAGGGGGCCAGGATCCAGAGGCCCCTTTGTTAAAGGCCCCCTGCCCGCAGACCCCCCCAACCACCACCCAGGGTTTTCAGGAAGAGACCATTTTCCCCATCAACATATTGAGGGCATGTGGCCTGGTATGGTTCGGTTGGGGCGCTCTCTTGTACCCCCCCTTTCCTGACCAGCTGGGCTGCATGCTCAGATAAGGGTCTGGCATGTATTTTGGGGGGGACACCACAATAATTTTTGTGTGGGGTTATCCTTGAAATCCACACCAGACCTGAAGGGCCTGGTATGGATTGGGGGGGGGGGGACCCACGTTGTTTTTTATTTTAAACATTTTTGTATTGCTGGAAATAGTATTGTATTGCCGGCAATTTAAATGTCATTTTTTTGTCTTTATAAATGTCAGTTTTGCTACAGCAGGTTCTATACATGGTACAGATGCGCCACTTTACGGGCAGACTTGTGGGCTGCCATGCACATACAGTATATGGAAATGAGGCGGGCCGCTTTGTGGCGGATCATGTACATGTACGTGATCCAGCATTTCTGTACACGGAGCAGACATGTAGCTGTGTTTTTTTGCCTGCAAAGCAGGGAGAAAAATCTGCCACATCTACTAGTAAAAGCAGCACATTTTACACACATTACACTTTTAGGCACACAGTTAACCCTTTCATTGCCCCTAGTTAACCCCCTTCCCAGCCAGTGTCATTAGTACAGTGACAGCGTATGGTATTAGCACTGATCACTGTACTAGTGTCACTGGTGATGTCAATGGCAGTTAGTCAGTTCCCACCCAGTATCAGTTAGTGTCAGTTAGTGTCAGATTGCCCACTGCACACATTTCCACTATAAGTTGTTGATCACAGCCATTACTATAACTTTCATGTAAATCAATCAATATACACTTATCAGGATTTTTTTTTACGAAAGACATGTAGCAGAATACATTTTGGCCTAAATTTATGAATACATTTTATTTTTTTATTGGATGTTTTATAACAGAAAGTAAAAAATATTGTTTTTGTTTCAAAAATGATGGTCCTTTTTTGTTCATAAAATAAAACATAAAAAAACCCAGTGGTGATCAAATGCCGCCAAAACAAAGCTCTATTATGCCCCGTACACACGGTTGGATTTATCTACGGAAAATGTTCTATAGGAGCTTGTTGTCGGAAACTCCGACCAGGTGTAGGCTCCATCGGACATTTTCCATCGGAATTTCCGTTACACAAAATTTGAGAGCAGGTTCTCAAATTTTCCGACAACAAAATCCGTTGTCGTAAATTCCGTTTGTGTGTACACAATTCCGACGCACAAAGTTCCACGCATGCTCGGAATCAAGCAGAAGAGCCGTACTGGCTATTGAACTTGAACATTTTTCTCGGCTCGTCGTACGTGTTGTACGTTACCACGTTCTTGACGTTTGGAATTTCCGACAAAATTTGTGTGACCGTGTGTATGCAAGACGAGTTTGAGCCAACATCCGTCAGAAAAAAAAACATGGATTTTGTTGTCGGAAAATCCTATCGTGTGTACAGGGCATTAGTGTGAAAAAATGGTTTGCTCATGAAGGGGGTAAAAACCTTCCAGAGGAGAAGTGGTTAATGAGGTCAACACTGTGGTAAACCTGGGACACAGTTCAGCGGTCATCCGGTCACACCGTAGCACGGGACAGCCACAGGTCACTATTGAAAAACAAGTTTCCTCTTTTTCCCAAATTATTCAAGGATTTCCGATCTGCAAAGATTTTCACCTATTTGGATCTACTCAGGGTTTTTAACTTAATCGGGATCTAAGAGGTGATGAATGGAAGATAGAGTTTCAGACCCAGCTTAGGCATTTCGAGTACCTTGCAATATTCTTCAGGCTTCAGGCTGTATCGCCTCCGTTACTTTATACCATTTTGTGAATTACTGTACATCTTTAGAGACTTCATTGAAGTCCTCTTAGTTGTGTACTTGGATGGCATCATTTTCTCATTGTCCTTGGAGGTACATAGGAATCATGTACAGAAAGTCCTAAGCCAATATAGCCAATACGCTCTGACACATATGGTATATCTACTTCCAAAAGTAACACGCTCCAGTTTATTTGGAATTGGAGATACCAGAATTTCATATGTGTACTTGGTCGTGCCAGCCAGATTTTGTTGGACAGGCTGGTGTTTACATGAGCCGAATGTTGGCCGGTTTCTCTGTGTGTTCCAGGCTTAAAGCTCCATGAAGTCTACTTAACTAGTCCTCACCTGGCCTATAGCAAAATGATGGCCGGACAGGACATTCTTCGACCTGAGTGGACATCATATGACGTCGACGGATCACACCTCGCGCACTGATTGGAGTCCCGGCCCGTTGCTGGTACAATGTGACCACGGTGACCAATCACAGCAGATCACATGACAATTGTAAACAATGGAGGGCTTCCTTTCATGCCATCCATTGAGTACAATTGTGTTGCTAGACGTGATTGGTTACAGTGATCACATGGTACAGACAGGGCCAATTACAGCCCATCTGTACCAAGTGATTAGTTGTGATAAATCACATCTTACCACAACAAAAATCACTGAATTAGGCCCTTTTCACATGGGCGGATAGAATTCAGCTTTTAGCTGCGCATAGATTAAGTTATCTACTGCAGCTAAACTCACATAATGCTTTCCTATGGCCCCATTCACACACTGCATTTAAAATGGAACGATTTTGTTACATGAGATTTGGTGCGGTTAGAAAAAATAAATTTGACTGCGTCCTGGACTGATTTATTGCAGCTATCTGTACATAACTGCAAGTAATCGCAGTGTACTATTTCTCCTGCAGATAGCAGCGGCAACAAGGAAAGAAATACAACAGGAAGCACATCAGAAATGGCAAGAATGTTCCAATGCAGCTAAACGCAGCTAAACGCAGCCGCATGTAAACACAGCTAATCGCAATGTACAACTGCAAGTGAACACTGTGCCAGGATTCTCTGAATTTCAAAATAACAAAACATGCTTTTAACAGTGGAAGAACAGCCGCCCGTGTGAAAGGGGCCTTAATCAGTTTCATTCAGTAAAAATGGTTGCTTATACCAGTTGTAATGGAAATGTGTAAGTTCTGTATATAATTGTATTGTATTTTGTATGTATTGCCCTCACTGTGCACACGGCACTAATAATGTTTTCAGTAAATGTTTACATTCTTTCGAGTCCTGATTAGAATTAGCCTGCCTATGTAACTCCCCTTGTTACCATAAACGTACAATTGTAATATTAATGTGATACCTACGTAATCATGTGCATAAAAAACTTCAATTGCGTCATAATAAAGCAGAACAGTTATTTGGAAAGATGCTGAGCGTATCTTTTGTGTCTGTTCCCTACTGCAGTAGTTATTATTAATTTGGAACCACTAATCAATATGAGGATAGGAGTTGCCTATCATCAATTTAACCGAGTCAGCATGGCGAGCTTTGCCTTAGGAGGGGATTCCAGGTGACCCTGAGTATCCGAAAGGAGGAGCTTGAGACGATCCGGGAATTTCTGATAATCAGCCGGCTGAGGTAAGCCTTTTGCTTACATTTGAATTATCAGACTTCCTTGATCGGTAAGGCATTTTCGGGACAAAGGGTACCTATTTTACTCCCCTTAATCGAACTGTATTGATTGGTGGTTATATGTTATGTTGTCCCTGTCTATTGTCCATTGGAGTGTTATAGATAAGAAAGGGAAGAATAGTGCTGTTCACAGGTATGTGTAGTACATCTGCTAGATAAAGTAGTTTAGAGGCAAGAGGGTATAGGCACACGTAGAGAAGAGAGAAGACTGGCCAATCATTATGGGCATTGAATTAAGTAAGGGAATGAAGGGTAAGAAACCCTCAAAAATGCCCAGCGCAAGAGGAGCGCTATATATGAACCAAAGGTGTGGTTCCGCCTATACTGAGCCCCTAGATAAATGGTTAAAGTGGACAGGGATCCACATTGGGTAACTGGGTTACCAAAGGCCATAGGGACTAAGAATCATGCAGAGTAAACAGCTAGAGAAACAGCTATCTATGTGAGCAGGATGGATCAAGGGTGACAATAACACTAGACAGAAAGGGACATTTTCATGTTAAGTTTTGGGATGAATTTGGGGTCAGGCACTATAACTATTAGAGTCAGAAAAAGAGAAATGAGAATTAAAACAGAATACTTTATATGTTGTCAGAGAGGGAAGATGGGATGAGCACTCTGGCTGCCCATCTGATCATAGAAGCTAGATATAAAAGATATCTGAACAAAATAAGGAATGCAGAATTTAGGCAGGAAAATATTAATGAGAGTTAAAAGAAATTGAGAGAATGATATGCATGTGTTGTGTACAAATGGGAAAAATGTAAGCGATTTTAGAGAGATATTGGTGTATGTGTGCGAATGCTGGAACCTTTAGTTCTATTGCTTGTGTGTTTCATGTACGCAGATGTGACCCCCTCCTTTGTGCTCTCCTGAAAGAATGTGGTCAGTGATAAGCTGGAAGGACACCATGCCAATTCCAGTTTTTTAGACAAAACATTTATAACAAAATGTGCCGGGTTAACGAATCTAATGGTAAACAATGTGATCACAATTATTATTTTGAATCTGTTTTCCAAACATGGTAAAATGAAGGTTACATTTAACTGTGTATTGCACACATTGAATATCCTTTGATAGTGGATTTAAAAAGGGAAATTAAGTAAAATTAAGTAATAATGAGTATTCATTTCTAATATGAGTTTAACAATTTTATTAATAATATAGATATATTGAAACTGGTTTAGACAACCTTTGGTTGGAAATGAAATCCAGGTTATTGGGGAAATTTGTAAAAATGGGATTAGTTTAGATTAAGATAACAATTTTGTAATTTTACATTTATACAATAAGCCCTTATTGAGAGAAAAAAAATAGATTAAGATGAGGTTGTTATTTTGAATAAAGCTGCCATAATATTTAACAAAGCCAAGATGGATGGGATACATAAGAAGTTCTTCTACAAAAATGACATTTTAAGGTTTTTGATAATAACTTGATGTGCGGTCCATGATGTGAGAGTAATAATAAATAAAATTTAAATATAACAGACCCATCACATCAAATCCACACACCCTGTTAGGATAGATGCCACCTGCAGCCAGTTGTTTTTTAGTTTTTGATGCTTTCTGGTCCATCATACAGATTGGTCCTTGTTTTTATTTATTTTTATTTTTGAAATCCAAAGCAGAATGTGTGGATTGTGAAATGATGTGCCCCTTTTCCTTGTAAGTACAGTGGTATAAGCAGAAGAATATTTTGGATTTATGGGCATCTCTCCATGACCGCAGGGTATTGTTATCATTTATTATAATATTGCCAGGAAGAAGTTGTCTTTTGAAACATGAAACTGGAGTTCTTACACAAACAGCGTGATAGAAAACAAGCCATTGTAATATATTTATGGAAGCTGGACCCAGTAATGAAGGGTTCACCCCGATATATCAGAGCTGCAGCTTTTATGCAAAGGTGCTATTAGACAAAGTTAGATATTGTTTTGGTCAAACATTTAATTTTGAATGTTCCAACATTCTGCGCAGCAAATATACAGCTAACTAAATGTTTGCCTAATGAAAGGTTTAAAATATGAGTTTGTTTATGTACAAATCTAACAATGAAAAATGTGTACATTTGAATCCAGCCACCTTATTGCCTCTATTGGAGGAGGCTGGAGACAAAGGAAGACACATGTGTTAAATTGATAACATAGGAATCAGCTGCTGTGAGCCCAGTGCAGGACACACTCCCTGAAGACCCAGATATTACATTTTTTGTAGATTTGAGTACAGAGAGTAACAGAGGAAATCATTTTTTATAGGAGAGTCCTTACTAGAAGTTTTGAGGTTTTATTTTTACACCCCCCACTGTCTACAATGTAGCGGACAAAGTAGAGTAAGAAACTAGAAAACTTTTTTTTTTAAATCAGAAAGGTTTTTATTTTGCATAAAAAACAAATACATATAGCATACAGATAAATGTGCATAACATATACATATTTCGGAATTCTCTCAAAGCATTTTATGGGAACATTTATCAGCTACTTAAGATTATTGTAAGACAGTTTCGATTATATCCTATCAGGAATATCACCTATCGTACCCTTATCTTTTAATTATAATAGATCTAACATGTAATATAATTCGCAAGGAGTATGACTCCAAATAAAGTACAATTTAAGCAAGTACCGGCTATAATAATGTTACCCTTATATGCTGAAAGCTCTAGTGAACTCTGATCATCTTAGAGTATAAAAATAGAGAACCCGTTGTTCATTTAACAGTAGTATCAAAATCAACTCTACTACCTTATAATTCCGACAACCTTGTCTAGATTCGTTATGTTTAGTTCAATATAATATTCATCGGTGGAAAGAAAAATAAAATAGAAGAGAAAGAAAGAAGAATTAGAGAAAAGGAGAGAAAGAAAAAGAAAGATAGGAACAAAACAGAGCAAAATCCTGCCATACAGTGCCTCATCATATATACTGTCATATATCCCATAGGGGCTGTCTCTTTTTATAGTTCACACTTCCTTGCATGAGTACAGTTTCTATACAGTAGTCAAGTCTACCTCAACCCAAGAGTAATCTATCTTTAATTAATTGGTGCGGGGCCAAACCAGGAACGTCTAACCACGCTTGCCATATGGAGAGGAATTTTTGTGGAGCCTTCCTATGTTGGTAAGTAATTTTTTCTCTTATTAGGAGCCTGTTCACGCTGTCTATCCATTGCCTTCTGGTGGGAACTCGCGGGGTAATCCACCACTGGGCAATTAGTTTCTTCGCTATGTATAGTAAACGAATAAGCGCTATACGTGTAGGTGGGGGTGCTAGCTCTTCATCTATTCCCCCAGTACACAGACCACTGGAGTTCTCTCAAGAGGTATCATATATACTTCTGAAATCGTGTCCAGTACTTCCTTCCAATATCTGAATAGCTTGGGGCATTTCCAGATCATGTGGAGTAAGTCTCCATGATCCGTTCACATTTTGGGCACAGGGGTGAGTCCCTAATTCCCCACTTATAAAGCTGAAGGGGGGTTCTATACGCCCTATGTAGTAGGTAGAGGTGTGAAAGTTTCTGGGATGCAGAAATTGATACCAGGGGGGCATTCATAAGGCACATATCCCAACTGTCTCCATCCATTTCTCCTATATCCTCCTCCCACCGCTGTCTGCATGGTAGTCTAGAGGGATCTTGTATTCGTGCTATAAGTGTATTATAGCATCTAGATATCATGCCTTTTTTAACTTCATCCATAAATACATCCTGTATAATCGGATGTTCTGTTTGCTGGGTCCTGACAGTTCTATTCTGGGTTTGTAAGGCATGTCGCAGTTGGAGGTATTTATAAAAATTATTACGTGGGATCCCAAACTCTGTCTGAATCTGCTGGAATGATTTAAGAGTGTTATCTTGGTATAATTGTGAGTAGGGATGAGCTTCGTGTTCGAGTCGAACCCATGTTCGACTCGAACATCGGCTGTTCGATCGTTCGCCGAATTGCGAACGATAAGGGCCGTTCGCGCCAAATTCGTGTGGCGCGTCACGGCCCATAATTCACTGCGGCATTGCAGTGCATTGCTTGCTGATGATTGGCCAAGCATGCACTATGACCCGCATGCTTGGCCAATCACAGAGCCGCCTTAACAGAGAGCCATAATTGGCCAAAGCCAAGGAGGCTTTGGCCAATTATGGCTCAGGGGATTTAGTACACGCCCCACACTATATAAGGCCGCCTGCACGGCGGCCCTGTGCAGTGTGTTCCGGTGTGCTTAGAGAGAGAGAGAGACAGTGTCATTTCATTTGAGTTAGCTAGATTAGGCAGGACAGTCAGTCAGTTAGCTGCACTTAAAGTGTATTGTGTATATATATGCATCCCAGGTGTTGCATATATATATATATATATATATATATATATATATATATATATACACTGTATTCAGTTTAGCTAGATCCGTTCCTGTTATCTTCTAGACTATTTACATTTAGTGCAGTGCGTCCTGCTCACAGTGTTCAGCTAGATCCGTTCCTGTTATATTCCTACTGACAGGCAGGCTTGTCTTGTTACAGTATTTTGAAGAAAATTACTGGTGTTCTTTTGATCCTATTAGTACCACAGTCAGGCAGCTAGACTATTTACATTTAGTGCAGTGCGTCCTGCTCACAGTGTTCAGCTAGATCCGTTCCTGTTATCTTCTTACTGACAGGCAGGCTTGTCTTGTTACAGTATTTTAAAGAAAATTACTGGTGTTCTTTTGATCCTATTAGTACCACAGTCAGGCAGCTAGACTATTTACAGTTAGTGCAGTGCGTCCTGCTCACAGTGTTCAGCTAAACCTACAAGTTAGTGGGGTGCGTCCACCTCACAGTGTTCAGCTAAACCTACAAGCTAGTGGGGTGCGTCCTGCTCACAGTGTTCAGCTAGATCCGTTTCTGTTATCTTCTTACTGACAGGCAGGCTTGTCTTGTTACAGTAAATACAGCTACCTGAAGAAAATTGCTGGTGTTCTTTTGATCCTATTAGTACCACAGTCAGGCAGCTAGACTATTTACAGCTAGTGCAGTGCGTCCTGCTCACAGTGTTCTGCTAAACCTACAAGTTAGTGGGGTGCGTCCTGCTCACAGTGTTCAGCTAAACCTACAAGTTAGTGGGGTGCGTCCACCTCACAGTGTTCAGCTAAACCTACAAGCTAGTGGGGTGCGTCCTGCTCACAGTGTTCAGCTAGATCCGTTCCTGTTATCTTCTTACTGACAGGCAGGCTTGTCTTGTTACAGTAAATACAGCTACCTGAAGAAAATTGCTGGTGTTCTTTTGATCCTATTAGTACCACAGTCAGGCAGCTAGACTATTTACAGTTAGTGCAGTGCGTCCTGCTCACAGTGTTCTGCTAAACCTACAAGTTAGTGGGGTGCGTCCTGCTCACAGTGTTCAGCTAAACCTACAAGTTAGTGGGGTGCGTCCACCTCACAGTGTTCAGCTAAACCTACAAGCTAGTGGGGTGCGTCCTGCTCACAGTGTTCAGCTAGATCCGTTCCTGTTATCTTCTTACTGACAGGCAGGCTTGTCTTGTTACAGTATTTTAAAGAAAATTGCTGGTGTTCTTTTGATCCTGTTAGTACCACAGTCAGGCAGCTAGACTATTTACAGTTAGTGCAGTGCGTCCTGCTCACAGTGTTCTGCTAAACCTACAAGTTAGTGGGGTGCGCCCTGCTCACAGTGTTCAGCTAAACCTACAAGTTAGTGGGGTGCGTCCACCTCACAGTGTTCAGCTAAAGCTACCTGTAGAAGGTTGGTGGTGTTCTCATACTACAGGCAGGCAGTTGATTTTGCTAGCTGCAGTATCAGTACATATATATATATATATATATATATATATATATATATATATATATATATATCCCAGCTTAGTGCAGCTACAGACCATTAGTATGTCTGGAAGGCCAAGAAGGAGAGGCAGACAGTCACAAGCCAATAAGAGAGGGCAAGCAGGCTCTGTGTCTAGTGCTGGTCGTGGAGACGGTGCATCCTCATCAGCACGTGGCCATGGGACACGCTTGGCCTTTTTTTCGGCAGCTGGCCATGTTGAGCCGCAACATGCGGAAGACTTGGTCGAGTGGATGACCAAGCCGTCCTCATCCTCCTCATCCTCTCTCACCCATGCCCAGGGTACTTTGTCTGGCAAAGCAGCGGCCTCTTCCCTTGGCTCAATGTCATCAGTGACTCCTTCCCTAGCCCCACCATGTCCTCCTGAGGAGTCCCTCGAACTGTTTGACCACAGTGTTGGGTACATGCTCCAGGAGGATGCCCAGCGTTTGGAAGGCTCTGATGATGATACTGAGCTCGATGAAGGCAGTAACACGAGCACGGACAGAGGGGGTGCCCAAGAAGGACAGCAATCTGGCAGTCATGCTCCCCCTGCTGCAGCATACTGCCAGGTTTGCTCCAGTGATGAGGAGGGAGGGGATGATGAGGTCACTGACTCAACGTGGGTGCCTGATAGGAGAGAGGAGGAGGAGGAGGAGGAGGAGGCGGCACATCACCAACGAGGCAGGATGCCCTCCAGGGGCCAGCCTAAGGGCAGCACATTGACTGCATCACACCCCAAAGCTCCACATGTGCAGGGCGCTGCAGTCTCTGCGCGTTATTCAAAAAGTTCTTTGGTGTGGGCCTTTTTTGAGACGAGTGCATCAGATCGCACCGCTGCTATTTGCAACATATTTCTCAAGCATATCTCGCGTGGCCAAAACATCTCCCGCTTGGGTACCACATGCTTGACCAGACATATGTTGACCTGCCATGCAGTTCGTTGGCAAGCGTATCTAAAAGACCCACATCAAAGAACAAAGAGGACCTCTGCTTGCTCCTCATCAGCTGAGATTTCCAACCCCACTAGACCTTCAGTCCTCTCTGAGACCTGCACTGAGAGGAATGAAGGTGTAGAATTAGGTGTGTCACAGCCACGTACTTGTGGGCAATCTGATTTTGGTACACCGACGTCAGATTGTACCAGGCAAATTTCCCTGCCCCAGCTGCTGCACCGCCGAAAGAAGTTTGCTCCCAGCCATCCACATGCCCAACGGTTGAATGCTAGCTTGGCAAAATTGCTAGCACTTCAACTGCTGCCTTTTCAGTTGGTAGACTCTGCCCCCTTCCGTGAGTTTGTGGAATGTGCGGTTCCTCAGTGGCAGGTACCCAAACGCCACTTTTTCTCACGGAAGGCAATTCCGGCTCTCTACCAGCATGTGGAAGGCAATGTCCATGCCTCGCTGGACAGGGCGGTCAGCGGTAAGGTGCATATTACCGCTGACTCATGGTCCAGCAGGCATGGACAGGGACGTTACCTAAGTTTCACGGCGCATTGGGTGACTCTGCTGGCAGCTGGGAAGGATGCAGGACAAGGTGCAGTAGTGTTGGAGGTTGTTCCGCCACCACGCCTCCAAAATGCTAATGATTGTGACACACCTCTCTCCTCCACCCCCTCCTCTTCTTCTTCCTCCATGGCCTCTTCCTCGGAACCAGCGGTGCTCCGTAGTCGTTCAAGGGGCTACGCAAGTACGCAGGCCAAAAGATGCCATGCGGTGCTTGAGCTGGTGTGCTTGGGGGACAGGAGCCACACTGGGGCAGAGGTTCTGTCAGCTCTGCAGGGGCAGGTTCAGAGGTGGTTGACGCCACGCCAACTTAAGGCAGGAATGGTGGTTTGCGACAATGGCACCAACCTCCTCTCTGCCCTCCGACAGGGACAAATGACCCATGTGCCCTGTTTGGCTCATGTCCTTAACTTGGTGGTGCAGCAGTTCTTGGGCAGGTACCCGGGCTTACAGGATGTCCTGAGGCAGGCCAGGAAAGTCTGTGTGCATTTCCGCCGGTCATATAATGCCAGTGCTCGGCTGACGGACCTCCAAAAGGAGTTTAACCTGCCCAAGAACCGCCTAATCTGTGACATGCCCACCAGGTGGAACTCAACGTTGGCCATGCTGCAGCGGCTGCACACGCAGCAGAGGGCCATCAATGAGTACCTGTGCGACTATGGCACCAGGACAGGGTCAGGGGAGCTTGGTTTTTTTTCCCCACGCCAGTGGGCCATGATCAGGGATGCATGCACTGTCCTGTCACCATTTGAGGAGGCCACGAGGATGGTGAGCAGTGACAGTGCATGCATCAGTGACACTGCCCCCCTTGTCCACCTGTTGGAGCACACGCTGCGTGGAATAATGGACAGGGCACTTGAGGCAGAACAGAGGCAGGAAGAGGAGGACTTCCTTAGCTCTCAAGGCCCCCTTTATCCAGACAGTGTTCCTGCGTGCCCGCCGATCACACAGGAAGAGGACGAGGAGGAAGAGGAGGAGGAGGAAGATTGTGTCAGTATGGAGGTGGAGCCTGGCACTCAGCATCAGCAGCAGTCTTTAAGGGATCAGTCCCAAGAAACACATGGACTTGTACGTGGCTGGGAGGAGGTGGCTGCGGACCATGTCGTCCTTAGTGACCCAGAGGACTCCGGACCGAATGCCTCAGCAAACCTACGCTGCATGGCCTCCCTGATCCTGCAAAGCCTGCGTAAGGATCCTCGTATTCGTGGTATCAAGGAGAAGGACCAATACTGGCTGGCAACCCTCCTTGATCCACGTTACAAGGGTAAGGTTGCGGACCTTATCTTGCCATCGCAGAGGGAGCAGAGGATGAAACATCTTCGGGAGGCCTTGCAGAAAGGTCTGTGCAACGCGTTCCCAGAGACTGGGAGGTTACAAACTCCTGTTTCTGGACAACGTGTTGCTGAGGCTTCGGTCAGTCAAAGAAGGAGCGGTGGAGAAGGTGGCCGTCTGACCGATGCGTTCAGACAATTTTTTGGTCCGCAGCCCCAAGGTATGATCGGTTCCAGCAACCATCGCCAGCGTCTGTTTTACATGGTGCAGGAATACCTAGGGGCAAGATCAGACTTGGACACCTTTCCCACCGAAAATCCTCTGGGTTACTGGGTCTTGAGGATGGATCACTGGCCAGAGCTTGCACAGTATGCAATTGAGCTACTGGCCTGTCCTGCATCCAGCGTTCTTTCGGAACGCACATTCAGTGCTGCTGGAGGCGTGGTAACCGATCACAGGGTGCGTCTGTCCACTGACTCGGTCGATTGACTGACCTTCATAAAAATGAATGAGTCTTGGATCACCACCAGCTACCAAGCACTTGATGCTGATGTAACCGAATAATTTTTTTTGAAATCTCAGATCCCTTCAAAGACTGCCTATGCTGATGCTGAGTGACTATCCCTGAGTAATTATCCTCTTCCTCCTCAATCATCACGCTGATAGCTTGTAAGAACATTTTTGGTTCTGGGTGCCACCACCAGTGCCTAAGGCCCAATTTTTCTGCGCCTGTTTAACAGGGGCGTGTAATTACAATTTTTGATGTAATACTTTGCAGCAGGGCTCGTTCCTGCATTCCAACTAGAGTGTCTGTGAGGGGTTGCAGTGTTGTGGCACCAGCACCAGTGCCTAAGGCCCAATTTTTCAGCCCTTGTTTAACAGGGGCGTGTAATTACAATTTTTGATGCAATACTTTGCAGCAGGGCTCGTTCCTGCATTCCAACTAGAGTGTCTGTGAGGGGTTGCAGTGTTGTGGCACCAGCACCAGTGCCTAAGGCCTAATTTTTCAGCTCCTGTTCAACAGGGGCATGTAATTACAATTCTTGATCTAATATTTCACAGCAGAGCCCTGTGAGGGCTTACAGTGTTGTGGCCACAGCAACACCTAAGGCCCAAATTTCTGCTGAGTATATAGGGCAGGACCCTACTTTCAAACAACTAACTTACAAACGACTCCTACTTGCAAACGGAAGGAGACAACAGGAAGTGAAATCTACCCCTAGGAAGGGAAATTCTCTCCTGTAAGAGTTAATATGGGAAAAACATTTCTCCTTTCCACTGATGCTTTCCAATCCATTGGGACAAAAAGTGAGGTGAAATCTTCTGAAGAGGAGGAAAGACAGCAAAACAAATGTCACAGGGGTGATAACCCTTCCCTATGTTTTCCAAAAAGCTTAAAAAAGATTTTTTGGCTGGAGCTAAACACGTTAAAAATGTACCCGTTCAAAATTACAAAGAGATTCTACTTAACAACAAACCTACAGCCTGTATACTGCTGTTCAGAGTATATAGGGCCTGGTGGCCCCACACCTTTCCTTATTTTAATTTGGGTGTGGTGTTCCCCTTAATATCCATACAAGACCCAAAAGGCCTGGTAATGGACTGGGGGGTACCCATGCCGTTTGTCTTACTGATTTTCATCCACATTACCAGGACCCGACATTACATTAAACCCGCAAGCAGTTTTAAATGAGATTTTTTCCTTTAAAAATGACATTTGGTGCAGGGACTGTTCTAAACATGGGAAACACGCGTCACTTTACAGGCATACTATAGACACCCTTTTTTTTTTTTTACTTTAAGCATCATTAAAATCACTGCTCCCGAAAAAACGGCCGTTTTTAAAAGTTTTTTTTGCATTGATACATGTCCCCTGGGGTAGGACCCGGGTCCCCAAACCCTTTTTAGGACAATACCATGCAAATTAGCCTTTAAAATGAGCACTTTTGATTTCGAACGTTCGAGTCCCATAGACGTCAATGGGGTTCTAAAGTTCGTGCGAACTTTCGGTCCGTTCGCAGGTTCTGGTGCGAACCGAACCGGGGGGTGTTGGGCTCATCCCTAATTGTGAGATATATTTGATGCCTGCGTCCTCCCAGCTCTTGAAGCCTTTTAGTTTTTGTATTTCTTTCAGTTGTCTATTTCGCCAGAGAGGCGTGCTGGACAGAAAGCCTGTGATGGCTATTAGTTTTTTGACATAGGCCCAAAGTGAAATCAATAATTTAACCGTAGGAGCTTCCGGGTCTAAGTGCAGGAATCCCGCCTCCAAATTTGCCAGTGCTGAATAGTTATTGTCTTTTAGTATTACAAGTCTACGAATCGGGTCTTTCGGATCCAGCAAGCCCCATCCTCCTAGTTGTTGTAGCTGGGAGGCGAGATAATACATCCTGGGATGAGGGACTGCAAGTCCCCCCTCCTCTTTGCCATATTGTAATGTTGATAGTTTTATCCTCGCTATTTTTTTTCTCCATATGAGTTCTCTGAATTGGGTCTCTATTCTATCGAACCATTTTTTAGATATCCATACCGGGGAATTGTTAAAAATATAGAGCAGTTGTGGTGCCCAGACCATTTTAATAAGGTTAATTCTACCAACAACAGACAGGGGTAGTTTACACCAGGCCCTGCTTTTTTCACGGAATTTAGTTAACAAGGGTGTTAGGTTCTGTTCAACATAAGTGGCTGGGTTAGGGGTCACCTGGATCCCTAGGTAGCGGAATGAGCTTACTTGTTGTATCATTTCTGCACCTAGTGGTAATGGGGTGTTCAGGGGGTCGAGCGGCATCAGCACTGACTTATCCCAGTTAATGGAGAAGCCCGATAATTCCCCAAAGTCCTTAATGAGGGACATGACTGTTTGTAGTGTATCTTTTGTGTCTCCTAAATAGAGCAGGGTATCATCTACGTACATGGACACTACGTCTTTATTCATACCTCTTTGGAATCCCGCTATTCCAGAGTCACCTCTAATTTTTGCTCCCAGAGGTTCCAGAGCCAAGGCAAACAGCAGGGGTGACAATGGGCACCCCTGTCTGGTGCCTCTAAATAAAGGAAAAGGTTCTGAAAGTTCCCCATTAATCCGTATCCTGGCTGTGGGCGCAGCATACAAAAGCTATACCCATCAAATAAATGTATCTCCCAGTCCCATGTTCTGCAGCGTTTTCCACAGGTAAGGCCACTCGACACTGTCGAAGGCCTTAGCTGCGTCCAGTGAGAAAATTGCTCTATTGCCTGTATTGTCCACTGGGAGCTGTAAGTTCAGGAATAATCGTCTTATATTTTGGGCCGTGGATCTCGTGGGGATGAACCCGGATTGGTCTCTATGTACTATTTTATGAATTACTTTGGCCAATCTGTTTGCTAACATCCGAGCCAGCAACTTGATATCGGATGTGAGCAATGAAATGGGTCTATAGGATCCAGGGGAATTCGCATCTTTACCCGGTTTTAATATAACAATAATGATCGCCTCATTCATCGACCTTGGCAGTGAACCCTCCTTTAATGCCTCATTGTAAACTTTCAGTAGTGTGGGGAGCATGGAGTCAGCGTAGCGTTTGTATATCTCTGATGGGAGACCATCTATACCTGGTGCTTTATTGTTTTTAGTTTGAGATAGGGCGATATCTAGTTCTTCTGCAGTTAAAGGGGCATTAAGCATGATCCTATCTTCTATTGGCAGACTGGGGAGTTCACAGCTACCTAAGAAGTCTGTTATTGCACTGTCCGTTGGTGTAACTTTAGAAGTATAGAGATCAGCATAGAAATCACCAAAGACCGTCAGGATATCAGGAGTAGAGCACTTCAGAGCGCCCTGTGCGTCGCAGATGGCGGAGATGAGAGAGGATGATTGTTGAGACCGTGCCATTACTGCAAGCATATGACCAGTCGTCTCCCCCTCCTCAAAATGTGATTGTTGCAGAAAAAAACGTTTGTTCTCCGCCAGCTGCAACGCCAGTTGCCCAGACATTGTCTGTGCACTCAACCATGCCCTCTTAGTGTCTCCTGTGGGGTCATTAATATAATCGTTTTCAGTCTCGGTGACTCTATTTCGTACCAATTGTTCCCAGGCCTTGGTGTCAGTTTTAATCCGTGATATTGTTTTGATAAGTTGTCCTCTCAAAAAGGCCTTCGCTGCATCCCAGACCACCCCCAGCCTAGCCGTACCAATATTATCCTGTAGAAACAGTGTAAGTGCTCTGCCTATAGGGTCTGGTTCGGCAAACAGCGAGAGCCAGAAGGGATTAAGTTTCCATATTGGCCGTCTGTATCTACTTGGTAGTGAAATGGTCACCCAAAGTGCCGAGTGGTCAGATATATGCCTGTCTGCATAACCAGATTCCTCTATTAAGTGTAGCATCTTGTCATTCCCAAGGCCCAAATCTATTCTGGATAACCCGTCATGTGAGGCTGAGTGGCAGGAATATTTTTTATCGTTTGGATGTCTGGATCTCCAGACATCTATCAGCCCCGCTTCTTCAAGTATTCTGGCAAAGGGGGTACTACCTTTCACCTGAAATGTGCTAGCAGTAAGTACAGGAAATTTATCCTTGAGAGGATTTAAGAAATTATTGTAGTCCCCCATTGCCAGTAAGTGTACTTCTGGGTATTGGGCCATAAAACCTGCCAGGTGTCTGATAACCTCTGAGTTATACGGTGGGGGTATATAGATGCTAGCAAGAATACATCTAAGGCCTGTAATTGAGCATAGAAGAAAGACATATCTGCCAGCCGGGTCAATACGTTTTCTAATGCAATTGAATTGAATATCTTTTCTGAACAGTATACTTGCTCCCCTTGAGTAAGTGGAGTGGGTCGCATGAAACTGATTAGTATACAATCGTGGACTAAGGCTGGGGGGAGGGTCCGCAGAGAAATGGGTCTCCTGTAGGCAAACCACCCCCGCATTCAGCGACCTGAGATGTCTAAGGACCGCCACTCTTTTAACTGGATTTCCCAGTCTGACATTCCAAGTCACAATGGTCAATTTAGCCATCCCCATCTTGTTTCAGGAGCATTGACCAGGCCAGCATAACTCTTATCAGACCTCCTAGGTTATACAATAACATATTATCTGGAAGGGGGGGTGAGCCCCCTCTCCCCAAATCATGCTTGGTTTCTCCTTTCAGAGAACATTTAGGTATCTGTATACATGGAATCATGTTGCAAGGCAAAGAGAAATATACTAGCAGGTTAGTGTATAAGTACAGAAGACAGTAAATTATTGACTTAATGCATGTTACTCTGTATGGCAAGAATCTAAAGGTCAGCAGTTCGCACAGCCACACGGCTGCAGTGTTAACTTTTCCCACACAACAGGTGTGGGGGGGGGGGTAGAAGCCTTGAAAACTCCTAGTTAACCAGTAGGTTAGTTCCCGTAGGGGTTTCACAGCTACGGTAGGCACGTATTTCTTCATTAGTTGCAGACAAAAATGTGGGAAAAAAAGGGGGCAGAAGAAACAAAAAAGTGGGGGGGAGGGTGAAACAAACAAATAGTTCTCCTCGACCGCCTGAACATCGGATATGAGAGTAGGAACTGTCCTCCCTAAACAACAATCTTGAATCTTGAGGCCTCCACAAGGCCCAGGAATCTATCCCAGCAAAAATAGACCGGGTCTTGCCAGGTTATTGCATGTCTAGGACTTATCGCTTAAGCAGGGACATCTCTTTGTGGTCTGGCAGCTTTAAGGGCCCTATCCTCACGATCTAGCCATTGAGCCGCCTTGTCCGGGCGTTCAAAAAAGCGGGTTTCCCCGAGTGCGACCACACGAAGGCGGGCAGGATATAGCATCGCATATGGCAAGTTAAGGTCTCTTAATCTTTGTTTGACATCCATAAACTTTGCTCGCTGCTTCTGGAGTTCAGCCGAAAAATCCGGAAACAGGGAAATTTTGGAGTTTTCAATATTCAGCTTACCTCCCATGGTTCTGGCTTTAATAAGGATGGCATCTCTGTCTTTGTAGTTTAAGAGCTTAAACAGAAAAGCACGAGGGTGATTGCCAGGGGGTAGTGGAAGAGATGGCACTCTATGCGCTCTCTCCACCGCAAATAGTGGAGAGAAAGCTTCTTTTCCAAATGTAGTGAGGAGCCATTGTTCGATGAAAGTGACCAGGTCTTTACCCTCTATCCTTTCTGGGAATCCTAAGGCACGTACATTGTTGCGGCGCATGCGATTTTCCAAATCATCTAAGCGCGCTGCATGCTGATCTGCAAGATGGCAGTTATACTTTAAATCTCTCTGCATGGGTACTAAATCATCTTCAATTACACTGACCCTGCTCTCCACTGCAGCTGTGCGCTCTCTTAGCTTTTGCATATCCTGTCTCACAAAGGATATCTCAGCCTTAACACCTTTCACTTCATCAGTCAGGGTTGAGATGGATCTGTTACATATAGTCACTGCAGAGAGAATGTCTCTGAGAGTGGGTTCAGCATTATCCAGGGGCATGATTGGTGTCTGAGTGCCCTGATAGGAATGTGATACTGTACTCACTGCGGCCCAGTCAGCAGGGGATCCAGCGCCATCCTCCAGTGGAATAGTATTATCCATCTCCAGCTGGCTTCCTTCTTCTTCACTGAGGTCAGATGTGGGTGATGGTAGTTCTTTTGATGATTTATTGCCAAACAGGAGTTTCTGGGCAGCCTCCTTATATTTTTCCTTTTGTGATCGCTGTGGCAGAGCGCCATCTTGGGCCTGTGCTGCGGGCGGGCCGCCACCATCCTTGCCCCGTTTTGGCATGTTTTGTGGCCGCAAATCGGTCAGGTAAACGGGTCTGCTGATCTGCAGATAGCGTGCGGTTCCGATCGGAGGTATCAGCGGGCTGGATGGGTGATCCAAAGGATGATTACCAGGATTTTCGGCGGAGCTGAGGAGAAGTGCGTCCTGCTACATGCACTGCCTGGCCACGCCCCTAAACTAGAAAACTTTTGCCTGAATGTTTTCTTCTATTTTATCAAGCCCCTAAGGGGGGTATTGGACTCTCTCCCTATGGGATTGGTTTGGGAGTGTGTTGCTCACTTGCTTATATTTTGTCTCAGCAGCTGAAGTCCTCCATTCGGATCTCACAGAGAATTAGACATGTGCAGGATGAAAAAATTCGTTTAGTTTAGTTTCGTTTCGATTCGTTATTTAACTTAATTCGTTTAGTTAAATTCGTTGCATTCATTACATTCGTTTTCGGAATTCGTTTCGTTTCGTATTCGAATTCGAAAAAATTCGACCGCATTCGAAAAAATTCGACCGTATTCGAAAAAAACTATCAAATTCGAAAAAATTCTAACACATTCGAAAAAAACTGTCAAATTCGAAAAAATTCCACCACATTCGAAAAAAACTATCAAATTCGAAAAAATTCTACCACATTCGAAAAAAACTGTCAAATTCGAAAAAATTCTACCACATTCGGAAAAAACTATCAAATTCGAAAAAATTCCACCACATTCGAAAAAAACTATCAAATTCGAAAAAATTCTACCACATTCGAAAAAAACTGTCAAATTCGAAAAATTTCTACCACATTCGAAAAAAACTATCAAATTCGAAAAAATTCTTACTACATTTGAAAAAACTATCAAATTCGAAAAAATTTCTACCACATTCGAAAAAAACTATCAAATTCGAAAAAAACAATAACTGAATTTGAAAAAGTAAACTATATATAACCATTTTGCGAAATTTGAAATTCGTATAGAATGAAATCGAATTCCAATAGAAAAGATTAGGATAGAATAGAAAGTATAAAAGAATAGCATCATGTTTTCGAATTCGATTCGAATATGTTTTCGAATATGTTTTCGAATTCGATTTGAATATGTTTTCGAATTCGATTCGAATATGTTTTCGAATTCGATTCGAATTCGTTCGTTTTTTTTTCGGATTCGTTTAAATTCTTTACTTTTGTCATTCGGAAATTCGGATGTATCCGAATTTCCGAATAATGAAAAATTCGTCCAAATTTCGATTCGGAACGAAACGAAATGCACATGCCTACAGAGAATGTTGCTGATCTTTTAAGGTTTTTTGACAAACTCATTTATGTGTTTTCTCCCCAATTCCAGATCCTAAAAGTTTGGAAGGATCTAAAACTAAAGCCAGGTGACTTGTGGATTGTTAAGAGACATTTATATATAAGGAAATGTTTGGAGACTCAATACAGCATCATGTACAGTTTTTGCAAAACTTGAAGGAAAAGTCACCTGAATCCACACCAGACACTGCAAAAATGACCAAATTAAAGAAATCTCTGTGTTTGATTTGTTTCCCTCTTGTCATCACAGTCTAGGGTACTTTTTGATTCAATTACTTTAATTGTAAGGGATATATATATATATATTTGAAAAGTAGTTCAGCCATGTGTGAAGTCATATTTGTCTTTTGTACGTCTTCCATTTTATGTAGAATTGTCTGTGTTTACATATGCTGATAAGTCAGCATGCCCACAATTCAGCTAGAAGGCCATTCTGGCCACAGGAGTGTACAGCCAGTACTCTGTAAATATGTCTTATCAATCATTTGTTTTTCACAATGAAAAGTCATTTGGTAGTGAAAAAGTTGCTCAGCTATTATTTTCTCCACAATGGAGTTTTTGCCTCTTTGGCCAGGACTACCTCCACCTAAGCGTGTGGAGGTTCCAGGTTAAAGGTGATAGCAGGTATGGTTAGTGATCAAAATATTGATCAAAAGAGGGGAGACTGTAATGGAAATTTGTAAGTTCTGTATATAATTGTATTGTATTTTGTATGTATTGCACACTGCCCTCACTGTGCACACGGCACTAATAATGTTTTCAGTAAATGTTTACATTCTTTCGAGTCCTGATTAGAATTAACCTGCCTATGTAACGCCCCTTGTTACCATAAATGTACAATTGTAATATTAATGTAATACCTACGTAATCATGTGCATAAAAACCTTCAATTGCGTCATAATAAAGCAGAGCAGTTATTTGGAAAGATGCTGAGCGTATCTTTTGTGTCTGTTCCCTACTGCAGTAGTTATTATTAATTTGGAACCACTAATCAATATGAGGATAGGAGTTGCCTATCATCAATTTAACCGAGTCACAGTGAAATCCATTGGTACTATAAACAGTCATTATGTGTAAAAAAAAAAAAATCCTGATCACTTACCCTGAGTAGTACAGTATTACTATGGTTACACTGTATTGCTCTGGTCAAAATGTTAAAAAAAAAAAAAACATAAACAATTTTAAAAATAAAGAAAACAATAATAAAGAAAACAAATTAAAAACATTGTAAAAAAAAATGTCAGTATTTTTTTTTATTTTTTTACATACTGTCACCAGTCAGGGTTCCCCACACCTGTTATATGATAACGTTGTACTGCACTAGTGACAGTATGCAAAACAAAAACAAAAAAATTGTGATTTAAAAAAAAAATTACAACTTCAAAAAACTCATACTTGGACTTTCTGCTTTCCAAAAAGGAGTCATTTGGGGATATTTGTACTGTCCTGGTGTTTTTGAGCCTCATGGATATCTATGTCCATAAAGACTTGGAGGAGCAAGTTTGGGGTGGAGGAACTTCACTGACCTCAACCCGACAGAACACCTTTGAGATGAATTATGCCCCGTACACACGGTCGGATTTTCCGACGGAAAATGTGTGATAGGACCTTGTTGTCGGAAATTCCGACCGTGTGTGGGCTCCATCACACATTTTCCATCGGATTTTCCGAAGTTTGAGAGCAGGATATAAAATTTTCTGACAACAAAATCCTTTGTCGGAATTTCCGATCGTGTGTACACAAATCCGACGGACAAAGTGCCACGCATGCTCAGAATAAATAAAGGGATGAAAGCTATTGGCCACTGCCCCGTTTATAGTCCCGACGTACGTGTTTTACGTCACCGCGTTTAGAATGATCGGATTTTCCGACAACTTTGTGTGACCGTGTGTATGCAAAACAAGTTTGATCCAACATCCGTCAGAAAAAATCCTAGGATTTTGTTGTCGGAATGTCCGAACAAAGTCTGACCGTGTGTACAGGGCATTAGACTGCGAGCCAGGCCTTCTCGTTCAACATCAGTGCACAAGTGATCTTCTGGAAGAATGGTCAAACATTCCCATAGACACACTCCTGAACCTTGTGGACAGCCTTCCCAGAAGAGTTGAAGCTGTTATAGCTGCAAAGGGTGGGCCAACTCAATATTGAACCCTACGGAATAAGACTGGGATGCCATTAAAGTTCATGTGCGTGTAAAGGCAGGGGTCCCAATACTTTTGACGATACAGTGTATAATGTGCTATGTCCCATAAGAAGGTATCCTGTGTTTCCCATATCTCATTTCTCAGTTGTTCTGGTAGTGGATTTGCTGTGCTGGAAGATAAGAATTAAAAAAAAAAATAACTGTTGCACAATAGACACAACAAAAAACAGTAGCGCTGTCTCATCAGAAACTGTAAATGTATGTAACCGTTCTTGTAATTTTACCTAGTATTAGAGGAAGATTCCCTATGGTAGAAAGCTATTCTTTCTTAGGTATGTTGTAGTAGTAGCAAAAATGATGATAATAATAATAATAATACTAATAATACTAATAACACTAATAATGATAATAATACTAATACTAATAACACTAATAATGATAATAATAATACTATTAACACTAATAATGATAATAATACTAATAACACTAATAATGATAATAATAATACTAATAACACTTACAGCATAATACTAATAACACTAATAATTATAATAATAATAGTAATTATAAGAATAATAATATTAATAATAATGCTAAAAACAAAACAACCTTATTTGGAATGATCACATTACAGCAATTGCTGATTCAGTACTCATTGATTGTCCTAAATATTTTTCTGTACATTCTGTCTGATCACGTCGTTTATGAATCCAGATCATTCTTTGTAAATCAGATGATTCTCCATATGTATCTTCAGTAGATGAACATACACAAGACACTAATCACACAATTTGTTTAGTTTTTAAATCGACGCACTCACCAACAATTACTTGTTTAATTTTTTTATGTTGTGCTGTTTCTACTGACAGTAGCAAATGTATATTTTGATCTAAGTTTTTATTTATGGTCTCAAACCTGTTTTTTGTACTATCGGGTAATGTGTATACTTGTTAACCACTTCAGCCCCGGAAGGATTTACCCCCTTCCTGACCAGAACGTTTTTTGCGAGTCGGCACTGCGTCGTTTTCATTGACAATTGCGCGGTCGTGCGACGTGGCTCCGAAACAAAATTGACGTCCTTTTTTTTTCCACAAATAGAGCTTTCTTTTGGTGGTATTTGATCATCTCTGCGATTTTTATTTTTTGCGCCATAAACAAAATAAGAGCGACAATTTTGAAAAAAACGCATTATTTTTTACATTTTGCTATAATAATTATCCCCAAAAAATATATAAAAAAACATTTTTTTTCCTCAGTTTAGGCCGATACATATTCTTCTACATATTTTTGGTAAAAAAAAATTCGCAATAAGCGTTTATTGATTTGTTTGCGCAAAAGTTATAGCGTTTACAAAATAATGGAAATGGATACCTTTTGAGCCTGCAGGCTCCGCTTTGTCCTTCTCTTCTCTCCTCAGCGGTGTGGAGCTCTAACAATGCATGTCTGCTCCGCTAGGCTCCGCCTCCTGTCCCCCTCTTAACCAACACTTTCATAAAAAAATAGTAGTAAATTACAGTAGAAGTAACGAACAAACAGCATGTAAACAGGACAGACTTCCGATCTCGGTCGCGACCGGAAGTGACGTCACCACGGCTCTTTTCTCTGATGCGTTGCATCACTGTCCACGTGACTTTTTCAAAGGGTTTAGAGCCGTGAGTGTAGAGGTGACTTATATAGTGAATCGCTGTCATGGAAACCAACATTACAATAACCTACTAGAATAATTATCCAAATTCCTAAATGTTCCTATACCTCATCATCTAAAGAAAGAATCTAAGTATTTTCTTAAAAATATAATTAAAATTCATCACTGAAAGACAAAATTTACATAAGAACATGGTCCCTATTGAGAAATCACTCACGGCGCTCCATCTAGTGGCCAGTTATATAATAACATTCCTCGAAACAGGAGGAACAGCAGGGGCTTCACATGAATAAATATCTGGCGACATCTAGTGGATAATTACAAGGATGCGATCCACACTAAAGAATGATACTCTGTGCAAGATAAATGATCATGATTCCTTTTAACTATAGAGAAGCCAATTTAATGGCCAGTTAAAAATTACTCCTCCACAACTGGGAAAAAAAACACAGCGGGGCCATCTAATGGTTAAATAAGTAACTGACAATTGTGACAATAATAATTGTAATAGGTTAAAATTATGTTAAAATACAATGCATTGGGTCGAAGGATGCATCCCTCAGTACAGGGAATGCATCATAGTAATGGACAATAAATAGATAAAAATATTTAAAATATATAAAGCCCCAGCATCAATTAAACATCAATTTAAAAATATATGAAACAAATGAAACAAAGAGAATAAAAATCAATAATTGGAGATAAAACAATTTAGGTCAAATTCCACATCGTGTCCTAGTGGTACTAAAGTAAGGAGCTCATGTATCCATTGAGATTCTGCCTGGCTAAGTTTTATGATTTTATTATACCCCCTCCAGTGAGGTTTATACTTTTCTACCCCCCATACTAGCAGGGAGGAGGGGTCTCTGTTGTGACACTGATCATAATTCCTGGAAAGACTATGCTTTGAAAATCCATTTTTTATGTTTTGTGTATGTTCTCTAATGCCCTGTACACACGGTTGGATTTTCCGACGGAAAAAGTACGATCGGATTGTGTTGTCAGAAA
Organism: Aquarana catesbeiana; assembly: GCF_042186555.1. Taxonomy (NCBI): domain Eukaryota; kingdom Metazoa; phylum Chordata; class Amphibia; order Anura; family Ranidae; genus Aquarana; species Aquarana catesbeiana. Next base: position 25,200,272 of record NC_133327.1, read on the forward strand.
TTCCATCGTGTGTGGGCTCCATCGGACTTTTTCCGTCGGAATTTCCGACACACAAAGTTTGAGAGCAGGATATAAAATTTTCCGACAACAAAATCCGATCGGTTAAATTCCGATCGTGTGTACACAAATCCGACGCACAAAGTGCCACACATGGTCAGAATAAATTAAGAGACGAAACCTTTTGGCTACTGCCCTGTTTATAGTCCCAACGTACGTGTTTTATGTCACCGCGTTAAGAACGATCGGATTTTCCGACAACTTTGTGCAACCAAGTGTATGCAAGAAAAGTTTGAGCCAACATCCGTCGGAAAAAAAACATGGATTTTGTTGTCGGAATGTCCGATCAGTGTCCGATCGTGTGTACAGGGCATTAGTCTTTTCCAAAGCTCCCTTTTAGTTCTTCCAACATATTGTATCTGACAAGGACATTCAAGAAGATAGACCACCCCTTCCGTCTTACATGAGATGAAATCTTTAATCTGATACTCTTTCCCGGTGACTGTTGATCTCAAACTCATTTTTTTCTTTTTGCTCTCTTTTGTGTGTCTACAGGTGTAACAGGTTTTGCAGGGGTAACATCCTTTCCCTTCAAAAAATGTAAAATTCCTTTGGGCAGGTGGTTCCAACACATTTTTCCCAATGAGATCTCTGAGGGTTGGGGCCCTCCGATAAATAAATTTAGTTTTTTCAGGTTACACGACTCCCAGATGTCGGTCGGCTTTTATGATGTTCCAGTACTTTTTGCATATTTTCTCGATCTGTTTGTGCTGGATATTATAATCCATTACCAGTGGGACACCATTCATACATTCTTTATTCTTAACTGAATCTTGTATCAGTGTTTCCCTATCTACGGCGGAAACATCCTTTATTTTTTCTTTGGTGAAACTTTGTTGGTACAAAGTTTGCACAAACCTTTCACCAATGAATTCTACTTGTTCGAGGAACACCTCCTTCTTTGTGCAATTTCTCCTTAGCCTAATCAGTTGGCCTTTGGGTATATTATCCAACCATGGAGCGTAATGACAGCTATCTAATGGGAGGTAGCTATTCCTGTCCACCGACTTGAAATGTGTTTGTGTCACCAAACTTCCATTCTCTTTTGAAATCTCCAAATCTAGAAAATTAATTTTCTCATCACTTATTTCCCAAGGTTAATTTGATATTTTTATTGTTCGTGTTCAGATCAAAACCAAAATCTATCAGACTTTCTCTGTCCCCTGCCCAGATTACGATGATATCGTCAATAAATCGTTTGAATAGCAGGAGTTGCTGTGGTTTGTTATATAGGGCCTCCTCCTCCCATTCTGCCATATATAGATTGGCCACAGTGGGTGCGTATTTAGCACCCATTGCTATACCACAGATCTGTTTGTAGTAATTTTTCTCATACCAAAAATAATCGTGGTCCAAACTGTATTTCAGGCAATTGACGAGAAATTTCCTTTGCTTATGCTTCAGTCCACTGAGTTCTCTTAGAGCCCATTCGGTTGCCTGTATTGCCTCTTCTAGATTAATGATCGTATATATCGACTAGGGATGACCCCGATGTTCGAGATGAACGTAAGTTTGACTCGAACATTGGGTGTTCGCTGAATAGCGAACAATTTAGGGTGTTCACAGCAAATTTGAAAGCCTGCGGAACACTCTTTAAAAGTCTATGGGAGAAATCAAAAGTGCTAATTTTAAAGGCTTATATGCATGGTATTGTCATAAAAAGTGTTTGGGGACCTGGCTCCTGCCCCAGGGGACATGTATCAATGCAAAAAAAAGTTTAAAAAATGGACGTTTTTTCGGGAGCAGTGATTTTAATAATGCTTAAAGTGAAACAATAAAAGTGAAATATTCCTTTAAATTTCGTACCTGGGGGGTGTCTATAGTATGCCTGCAAAGTGGTGCATGTTTCCCGTGTTTACAACAATCCCCACACAAAATGACATTTCTAAAAGGAAAATAAGTCATTTAAAAGTACTTGCAGATATAATGAATTTTCGGTCCCGTCAATACACATAAAAGTCATTAAAAAAAACGGCATGGGATTCCCCCACAGTCTATTACCAGGCCCTTTGGGTCTGGTATGAATATTAAGTGGAACCCCGTACCAAAATTAAAAAAAAAAAAAAAAAAATTGCGTGAGGGTCCCCCCAAATTCCATACCAGGCCCTTCAGGTCTGGTATGGATATTAAGGGGAACCCCGTGCCAATTTTTTTTTTTTAAAATGGCGTAGGGTCCCCCCAAAAATCCATACCAGACTCTTATCCGAGCATGCAACCTGGCAGGCCGCAGGAAAAGAGGGGGGGATGAGAGAGCTCCCCCCCTCCTGAATTGTACCAGGCCACATGCCCTCACCATGGGGAGGGTGCTTTGGGGTAGCCCCCCAAAGCACCTTGTCCCGATGTTGATAGGGAAAAGGGCCTTATCCCCACAACCCTTGCCCGGTGGTTGTGGGGATCTGCGGGCAGGGGGCTTATCGAAATCTGGAAGCCCCCTTTTACAAGGGGACCCGAGATCCCGGCCTCCCCCCCCAAATGTACCCCTACCATTTCACAAAAAAAGTGTGAAAATGGTAAAATGACATGACACGGCTTGAGGACAAGTCCTTTATTAAAAAATAAAAAAATAAAAATGTCCCACGAAGTCCTCTTCTTCTTCTCTTGCTAAGCCGATGGACCGAAAAAGAAAAAAAAAAAACCTGCACGCCGCCACCGATCCACCTTCATGGGAAGCACCCGCCATAATGACCGTCCTCTCAGGTGACAGCTCTTTTATAACTGAGGGCGGGGCCACATAGTGACGTCACCAGATGACCCTGGCCCCCTCTGACGCATGGGGACATCCCTATGGCTTCCCCGTAGCATCAGAGGGGGCGGGGCCACTCTGTGACGTAACCAGGTGACCCCACCCCCCTCTGACACCACTTTACAGGCATACTATAGACACCCCCCAGGTATGAAATTTAAAGGAATATTTCACTTTTATTGTTTCACTTTAGGCATTATTAAAATCACTGCTCCCGAAAAAACTGAAGTTTTAAAACTTAGTTTTGCATTGATACATGTCCCCTGGGGCAGGACCTAGGTCTCCAAACACTTTTTATAACAATAACTTGCATATAAGCCTTTAAAATTAGCACTTTTGGTTATTCATGTTCGTGTCCCATAGACTTTAACGATGTTCGCACAAATTATTTTCCTGTTCCCATGTTCTGCTGAGAACCGAACCGGGGGGGTGTAACGATGCAACATCGGCTGTAGTAAGATACACAGCTCTATCATCCAGTTTAATGTTGTCAAGCAGTTGGAACAAATGTTTCGTGTCTCTAAGATATGAGTTAGTTTTCCTTACTATTGGCTGCAAAAAACAGTCAATGTACTCCCCAATTCTTGCTCCCACGGAGTTTATTCCATTCACAATCAGTCTTCCCGGGGGTTTTCTTTGTTCTTGGGAATCTTGGGGAGGGTATATATAATGGGGATCTTACATCCCACAGGCTGAAGATATCTCCCTTCTTTCATGTTTAGCAGACCTTTTGCCATACCCTTTTCTATCAGGTTAGCCAGTTCGTCTTTATACCTCACTATTGGGTTGCCAAGTAATTTTAGTTAAGTATCTTCATCACATAATTGATGATCAAGTTCTTTCTTGTAAGCTTGTTTCGACTGTATTACTATGGACCCTCCTTTGTCTGCTTGTCTTACTACGACATCTTTTCTCTCTTCCAATTTTTTGATGCCATTTTTATGTCGCCGGGATCGTATACCTTCTTTATCTTCAGATCATGTAGATCTTTTAAGACCATCCTTCTAAAAACTTCAATATGTCCCTCATTGCCGATTGGGGGGTTGAACAGAGATTTATTTCTCAGGTTACTGAACTGGAGCTCATTCTCCACAATGTTATTTCTCCTTATGTTTTCTCCAGGTTTCTTCCTCATATATTTCTTTATATGTAGACTCCTGGCGAATTTATTAATGTCTACATACGCATTGAATTTGTTCAGGTTCAGGTTCCTTTTAGGGGCGAATTTCAGTCCTTTAATACTTTAATTTCCTCTTTCGTAAGTTCTACCCCACTAATGTTAATAATCCTTTCTCCTATCACTCTCTTCTTCTGTTTCTTGACACCTGCTCTGCATCCTCGCCTCTGTTTCCATTTCTTCCTGATCTGCTCTCTGACATTCTTCTCGTGTTCCTTTTTTCTCTTCCCTGTCTTGAATTTTCTGGGGATCCTGATATCTCTCTTCTTCCTTTCTCATTTTCTTTCCAGGTTTATGATCCGGGCTCCATCTGGTTGATCTCCTGGGTCCACTCTCTTGTAGACAACACCTTGGAGAGTCTCGGCGTCTCAGCTCTAAAAAAAAGGCCACGGAGTTCTGTCTCGCATTTATCTTTCATATTGATGAGGCCGTTTCGGAGTTCTTCAACTTTCATATTGGTCTCTAGGTATTCTTCATCCTTCATCGTTTCTTTTCAGGTGTTCATATCGATTATATGTGGGGACATTATACTGATTTTCATATCCTCCTCGTTCTTGTCTTTCATCATAATGGTATGGTCTATCCTTCCTTCTTCCATTTTCAAACTGATAGTTTTCATCCCTAGTTGTACGATTTCTCCATGGTGGTGTAGGGGATCTTCTTCCACAGACAGTCTGTTGAAACGGTCTAGGTGAGTTATAGGAATTATTATTGTACCAATTGTTTTTCCAAAAGGGTTTTTTTCCAATTATTGTTCCCATTCCATCTTTGTTTTTGATTTGGAGTGTTAAAGTTATTATGATTTCCATCTGTGCCATTATTAGGTTGATTCTTCACTCTATTCATATCGTCTTTTGTTCTCACTTCCTGCTCTGGAGAACTATTATTGGATTTTAGCACAGGTTCTTCCAATGTATTCTGCCACTTAAAAACAAGGTCATCTTCATAATCTTTCATATCCCTTTGATATTTCTTTTTTTCCCCGCAGCTGTTTCTTTATCTTTTTGTTCCATATCTCTATGTAGTTGGTTTGACAGAGCAATGAATTCAGGGAGTTCTTTTGATGTTTCCACATTAGCTTTTAGTTCAGAGATAGTTTGATCAAATGCCCTAATGCCCTGCTCTAAATAAAATTTGATTAAAAAAAAAGTATACTTGTTCCCCAAACTGCACCCAGTGGCACTGATTTACTAAAGGAAAGTAAGCTGTTAATTTTGCAAGGGAGCTTTCCCTGAGGTTAGTGAATTATATGAAGGTCGGCTGGCTCCTATCATCTAAATATTTATTTTCTCTAGACTGGAATGGATGACTGTACTGGTTGGGCTGTACTAAGGGGTTAGGATGGGGGGGGGGGTCTGTACCAGGAGGTGCCTCCCCTCAGGGGGAATCTGTATTGGGTGGGGGTCTCATCTCAGGGGGTCTGTATGGGGTGGGGATACTGTGCTGAAGGTTTAGGCTGGGAGGGGGGACTATACTTAAGGGGGTCTGTGCTAAGGGGTTAGGATGGGAGGGTGGTTTGTACTTGGTGGTCTGTACTGAAGGATTAGAATGAGCGGAAAGTTGTACCGAGGGAGGGAGGCTATACTGAGGGGTTAGGATAGGAGGGGGGTCTGTATTGAAGGGTTATAATGGCAGGGGGGTTTGTACAAGGGGTCTATACTAAGGGGTTAGGATGAAAGGGGAGTTGTACTGGGGGCTGTACTAAATGGTCAGGATGGGAGGGGGATTTTTACTGGGGGGGTCTGTACTGAGGGGTTAGAATGAAAGGGGAGTTGTATTGGGTGCTGTATTGAGAGGTTAGGTTAATAGGGGGGTCTGTACTGAGGGGTTGGGATAGGAAGGGGGTCTGTACTGAGGGGTTAGGATAGGAAGGGGGTCTGTATTGAGGGGATAGGATGGGAGGGAAGATCTGTACTAAGGGGTCTGTATTGACAGGTTAGCACCCTTCTATTTTTATCTAATTTACACTTTAGTGGCTCACTAAATAAGGACCAGAACCTAACACCACATTATCATTCACTAATATTTTAGGCACAGTGTTTGCGCCCCCATTTCTTCTTCTGTACTGAGGGGTTAGGATATGAGGGGGGTCTGTATTGAGAGGATAGGATGGGAGGGAAGATCTGTACTGAGGGGGTATGTATTGAGGGGTTAGGATGGGAAGGTGCTTTACTGGAAGGAGGGTCTGTACTTAGGGCATAGTAGGGATGGGAGGGTCATCCTGGGGAGCTGTACTGTGGGGTTAAGATAGAAGGGGAGTCATATTGCAGTGGGGTCTGTACACTACATAGGTTAGGATAGGAGGGTTTTTCCTGAGGAGGGTCCATACTGAAGAGTTAGGCTGAAAGGGGGATCTGTACTGGGGGGGGGGGGGGGTCTGGAATGGTGTTAGACTAGGAGTTGGGGTCTGGACTTTGGTTGGTATGTACTGAAGAGTTAGGTTTGGAAGGGAGTCGGTACTAAGGTGGTGGGCTGGATGGGGGGATTCTGGGCTGTGGGGGAGGACCTGTACTGGGGGGCATTGGGGCTTTTGTTTGAGATCTGTACTGTGGGGGGGGTATGGGCTTTGGGGGAATTGTACTGGCAGGAGGGGGGTAATTTTTGGGTGTATTATGTGCAGTAGCCTGTAAGTTACACTTTCCTGAGCCCTAAACTCTGAGCAATATGCGTTCCTGGGAGTGTGGGTACAAGTACTGTGATGTGTGCTGTGTATACAGTGAGTAGGCTCAGATTTAACCATAGTTTTTTAAGACCATCTTATTGTGCAATTTGACCCCATTTCTGGTGCTTTATTCCTTTACTTATTTTTTGTGTCTGTGCAGGAGGAGTTGTAAAAAAAGATCAACCCCAGGTGCCAGATATACTAGGTATGCCACTGCATGATTGGTATTCTTTACAAAGTGACATTTCGCCACATTCACTAAGCTCTAGGGGAAACTTCCCTTGCAAAGTTTTAATTTCCCTTGTAAAGAGAACAACCTATTTCTTTTAGTAAATCAACCCTAGGGTTTCCTCCCATTGACTCCTACCCCCTGTAGTCATGTATGAGCAGGCAGGAACCTCTGCTTGGCTATGGAGAAGCAGGTGTCTGTCATTCTGTCTATCTTACTATGATTGTATACTGAATAATATTTGTATCTGTTCGCTTATGTTCTCAGATATAAATGCTGCCCTCCAAGGTCGGGCAACTCAGTCTACTATTTTACGAAGTTCAAACAGCGGTTATCAGTCAGCAGCAATAAATGCAATAGATGGTAACCAGGACTCGGATTTTTCCCACATTTCCTGCTCCCATACACATAATGACCCATCTCCTTGGTGGAGGGTAGACCTGCTGACAGCTTACAGAATCAATCACATCAACATTACTAACAGAGGGGACTGCTGTGCTGAAAGACTGAACAGTGCTGAAATTCTCATTGGAAACTCTCTGTCCAACAATGGAAATGATAATCCCAGGTGAGGTTGGGTTTAGCCTACTTTCTTCCACATATATGAAACGGTGAAATCCTTCACCACAATAAGAAAAAAACTCCTAGAGGCAAAAATCTCAGAATTGCACTGAGTACAGCTAAACTCCTCATCACAAATGAAATGCCATTTGGAATCACAAGCTAATAAGAAAGTTCTGTATTTTTTTGCCAGAAAATTCAAACAGTATATATATATATATATATATATATATATTTTAGCAGAGGCCTCAGAGAATAAAATAGTGAGTTTTGCAGTTTTTTTATGTCACATGGTATTTGCACAGCGGTTTTTCAAACAAACATATTTTTGGAAAAAAACCTTCACAGCCACTGTCATTTGTACAGTGACAGTACATAGCACGGATCACTGTATTATAGAGATGAGCTGAACACCCCTCGGTTTGGTTCGCAGCACAACATGCGAACAGGCAAAAAATTTGTACGAACATGCAAACACCATTAAAGTCTATGGGACGGAAACGTGAAAAATAAAAAGTGCTAATTTTAAAGGCTTAAGTTATTGCCATAAAAAGTGTTTGGGACCCGGGTCCTGCCCCAGGGGACATGTATCAATGCAAAAAGAAGTTTTAAAAACGGACGATTTTTTGGGGGCAGTGATTTTATTAATGCTTAATGTGAAACAATAAAAATGAAATATTCCTTTAAATATCATGCCTGGGGGTTCTCCTTAGTCTGTCTGTAAAGAGGCACATCTTTCCCATGTTTATAACTAGGGATGGGCGAATGGTTCTGTCCGAGCATATGTTGGAGCCGAACTTTGGTTGTTCGGATGTTCTGCGAACACCGAACAATATGCCGTGTTCGGGGCAAATTCGAAAGCTGCTGGAACACCGTTAAAGTCTATGGGACATTGACATGAAAACTCAAAAGTGTTCATTTTAAATGCTTATATGCAAGTTATTTTCATAAAAAGTGTTTGGGGACCCGGGTCCTGCCGCAGGGGACATGTATCAATGAAAATTTTTTTTAAAAAAACTACAGTTTTTTCGGGAGCAGTGATTTTTTTAATGCTTAAAGTAAAACAATAAAAATTAAATATTCCTTTAAATATTGTGCCTGGAGGGTGTCTATAGTATGCCTGTAAAGTGGCGCATTTTTCCTGTGTTTAGAACAGTACCACAGCAAAATGATATTTCCAAAGGAAAAATTTTCATTTAAAACTGATCGCGGCTGTAATGAATTGTCGGGTCACGGCAATATAGATAAAACTCATTGAAAAAAAGAGCATGGGATCCCCCCCAGTCCATTACCAGGCCCTTTGGGTCTGGTATGAATATTAAGGGGAACCCTGAACCAAAATTTAAAAAAAAAATTGCGTGGAGGTCCCCCTAAAATCCATAGCAGGCCCTTCGGGTCTAATATGGAAATTAAGGGGAACCCTGCGCCAAATTAAAAAAAAATGGCATAGGGGTCCCCCTCAAAATCCAATCCATACCAGACCCTTATCCGAGCACGCAACTTGGCAGGCCGCAGAGGGGGGGATGAGAGAGTGCCCCCCCGAACCGTACCAGGCCACATGCTCTCAACATGGGGAGAGTGCTTTGAGGTAGCCCCCCAAAGTACCTTTTCCCCATGTTGATGGGGACAAGGGCCTCATCCCCACAACCCTTGCTGGTGGTTGTGGGGGTATACGGGTGGGAGGCTTATCAGAATCTGGAAGCCCCTTTAACAAGGGGACCCTCAGATCCCGGCCTCCCCCACTGTGTGAAATGGTAACGAGTACAAATGTACCAATACCATTTCACAAAAAAGTGTTGAAATGATAAAAACAACAAGACACAGCTTGGGGACAAGTCCTTTATTTAAAAAAAAAAAATGTCCCATGATCTCCATTCAACTTCTTCTATCTCCCCACGACAGACCGAAAAAAAAAAAAAAAAAACAGAAACCGATCCACCTCAATGGGAGGCTCCCGCTGTGTGACTCTTTTTAGGGGCTTTGAGAGGAAAGGAAGTCCTCCTCTTCCTCCCGCTGTTCTGCATCAAGTGCCTTGTCCATGATTCCACAAAGCGTGTGCTCCAGCAGGAAGACTAGAGAGACAGTGTCACTGATGCATAAATTGTCGCTGCTCACCATCCTTGTGGCCTCCTCATATGGTGACAGGACAGTGCATGCATCCTTGATCAGCAGTCACTGGCGTGGCAAAAATAAGCCAAGCTCTCCTGACCCTGTCCTGGTGCCATACTCGCACAGGTACTCATTGTTGGCCCTCTGCTGTATGTGCAGCTGCTGCAGCATTGCCAACGTTGAGTTCCACCTGGTGGGCATGTCACAAATGAGGCGGTTGGTGGGCAGGCTGCATTCCCTTTGAATGCCAGCCAGCCAAGCACTGGCACTGTATGACCGGCGGAAATGACCACAGACTTTTATGGTCTGCCTCAGGAGATCCTGTAAGCCTGGGTACCTGCTCAAGAACTGCTGCACCACCAAATTCAGGATGTATGCCAAACAAGGAACATGGTTCAAGTGTCCCTGTCAGAGAACGGAGAGAAGGTTGGTGCCATTGTCAATTACAGCCATTCCTGGCTGAAGCTGGCGTGGCGTCAACCACCTCTGAGCCTGCCCCTGCAGAGCTGACAGAATCTCTGGCCCAGTGTGGCTCCTGTTCCTTAGGCAGACCAACTCAAGCACCGCATGGCATCTTTTAGCGTAGCCCCTTGAATGCTTACGGAGCACCGCTGGTGGCAGAACAAGCTCCAACAACACTGAACGCTGTCCTGCATCCTTTCCAGCTGCCAGCAGAGTTACCCAGTGTGCTGTGAAGGAAAGGTAACGTCCCTGCCCATGCCTGCTGGACCACGAGTCAGCGGTAATAGGAAGCTTACTGCTGACCGCCCTGTCCAACAAGGTCAAAACATCACCTTCCACATGCCGGTAGAGAGCTGGAATGGCCTTCCCTGAAAAGAAATGGCGTTTTGGAACCTGCCACTGAGGTACAGCATATTCCACAAATTCACGAAAGGGGGAGAATCTACCAGCTGAAAAGGCAGCAGTTGCAGTGCTAGCAATTTGGCCAAGCTAGCATTTAGACGATGAGCTTGTGGATGGCTGGGACCGAATTTCTTTTTACGGTTCAGCAACTGGGGTAGGGAAATTTGCCTGCTAAAATCACCAATTGGTGGTGTACTACTAGCAGATTGGCTGTAAGTACTTGGGACACCTATTGCTATACCTTCATTCCTCCCAGGGCAGGTTTTTGAGAGGACTGGAGGTATAGTGGGGTTGGAGATCCCAGATGAGGAGCAAGGAGAAGTCCGCCTTTTTCTTTGATGTGGATCTTTCAAGTGCTGTTGCCAATGGACTGCATGGCAGGTCGTCATATGTCTGGTCAAGCATGAGGTGCCTGTGGTTGAATAATTCTGGGGACTCCTCCGTACATGATGGTGGGGCTACAGAAGGAGTGACTGTGGACAAGGGGCTGGTGGAATAGGCTGCTTATGCAGCTGCGTTGGAAAACAAACTACTCTGAGCCTGGGTGACAGAGGATGAGGAGGATGAGGACAGCTTTGTTATCCACTCCACCAAAAGTGTAAACGTCTGCCTCTCCTTGGTGGCCTTCTGGACATGATGTATTTTTTGTTTTGCAACACCACACTACACTGTATTAGATACTGTGTACACCGCCTGCACTGTATTAGAAACTGTACTGCAGCTGCCCTGTATTGTGTACTGTGTACACCACCAGAAGTGTAGTAAAAACTGTACACACTGTATTAGATACTGTGTACACCTCCTGCACTGTATTAGAAACTGTACAATGGCTGCACTGTATTTTATACTGTGCACACCACCAGAAGTGTAGTAGAAACTGTACACACTGTATTAGATACTGTGTACACTACCTACGCTGTATTAGAAACTGTACTACGGCTGCACTGTATTGTGTACACCACCAGAAGTGTAATAGAAACTGTACACACTGTATTAGATAGTGATACTGTGTACACTGCCTGCACAGTAATAGAAACTGTACAATGGCTGCACTGTATTTTATACTGTGTACACCACCAGCAGTGTAGTAGAAACTGTACACACTGTATTAGATACTGTTTACACCACCAGAAAAGTATTAGAAACTGTACACACTGTATTAGATACTGTGTACACCACCTACACTGTATTAGAAACTGTACAATGGCTGCACTGTATTTTATACTGTGTACCCTGCCAGAAGTGTAGTAGAAACTATACACACTGTATTAGATACTGTTTACACCGCCTGCACTGTATTAGAAACTGTACTACGGCTGCACTGTATTGTGTACTGTGTACACCACTAGAAGTTTAGTAGAAACTGTACACACTGTATTAGATACTGTGTACACCGCCTGAAGTGTATTAGAAACAGTACACCACAGAATGCACTGTAGATATAGGCTACACTGGATGCAGAGTATATATATATATATATATATATATATATATATATATATATATATATATATATATATACATGAGACTGTGTATATATATATATTAATACACCGCCTGAAGTGTATTAGAAACAATACACCCCAGAATGCATTGTAGATATAGGCTACACTGTATGCAGAGTATATATATGCGAGACTATATATATATATATATATATATATATATATATATATATATATATATATATATATTAATAGACTGCCTGCACTGACTGAATATTGAGTAAACACTAAATATATAGTCTATGCTAAATGCAGAGTAAATATATATATATATATATATATATACACGGCCGCCATGTAAGCAGCCTTATATAGTGTGGGGCATGGACTTAGTTCCCCTGAGCCATGATTGGCCAAAGGCACCCTGCCTTTGGCCAATTATGGCTCTCTCAGCAGAGCGCATTGTGATTGGTAAAAGCATGCAGGTCAGTTGCATGCTTTGGCCAATCATCATACAGAAATGCACTGCGATCCCCAAACAAACCCTGGTTTTAAACCACTTTCTCCTAGATGGACCTCATACTGTATGATGTCGCCAGGGTTAAATGGTCACACCGGGATAATGCCTGCAGCTATAGGCATCATCCTTGTATCAACATTTTCAGCAGCTGATGCTGTTTCTTGTAAACCGGCTTCAGTTGTATTACATAGAGAGAGAGGAACTGATGTTGTTCCTCCCTCTCTGTGAGGTCAGTAACTGAAAGCGACAAGGATTTTGTCAATTCCGGTTTCGGTTCTGCGTTTGCTGACCAGTTATCAGCCAACGATGCAGCCAAAAAATTGGGTATGATATTGTGTTTGTGTTCGCTAAAATTCATTAAAGTGTATTTTTTCCCAAAAATTTGTGTTTGAAAAACTACTGCCCGAGTACCGTGTAACATAACAAATTGCAACACCCACCATTTTATTTTCTAGGGCCTCTGCTTTAAAAAATATACAGTATATAATGTTTTGGGGTTCTTAAGTAGTTAAGGAGCAAGTTGGCACGAGAGTCTAATAGACAAAATATATATAGTTCCGCGCCAGAGGATGGGGGCGCTGTGCACATTGTGTGTTCCCAGGAGAAGGGGGAGGAAGTGCACGTCTCTGGTCTGAGAGGAAATCTGAGACTAGCTTCACTTCATAAGTCATTGTGACCTGGAAGACCACTAGGGCGGAGGAGACCAAGGAGACAGCCATGAGGACTTCAGTTTCAGGTACAGTCTCGCAGAGACATATACTCTTTACTTTTCGGCTCTTCTCGCAGTCAACTGAAAACGCAAACCAAAATCATTCAGTACAACAAAGCTTGGTGGACCACATATAGGATATTAAACTTGATTTGCTGAGCCTACTGCGGAAAGAAAACCTGGACCTGGTCCTATCCCATCATTGGACAACACCTAGATTCCACCGCAAGTGGGACCTTTATATCGATGGAGTGTTAGTTCTAAGCGATCCCCGGACTCTACCCAGGCCCCCCAAACACACCCCTATTTCCAGCTAAGAGCTTCAATAAGGCCTCATTATAGTACTATCATACAGTGAAGACTGCCCTTCTGAACTCTTCATATGTTTTTCTTTTTGTACTCCTATAAGCATGAACATAATGTTTTTCATTCATTACCATGGGTATACTAGCCACAATATCACCACATTTTTTTGTTATCACCTAATGTTTAATTGTTTGTTCTACGGTTGTTTGATATACCTGATATACCTAAGCCAAGTGATAGCTCAAATCCTGTAAAACATAGCTTGGGTTACCTTCCCTCTACAATCCCCTTCCCATCTCTTACTTCCCTCCCATCTTTCCTCCACCCCCCCCCCTCGCCACCTCCTCCTCCTCTCCCTCTCCCTCTCTCCGCCCTTCCTAGTTAACTACATACAGTCTAATGGTCTAATGTCTGGTCACAGTAATTATTATTATCATCATTATCTAAGTAATGATAATTTCCCCTCTACAGGTGTGCAATGGTGATCTCAATCCCAGCTGGAGGAACAGAGTTCTTCATGTGTAATGACATGGTTGGCCGATACTTCAATGTAATTTTACGAGGAAAATCAGATTATCTTCATCTGTGTGAAGTTCAGGTCTTTGGACATTACTTTGAAAATTAAGTCTAATAAATTTTCATTGAAGAGAAGGTTTAAATGAATAGTCACGGGAGGTAAAGTAAAATAAAAAATGAGTTATCATATTAGGCAGAAAAAATGCACAGGTAGGGAAGGCAAAAATCAATATAAAGTATAAAAAATATAAAGCATATATACAATAAAAATATTAAAATATATGAAATAAAAATATTAAAAAGATAAAAGATTTTGGAACACTAGGCCCCTTCTTTCTGTACTTTTTTTCTTTTGGTACCTCTAATCCATCATTATACCTGAAGAAGAATCCTAGCTTTCAAAGAGTTTTTTTTAACATTTTTAGTGAGCCACCAATAGGTATAACTTTGACAAAAGTGTTTGCCTTCCCTACCTATGTAATATGAGTTTTAAGGGCTTTATTTAACCACTTCAGCCGCGGAAGATTTTCCCCCTTAATGACCAGGCCATTTTTTGTGATACGGCACTGCATCGATTTAACTGACAATTGTGCGGTTGTACGACGCTGTACCCAAACAAAATTGACGTGCTTTTTTTCTCACAAATAGAGCTTTCTTTTGGTGGTATTTTATCACCTCTTATCAAAAAAGCGAACATTTTGAAAAAAAATATATATATTTTTTACTTTTTGCTATAATAAATATCCAAAAAAAATGTAAAAAAACGAATTTCTTCATTAGTTTAGGCCAATATGTATTCTTCTACATATTTTTGGTAAAAAAAAAATCACAGTAACTGTATATTGATTGGTTTGCGCAAAAGTTATAGCGTATACAAAATAGGGGATAGATTTATGGCATTTTTATTATTTTTTTAATAGTAATGGCGATCAGTGATTTTTTAGCGGGACTGCGACATTGCGGCGGACAGATTGGACACCCGACTGACATTTTTGACACATTTTTGGGAACCATTGACAATATTACAGTAATCAGTGCTAAAAGTATGCACTGTTATTGTACTAATGACACTGGCAGGGAAGGGGTTAACATCAGGGGTGATCAAGGGGTTAAATATGTTCCCTCACTGTGTGTTCTAACTGTATGGGGGAGTGAGTGACTGGGGAAACACACAAATCCATGTTCCTGCTTAGAAGAAAGACAGGATCTGTGTGATCTCCCCTGTCAGAATGGAGATTTGCCTTGTGTACACGGGCAGATCCCCATTCTGTCACTGCGGGGAACAATCGTGGGTCACCAGCGGACATCAAGTCTGCCGAACCCACTGATTGGCTCCCCCTCTGGCCAATGGGAGCATGCGCACGCCCACTAATTGCCGCGTATGAGCCGACGTACACCTACAGCGATTTGCGGGATCGAGCCACATTGCCGCAGTATAACTGTGACGGCTGCTCCTTAAGCCTTTAATCACTTCACTAATGCTGCAATTGCTGTTTGTACCTGTAGGAGGGCCTAGAAACAATAGCGCACATTTTTTTTTTATCCTACCTAAAACACACTTACACTGACGCTAACTGACACTGATACTAATTATTATTATTTATTTTTTTAATCCTACCTAAAATACTCTGACATTTGACAATGACCTTTGACCCTGATCTTGACCTTTGACCCTGACCTTGACCCTAACGCTGACCCTGACACTGACCTAGATGAAATCCTGATCTAGCTATTATACCTATATTTTCTGTTATTTTCTTCCTTTTTTTTACAGACACTTTTACTTGTTATTACAATTTTTTCCTCTAGCAAGGAGATAAAGGAGATAAAAATAAAATGTATAAAAGTATAACTAGCTTGTGATTTGATGCGATTTTGACACGATTTTGATGCAAGTTTTACATCTCTGCCCTGGGGTAGCATGCCTGGGCGGAGAGTAAAAAAAAAAGCACTGCAATCCCTTTCAGAATCACAAATAGCATGCAGAATTGATTTCTGTGAGTTTGCATTGAAGTCTATGGGGCCAAAATCGCACTGGAGTCTCACCAAAGTAGTACAGGAACCTTTTCCAAAATCATTACGTGCTGAGTCGCATTGATGTGAACAGGCACCATTAAGTTAATGGGGGTTATTTACTAAAACTGGAGAGTGCAAAATGTGGTGCAGCTCTACATTGAAACCAATCAGCTCCCAGGTTTTATTGTCAAAGTTTAATTGAATAAGCTGAAGTTAGAGGCTGATTGGCTACCATACACAGCTGCACCAGATTATGAGTGCTCCAGTTTTAGTAAATCTCCACCAATGTGATTATCCTTGTCATGAGATTCTGTATGACTCAAGTCACATCTGAAATCACACTAGTGTAAATCAAGCCTCCGAGTATAAAAAAAAACACACGGGGGGGCTGAACAATGACTGATCACTGTGATAGCCAATCAGAGGCCATCACAGTGATCAGGTGATCAGGAACTGGTTCTCCCGGTTCCCAATCATTAGTACGAAATGCAGGTCGCAAGGTGCATATGTACGCACATATGAGGCCTCAAGGAAGAAGATCCACTTCAGTGAGGTTGCATATACACTATATTACCAAACGTATTGGGATGCCTGCCTTTACACGCACAGGAATTTTAATAGCATCCCACTCTTAGTCCCTGAGAACAGTTTGGGGATGGCCCCTTCCTGTTCCTGTGCCTCTGGGTTAATACTGAGTCATTAAATCTTGGTCAATCCCTGGAGCCTCCCCTGTTTTTAGGACATTGGAGAATGTTCTGGAACTAGAGGACGGGTTTAGGAAGGGCTGCCATGAATATTTATGGGCCCTCAGTCAATCCCCAGGGGTAGGCCTGACAGGGGACTGAGAAACCCATAAATAAACATGGGCTATGCCAGCAGAGAAGTCGGGTGGAGATTGGAGAAGCAGTGCTGAGGGGGGCTGTCGGTGGCCCTTGCGGGATCCCTTACGGGGAGGGTTGAGCCTCAGTTAAGGCTGGCCTGGAAGGATCCCACCACAAGAGGCATTTGGAGGGATTCAAGCTGGAAAGAGATAAAAGAGATAGTGAGTAGACCAGCACAGTGTAGGGACAGACAAGGGGAGAGACTGCCAGCTGTAGTAGTGCTCTTTTGAAGACAGCGGTGTGCCAAGTCTTCATCAAACCTTGCCCTGGGGAATCTCAATGTGCATGTCAGTCAGGAGGACTGGGAACAGGAAGACAGACAAGTGTGACTGGTGGCAGCCAGGTGGGCTAGCATCTTCTGCAAGCAGTGGAACTGGGATCATTGGCCACAGGGAAGCAGAAGGAAAGGTTATATGCTGTTTCACTTGTAGCGGTACCCCAATAAGGGCTGCTAAGTGTTGTGGCCCACCTGTCACCCTGTCCAGCCTGGCCTTAGTGATTGCCTTTTGCAGGCAGGGACCCTATAGTGTAGCAGAAATATAAAGTTAATGTTAGCTGTCCTACATGGGGCTATTGAGTCCAGTCAGCTATCTTCAGGCCCTGCCAGCCCTCCTGGCTGCAGCTTTCCCCTCTCCACTACCCATGACACCACAGTCCACTCCTCTGGTTCTGCACCCATCCCAGACTGCATTCTTCCAGTTCTCTCAGGCATGCCTCCCCAGATCTTTCAGGCCCTGTGCATATCACTCACCAGCCCTCCTGGTTGCAACCAGTTGTTCCTCTCCCTGGAGACTTTCCTGGTAGTGCTCTCCTGCTGTCCTCTCTTGCTCCACCTGTGCCTTCTATCCTGGACACCCCTGTGGTTTGTATGTGTATGTGTTTGTATGTGGTTTCCACACCCGAGCCCAGGCCCAGGCTCAAGGTCACCCCCCCCCCAGACTTGGGAGCTCCCTCAAAGGCCCCGACGGCTAGCACTCCATCTCTAGCTCTTCCACCCGAACAACTCCTCCCCAGCTGGGCTGACCCTGGGTATTTAAGGAGGCCTGCCCCCTGCCAACCCAGGTTAGGGATTGGTCAGGGCTCCTCAGAACATCCCAGGCAGCTCCACTTCTCCTCTCCTCCTCTCTTTCTAGATCTTTCTAGAAAGAAGAGGGAGGTCTCAGTGATGCTGCCTGTGAGTCACCAGATGCTACCCTGAGCCACTCCCAGCCCAGACCAAACCAAAAAAAACAGGCCTGGCTGCCAGCCAGGCCTGCCTAAATTTACCTAACCTACAAAAACTCTCTCTAGCACCTACCTACCGAGAGGGTGCCACACACTCCATATGTGCTACTTTTCAATTGACTGAGAGTTCCTGCCTATAATGGGCTGTTGCTGAACTGAAAAGAAGCCTGTGCAAAAGATGAACAAAGTTTGTGCAGGTGGAAGGCTGAAGAGGAGTCTGTAACTAGGGAGGAAGTGTCCCTGAAGTTAAAGTTGTCATACTGGGCATCCTATAATCCCTTACCCCATCCAAGTTATTATCCCCTAATAAAACAACAAAACAAAGCCAATAGACTGATTTCTGTGTTTGGGTGAAAGAAGGAAAGGCTGAGTAACTGCCTGTGCAGCAGTGGGGAGTCTTTTCACAATTTGCACAATTTGCAATTTACATGTGTAATTTGATTACATTACACATGTAATCTAGTTTCTTGTTGGCAGGTGCAGTTAGCTTGCCAGCCACTAGAGGGCTCTGTTGCCATTATAGCATGGGAAGGGGAAAGATGTAATTAGGTGTTAGCTCCCCTTTTAGAAAAGTCCCTCCTTAGTGAATGCAGGTAGTGCCCTTATAAATAGCAGTGTAGGTGGGGCCCAGGGAAGATGGGGCATGAGTGAGATACTGCACTTTTCTAAAGATGTAGTTTCCTGCAGTGCTGATTTAAAATGCCCTTGTGCAGGGCAGGAGTCCCAGGCGAGATGGTACAGAACATGGGGGAATAGCTATAGCACCCTGTTTCCCCCTGACCTTCCTCTGCACGTCCTGCAGCAGGGTGCCTAAGGCCTTGGAGGCCTGGAAAGAGTCCTCCTATGTGAGTAATAGTGGGAATGAGCGTGCTATCTGGGAGCATGCCTGGCTGAGCAGAACCATAGAAGAGACACCGAGAGAGACTGGTATACTAATGAAAGCAACTTGATACCGCTGACCCTCAGCTGCAGATCCTGTCACAAGGTGATGGAAGCTAATGTTATGGATTTACTATATATGGGAAAGTGGTACCAACTCTGTGGTGCTCCCAAGGAGAGGAATATAGATGTAGAGGGAAGATGGCTTAAAATGATTATTATTATTATTATACAGGATTGATATAGTGCCAACAGTTTACGTATCGCTTTACCACTTGAGGGTAGACAGTACAAATACTTTAATACAGTAGGAATGAGAGGGCCCTGCTCCTTAGAGCTTACAATCTAGGAGGGAAGGTCAAGAGATACAAGAGGTAATAACTGTGGGGGATGTGCTGATTGAGAAGATAAATGTACAGTTGTTAAAATATGTGTACTTGTAAGCCGCTCTAAAGTGACAGCTACAGAATGTCTAACAGTTACATGTGGCAGTCTATGCCGAAGATTCTGCTGGTATGTGAATGTGATACGTTAAGGGAGTTGTGGAGTAACAGTAAACTTCAGAAAATGCATTTCTATGTAAACATTCCATTATTCTTTAATATTAAAGCCTCTGGCCAGGGATTTTGTGAGTGGGCCTCAGGTCAGGAGTATGACACAATATGGTGGAAGGTTCGTAGCCTCCCTGGCGGTTTTCCCGAGTGTGGCTCGGGGTTAAAATTCAGTCCCATTAGCGGTAACCCCGAGCCACACTCGGGATCGCATTGCAGGATCCTGGGGCGGCGTTACTTACCTTGTCCCCGGGATCCTGCGATGTCACCCGCAGTGTCCGAGGGCTCCGTCCTCCTCCGAAGCCTCTCCGTGCCACGCCCCGTTCCCTGCGAGCGGCGCGACGCACGGGGGCGGAGCCTGGCGGCAAATTAAAAAAAAAGTAAAAATCATAACACATACAGTACTGTAATCTTACAGATTACAGTAATGTATGAAATGATTTCACATCCCTTTTGTCCCCAGTGCTTTGGCCCATGCCCTGCATGCAATTTTATATTATATATACTGTTCTTTCTGCCTGGAAACTGGAGATTGTCCATAGCAACCAAAAAGTGTCCCTTTACGTCAAAAGTGGCTTAAGACCAGCTAGAAAACAGCGATAGTAAATTAGAACACTTGCAGAATTGAGCGATAGTGAATTGTGGGGAAATGTATTTTATTACTATTTTTTTTAACTTTTTTTTATTATTTATTTTTATTTATTATATTATAATTTATGTTTTTGTGTTTCAAACTTTATCATACCCGGGATATCTACTAGACTCTGGTTTGGACAGATTTAAGTGTGTTATTGTTAAGATTTACAGACCTACAATATAAAACGCCAAATTTCCATGCAAAATAATTGTACCACTTTCAGCACCTAAAATCTGAAATAATCATACCGCCAGGGAGGTTAACAACAGGTGTGAGGCTGTCCTATCCGATAAGAAGACTTGTAAAATTTGGCATAAACACCTGCCCAATAGGAGTGCCCCTTACAAGTTGGCCAACTCAAAGTAGAATTCCAGATTTAATTTAACTTAAAATGTTTGTTTTGGCCAACATGGCCCAAACAAACTGTTTCTGTTTCAAAATGATGTGACCATTGTGTGTACTGTAATGGACTGTGGTAACATTGGCTACAAACAAGAGTAGAGCTGTGTTCTGGCAGCAGTACGGGCAACTTTCTGTCTGCTTCTGGAATTAAAGATAGTTGGGCTGAGTGCTTCTCCACTATTTAGGAGAAATCTTGTATTCATATGAATAAATTCAAGGTATTTTCTGATTGGCTGAGGTTGAGAGCCTGGCAGACGATGTCACGATTTCCACCTTGGACAATCAGCCACTTTTTTGTTTCTTGCTAAATTGCTCAACCTCTCTGTTAGTATGCTGTTTATACAGCCATGGGTGCAACAGCCACTCTCTTAGATTACACTGTTGAGTACTAGTTTTGCTACTGGATGGTACTGTTGTGTTTCATGTATTGTTTTATCCCATGGAACTACATGATTGTGATGTAATTTCCTGTCTCTGTGTTCCTGCTGTTTTCCAATGAAACTAAAAAGGCTTTTTGTTAGGGTTTACATACACTTTAAATAGAACTTAAAAGAGACTCTGTCACCAGACCATTCATTTCAACAATAACCATTCTCCCTAGCCCAATTCCTACTCCACCTCTCTCCCTTATCACAAATCACTAGCGATACACATGATGAACGCAGCAAAACAATGTATCCCTGTACACTGGAATTCAACACATGCCCCCACAACTCGAGAATGGTTTACTAGAATCCGAAAAATATCAGAAATGGAAGAACTACTCTATTTATTGGCGTATAACACTCACTTTTTCACCATGAAAATCGGGTGCAAATAGCGCGTGCGTGTTATACGCCAATACTTCAATTTTAGCTGCCTCTGAGGGGACAGGGAGGGTGGCGGGATGATTGCTGTCAGATTGAATACAGTGAGAATCTCCTGTTTACTTGGCGGCCTCTGTAATAGAAAGTCCCGTCTCCAGGGCCGCCATTGGACCACTGTTCTGTCTATCATAGGAGATTCTCACTGTATTTAATCTGTCGGCGCTTGTCCCGCCCCCTCCCTGTCCCCTCTAGGCTGCAGATGGGCATCGATCAGGCTGCACTGATGGCAGTGGTGAGGCTGCTGCATTGATGGCAGTGGTGAGGCTGCATTGATGTAGACTAATGAGGCTGCATTGATGTAGACTAATGAGGCTGCATTGATGGCACTTGTGAGGCTGCAGATGGGCATTGATCAGGCTGCATTGATGGGAATGGTGAGGCTGCAGATGGGCACTGACCCTTATTTTGCTTCAAAGTTCCTTATTAAAAATTTTTGTTTTTTTCCTGAAACTTCCCTCTTAAAATTAAAGTGCGTGTTATACACCGATAAATACGGTAACTCATATTGCCCACGATAATCCTACCAAATTCACCAGAAAATGGAGCTGTTGGTTTCACTTTCAGTCGACACCTGAATACCACAATCTCAATAACCCATCGAACTAAAACAATCAAACACACACGCTTGAAGCAGTATCCTATATATATGGACCGCCAAATCCTTATCAAAACTGGTTTATAACCTTTCATTTCATCCCCCCTTAGGATTAATATTGCTAAACGTGTCTTCAAAATACACAAACAAAACTGAGTTGGGAAGTCATAGAGGACCCTACACTTTCCGTCCCCCCTCCCCTTTTTACTACCCCAGCTCCCCTTCTTTCCTCCTTCCCGCCCCCTTAATTTGACCTCCTCCCCATTTTCCTTATCCTCATCCCCCACCCCTTTGGAGATACCTAACCCAATTACATACCTGCTATTCATACATTCATACTCTGCCACATCCATTACCATCTAACACTTCAACTGTGCGCGCACCAAACACGATAGACATACCCTACATTTATCACCCCTCCTCTCCCTAGAGGGGTGGACACCGGGTCGGAAAAGGATACCTAACAAACTAGTCCTTTTATTTACAACACAAATAGCTTACAGTAGTCCCTATTCCTGTATTCAACGTCACGCTAGGAATTAAACTCATGAGACATGCAAGCACTAATGGAAACACGAAATGGAACCAGGACCTGTATAACTGGGTATTCCATCTGAATTATCTTCACGGTATATTGGTGCCACATGTATTTTCACTGTTTACTTGTATGTGGAGCTTGCTGTAAACGCTACTCTTATATATAAATAATGGATGCTGTAGGATAAAACACAGGGACAGGAGATGTCGTCTCTCTCCCCCAGTAAATACTATCACAGTAAATACCCAATTGGGGTGTTTGGGGTTGATAGACAGAACTCTCAGCTCTACCCATAGCACCCATACGGTATATCACTGCTGGAATTGTTTACACATGTTCGTATTCTACTATGTCATATATACCTGTATAGTGAACTTCGCAATAATGAATCTAGATGTATGACAATGTTCATTACCTATATATGTTATCTGTAAAACTTCAATAAAAACTACTGGAAAAAAAAACCAATAACCTTCCCTTAAGAATATATGGCATTTAATATCTTTGATGCTTGCTGTTGTTGGAAAGCTGCTGCAGATGTGAATTTTGCCATTTAAAATGTTCCTGGACAGATGGCTGAGCCCTTCTTGTTTTATTAAAAAGGACAGGAAAGCAATGAGGCTGTACCAGGAATTGACCAGTCAGATTTTCCAGAAATAAGAATTTATGGAAAGGTAATATACTGTAAGTAATTATGTACGGTACTACATATTTTACAGTTAGTGACAGGGTTTCTTTAATAAGATTACTAAATACCACGCATAGTATTTATTTGCATACATACTAATATACTACAATTGCATGAGGGGCAATATATCATTTTTTGCTGCTCACTAAAAACTAAGGTGTGTGTATCATCTTTACTATAGGTTCACAGTCTACACTAAGGTGACCAGGTGTCTTCAGTTTCCAGGGACTGGAAAGACTGGAGACTGGAGACTGTCCCCTAATAGAAAGTGCCCCTGGATGTATCCTCAGTTGTATATTGTGTCCTTGACTGCATCCCTGGCTGGTGGCCCCATTGACATTCAGGAGCCACTTGGCCAGGCTCTAGTTGCTAAGAATTGGATCTCTAACCCTCTCCTCCCCGTCTCTTCCTGGCAGGAAAGGAGGGGGGGCACAGGGCCCGTGCCTCTCTTCTGCACCCTCGGGTGTCGCGATGCTGTGGCGTTGCTTGAGCGGGCGCGTCATGCCGCAGGCGTGCGCGTGACGTCATGGCGTCACGTAATTACGGCGGAAGTGACGGCTGTGCCGCGACATTCATCTTCCTGAACGCCGGAGGAACCACATGTGGAGTGCCTTATTTGGCACTATCCCTGCCGGAGGAGGGGAGGTGGGGGCGGCCTGCGTGCACCTGCAGCCCAATTAGGCATCCAATTAGTGGCCAGCACTCTGTACATAATGATCAAGCAGTTTGTGGGGATCTTCATTTAGTCCCTAACCTTCCATCAGACTGAACCACTGACCTAAAGTCTGGAGACAGGTAATTATCAGTATTTGTATACATTGATGAGTTGGATTAGACGTGACATATCCTGCATTGTGGGTCCCTTCCACGTCACTTCTTTTTATTGTGATAGTTACATCATTTCGGATAATTTATATCCTATTTTACCTACCCTTAATACACATTTTACCATTGTGGCACCTCACTTTTGTGCTCTTTCTTTGTCTCACCCCTCTTCCATTTCCCTCCTTTTTTGACCTTCCACCACTCCCATCCAGCACTCATACATCCTCACCAACACACCATCACACACTTCCATCTTGCACTCAGCCACCGTTGCATTGTTTTCTTTGCTGTTGTTTCTGCTTTTCATTGCATCTTGTTGTTTTTTATTTTGGCCCCTTGCACTGCACCACTTATCTCCCCACCCTTATGCTTCCCTTTTACTCACATTTATCACTTCACCTGCACTATCCTTACACCTCACTGTTTTTTCTCCCTATTATACTTCTTCTTTTTTTCCATTTTTTTCTCTGGACCCTTTCCTCTTGGTTCCTTTCTTTCACTCCCCATTCCTTTTTCCCATTCCCCCCTTACCCATTCCCCTCTCCTTCCCATCTATCCTCTCCAAACCCCCCCTTCCTTCCCCCCCCTTTTTTTTTTTGTCCCTTCCCCTTTATCCCCACTAGTCAGTCCGTTCCCCTCTTCCCCCACATGTTCTCCTCACATTCGTCTCTTTCCCCACATTCTCTGCCGTTTAATTTATGGCAATTATATAGATACCACCCTTTATTTACCACCCACTTCGACATACTGACATTCACATGTAGTTATATCTACCTTTCTTAATATCCCCATTTTTACCATCACCACCATAGGAATATTCATACATTGCTGACCCCAAAAATACAGACAACATCAAACAATTATAAACAGAGGTTTTTAAAAATATTGATAATGACATATATAATTTTCTATCTGTGCTAAACCTAATGCACTGATGGCACTGTTGTCTGTCATTTGATGCTTTGACTGCAGGTCCCACTCGCCTACCCCCACACCCTTCCCCGGTCTTGGGAATTATCCACTTGATGTGACTCTTTGTAAGACACGCATGGGCGATCAGCCCTCTTTTCCCCCTGTTGACGTGGTGGACGGCCTGGGACCTCTGCCGGGACCCGGTGGGGGAGATCTCAGAGATTTTTAGGCTCAGGAGAAATTTTTTAAACACAATGTGATTGGTAATTATACTGATTAACATATATGTATTATATTATATTTTAATTTTTATGGTCATATCCATGAAATTCAATACGTAAATTTTGTTACAGCGCCTGAATCCTCTGAAGATGACCCAACGGGGTCGAAACGCGTCAGTTTAACCATCCTATCATAGCGCTTGAACATTGTATAATTTTGGGCCAGTTTTATTTGTGTTATCTCCTGTAGCTCAGCTCTTATTTTAACCATCATGGTCATTTCCTGTGATCATGTTGGCATTGAAGTCCAACAAAATAAAAACCTTTTCAAGTTACAGCTTACGATTTTCATAATTTCTTGCTGCCTAGAAAACCCCACGGGGGATATTTCCTTTTTCTTCTTGACACTAATCGGGGTGGGCAGCACCCCATATCTTCTCAACACCTGTCCCTCCCCTTTTCCCACCACTTGATTGGACAGTGCAGCCCCAGGCGAAGGTGGGAGGCGCCAATGTGGTTGGCAGCATCAGTGGTTAGGAACTTTATCTCCCTCTCTAGATGCACATGAACCAGGGCAGAGGAGAGAGCAGCAACAGAACCTGGGAATGAACTCCAAGTTCACTATCAACTACTGGAGAACCCCAAGCCCAAGGACAGGCTTAGTGCAGATTGCAATGGTGGTGGACAACTGAGACTTGGGGAAAGTTATGGTGGAGTCTGTGTGTACTGTCTGTTTTCCACTATTTACTGTCTTCTTCTGTACTGACTGTCCCTACCGTCAACTACTCCCTCTATGCTGCCTGCCCCCACTATCAACTGCCCCCTCTGTCCTAGCTTTCCCCACCATCCCCACCCCGCCCCCTCTCAAAAAGTCCATTCCCACCATCAACTGCCCCCCCTCTGTTTTTCCTGTACCCACCTCCAACTTCCCTTCTCTGCACTGCATGTCCCCATCATCAACTGCTCCATTTGTACTGCCTTTCCCCACTTTCAATTGCCCCCTTTTTACTGCCTGTCCCAGCATTCAACTGCTCCCCCTGTACTACCTGTACCCATCATCAACTGCCTCTATCTATACTGCCTGCCTCCAACATCAACTGCCACCCTCTGTACTGCCTGTCCCCACAATCAGCTTCCTCCCTCAGTATTGACTGCTTTCCCCATCAACTGCTTTCCTCTGTGCTGCCCATACTTGCCATCAACTGCACCCCTGTATTGCCTCTGCCCACCCTCAACTTCCCTCCTCTGTACTACCTGTTGTCACCATCAACTTCCCTCTCTAGACTCCCTGTTGGCACCATCAAGTACTTCTTCTATACTGCCTGTCCCCACAACAAACTGCTCCTCTTTACTGCTTTTCCCCATCAATCACCTGCTTTGTACTGTCCGTCCCCACCATCACCTGACCCCCTCTGTACTAGCAGTCCCTACCATCAACTAACCCCTCTGTACTGCCTGTCCCCACCATCATTTGCCTCCCTTTGTACTGCCTGTTTTTTTTCTTTCATTGCATTGACGCAAACACAATGGCATTTTTTGCTCCCTCTGACACCAATGTAGGGGCATTTTTCCCTTCCCAAGACACCACTTTTTTTTAAGTCCACGGTGGTGTAAAAATCTAAAATGGAAAAACTATTAAGTGAACAAAAAGCATGCGAAGCACACACTAAAAAGTGCACATAAGGGTGTGCTTTAGTCCACCCCCTGAAGGAGTAGGACCTCTGCCCTGATCTCCCAGGGTACAAGGCTTCTGACAGGGTTAACAGGTTACCATGGTCTGCCTAGCCAGAAGGCCTGGCAGACCCCATTCTTCTAGGCCAGCCGTAGCCCACAATCGAAAACTTGGTGGAGGAGCTCTCCCGAAGAGAGACCCCCCCAGAGGCAGGGGAGGAAAGAACCTGATGGCGGCACATCCTCCCCCTAGACATCAGGGCAAGCCCGAGGACTCACACCCGTCATCCAGTGAGAAAACACACACAAAAGTGAAAGTGAGACAAATGTGGGAGAAAAATAAATAGTAAAGAAAAAAAAAATTGTGCACTGGCCGGGCACTGAGGCACCACTGATGCAGGACATTTTTTTGCTTCCACTGACACCAAATCACAGAAATTTTTTACCGCTCCGATGCTGGGGAAATTCTTCCTTCCCCGCTTTTATTATTGCGAGTACAAGAACTGAGCCATATGTGTGCATTGTATATAGCAAATAGGCAGAAGTTTTATTTAACCATCTCCCATTAAGCCATGCCTCAGGTCTTTTATAATTCTGATCATGCTCACATTTTGCCACGCTGTTTTACTTTTTGACTGTAAAGCCAGGCAGATTACACTCATGAGTATTGTTAACATTTACATATTGTTTATAATATTTTAATATTTTCAATATTGATTGAAAGGGGGGAGGGGGTTGTCATTTTGTGGGTATGCCTGTATATGTGGTCAGTAGTATGTCCTGGGGTTTATTTTCAAAACCTGGTTACTTTTAATTTTTTTTGTAACATTTTTTTATTAATATTTTCTGCATAGTACAACAAAAACAGATGACACAAAAGAAGGAAAACAAAACCGCGCCACACAGAACGGGTTTCCAAAAACAGGTATCAGTTAGAAAAACATCCGAAAACACACAAGGGTTCCTCCACAGGGGCGAAGTAGGTGCCATTAATTTCTGAACACAATCCCAGGCCTTAATGGTGGCTCGCATTGTGCCCATCAGTGGAAATTTAGCCCCAGAGCCTCTGTACACGAGGATACGCAGACTCTCATAGGAACCCAGTACTGCTGCTTCCAAGATCGTGGCAAAATCTCAATCGTCCCCAAGAAGCCATCTACGTGCAAAAATGTCCTGGCCAGCGAAGAAATATTTATAAAGATCAGGGAGAGCTAGCCCCCCTTGTCCCCAGGGCTCCTGAAGTGCTTTAAGGCCTATTCTGGGAGGGGAGTTTCCCCATACGAACAAACCAAAAATGCCATGTGCCCGACGGAAAAAGGAGTGTGGAATCAAAATAGGGGAGTTACGTAAAAAATATTTAAAAAAATGGAAGTATCTTCAATTTTAGAAGGTTTATATGTCCCAACACCGATAGCGGAAGATTCCTCCATATCTCAATTTTCCTTTTAAGGAGGTCCAACAGAGGCTGCAGATTCAGACCAAGGTAATCCGCTACCCTTGTAGATATGCAAACCCCTAAATAAGTAAATGGCATGAACCACTACAGTGGCAGCCCAGGGTCTGCCGTGGCCCTTGTACCAGAGTCAAGTGGTAGAAAAATGAATTTGTCCCAATTTACTTTTAGGTCTGAAAATTTCACAAAGTTATCAAAAATGCTAAGGGCTGCTCGAAGGGACAGGCCCAGATCCTTCAAAAACAGCAGCATATCATCCGCTAAATATTCCTTAATGTTCCCAACTTCCAAGGCCCCCACCTCAGGAGAGGAATGCAGCACCACTGCCAATGGTTCAATCATTAAGGAAAACACTATGGAATACCCACCACAAAGAAGGGGGCCATGGAAGACCCAATTTTTAATGCCATCCAAGGCTTACTGTCTAATAAGGACACCCACTTAAAATAATGTGACCCGAAACCCATACATTCTAACACCACTTTAATATAACCCCAATCAACAGAATCGAAGGCTTTGGCCATATCCAGTGAGACCACCATACTAGTTCCAGTTATTTTGTGAGAAAACCTGGTTACTTTTTTCTACACACCTAGAACATTTTCAGAAAACAGCAAGGGAAACGGGGTGGACCTGAGTAATTAAACTCAGCTTCTTTTTTTACTTTTCACTAACTTCACTAACTACTTCACGCCGTGCATTTAACCCCTTCGTGATGGAGGTAAAACAAATCCTAATACCTGAACAGAATTTCACAACTTAGACATGTGTTAGTAAAACTGTACATGTCATCACAAGAACCTGTTGTATCCAGGTAAATTAGAACTTGATTTGTTTAAGACAAATTTGTCTTTCATTTGGTGGTGACTAGCAATAGATGTCTCCTGTTTTTTCTTTTCCATTTCTTTTTGTGTTTTTTCGAAGGAAACTAGCCCAAAAAAATAAAAAATTAAAATTCTTTTAGAATATGTTTAGTTTAACGTAGCTGTATATTTCTTGTTATTACCATAACCTACTGCCAAAGAACAAATACATTCTTATGCTCCTGAAAATCACAGTGATACCACATATGTGTATGTTAGTTATTGTTTGTACCTATAGTAGGGCCCAGAAACAATGGCGCACTTTATGTATCTTTTTAGCCTACCTAAAATTCACTGACCCTGACATTTGACCCCAACCTTTGACCCTGGCATTGACTTTTGACCCTGATCTTGATCCTAACTTTAACCCTGACACTGAACTAGATAAAACCCAGAACAAGCTCTTTCTTTCTTTTCATCTTTCCATTCAGGCCTCGTTCGTACTACTGCAATTCAATTTTTATCCAATGTAATTTGTGATTATGTAGTGTGACTTTCTTGCAACTTCATGCAATTTTGATTCAACTTTAATGTGCCTGCGTTGGGGGAGTAAGGATGTGCCTGGGAGGAAGTTTGAGAAGTTACAAAAACCCCACCAAAATCACTTGTAAAATTGCATGCAGAAGCAATTTCTATGAAGTCCATGGGGCCAAAGTGGAGTCACACCAAAGTAGTACAGGAATCGTTTCCAAAATCGCACCATGCTGAATGAGCACCATTGCATATTATGTGATTTGATTCTGTAAGACTCACATCTGAAATCACACTAGTGTGAACCAAGCCTCAGAAAAGAAAAAAACACAGGGGTGGGCTGAACAATGACTGATCACTGTGATAACCAATCAGAGGCTATGACAGTGATCACGAGATTGGGAACTGGGCTTCCCAGTTCCAGATTGTTAGTACGAGACCCAGGGCTTGTGGTGCTATGTATGCATATATGAGGTCTTACAGAAGAAGACCCACTTCATATGTGGTCACATTTACAGTATTTGTACAGTCAGGGGCAAGCGGTTAATTAAGAAGTAGGGAACGTGTATTTCTGCTGTGACATTTATAAACAGCACTGCAGAAATAAGCCATGGGTTCCCACTGTGCCTGGCAATGCCTGTGATCTGGGCCATCACCGGATGATGCACAGAGCCAATGTGAGTGGCTCTGTACCTTAGAACCATTGTGATGATCAATCACAGCGATTAAGTGCAAACACTATAGAGGAAGGAAAAGTATAAAGATTTGTGAAAGGATCAGCAACAGATGATGGTTCATGATGATGGGTTTTCATTTATTATGGGATTGTTTTTTTAACCCTTTCCTTTTGCTCCCCTTTTCTCCAGTACACCAATACACCGTGCCTCTTAAATACATTGGACTGTCTACTTTGTAAAAAGCAGTCATTTGGGGGGGGGGGGGATCATTTGTATTGTCCTGACTTTTTAGGACCTCAGGAAATGAGATAGGCCATCAGTACATCAGGATTGATCAATTTTTAAATATATACACCATGGTTTGGAGACTCTGTAACACAGACTACATAATATACACCTATATGTTTTTTTTTCCACCAAAGAAAGGTAGCAAAATACTTTTTGACCTACTTTTTTGAAGAAAGATTGTTTTTTGCAAAGTTTTATAACAAAAACTAAGAAAAACAACTTTTTTTTTTTTTTAAATGTTCAGTCTTTTTCTTTTATGTAGTAAAAAAATAAAACAACCTTGTGGTGATTAAATACCACCAGAGGAAAGCTTTATCTGTCTCAAAAAATAATATAAAATTCATTTGGGCACAGCGTTTCATGACTAAGTAATTGTAATTCAAAGTGCGACAGCGCTGAAAACTGAAAAAATGGCCTGGGCTGGAAGGAGGTGATACAGTCTGGTCTTGAAGTGGTTATGCACACATACACCTACAAGATTCACCTGCAGTAAAAGTTTGGTGAATGTCAGAGCATGCCCTACAGCTAAACTCTCTGGAGTCAAGGCAACAACACTGTATTGCTGGGATATAAATGAAGGTTTAGGTGAAGTTCTGTAGTCCTGCAGAGGGAGATGGGATGGGCTGACAACACTGCTTACCATTTCAGAGCAGCAAAGGAACTGTTTTTTTGTTTTTTGTTTTTTTATTATTAATATTATTTTTATTCACATTTTTCTTAATTTCCGATTATACAAAATATAAATACTTTATTCACAATCATTTTCACAAAATTCTTCCCTTTTTTCCTCTCCCTCCTACCGTTATCCCTCTTTCTCCTTTAACATATAATACATCTATTTTATTTTCCTCTGTACCCTTCACTTCTCCTCTCAGACTCCCACCAACATTGAATATTTCCTTGTACTCTTAACCACTTCAGCCCCAGAAGGATTTACCCCCTTCCTGACCAGAGCACTTTTTGCGATACGGCACTGCGTCATTTTAACTGACAATTGCGCGGTCGTGCGACATGGTACCCAAAGAAAATTTACGCCTTTTTTTTCCCCACAAATAGAGCTTTCTTTTGGTGGTATTTGATCACCTCTGCAGTTTTTATTTTTGCGCTATAAACAAAAAAAAGCGACAATTTTGAAAAAAAAGCAATATTTTTTACTTTTTGCTATAATAAATATCCCCCAAAAAAATAAAAAAACAAATTTCTTTCTCAGTTTAGGCCGATATGTATTCTTCTACATATTTTTGGTAAAAAAAAAATCGCAATAAGCGTATATTGATTGGTTTGTGCAAAAGTTATAGTGTCTACAAAATAGGGGATAGATTTATGGCATTTTTATTATTATTTTTTTTTATTAGTAATGGCAGCGATCTGTGATTTTTATCATGACTGCGACATTATGGCGGACACATCGGACACTTTTGACACTATTTTGGGACCATTGTCATTTATACAGCGATCAGTGCTATAAAAATGCACTGATTACTGTGTAAATTAAATTGGCAGGGAAGGAGTTAAAAACTAGGGGGCGATCAAGGGGTTAAGTGTGTCCTAGGGAGTGATTCTAACTGTGGGGGGGGATGGTCTCACTAGAACATGACAGAGATCACTGCTCCCGATGACAAGATGCAGTACATCCCTGTCATGTTGCTAGGCAGAACAGGGAAATGCCTTGTTTACATAGGCATCTCCCCATTCTGCCGCTCCGTGATACGATCGCGAGCCACCGGCGGACATCGAGTCCGGGGGCATGGTCACGGAGCACGCGGCGGGCGTGCACGTGCCCCCACAATGCCACGATTTAAAGGGGACGTACCTGTACACCCATTTGCCCAGCCGTGCCATTGTGCTGATGTACATCGTCGTCGGCGCTGGTCGGCATGTGGTTAAACTGTATCCAACCACTCCATATATTTACACATTTTTCTATTTTATCCTCTCCATAATGATACCATTCTTCCATGTTGTAGATAAATTCTACCCTTTTAACCTGATCTCTTATCGTTAGGCTTTCTGGTGATTGCCAATATTTTGGAATCCAGTATTCTGCTGCATTTATTAGGTGATATATTAGATGATTATCACTGATTTCTGTATTTGCGGCATTTTATACAGTCAAAACAAGGGAAAATGTGCATGTATTGTGCAGAACTGTGTATCATTTTTTTTAATAATGTTGACCTGACATACACATTAAAGCATAACGCCCCGTACACACGATCGGAAATGCCGCCAGCAAAACTCAGATGAGAGCTTTTGGTCGGAAAATGCGACCATGTGTATGCTTCATCGGACTTTTGCTGGCGGAATTCCAGCCAGCAAAAGATTGAGAGCAGGTTCTCTATTTTTCGGTCGGAAAAAGTCCCTATCCGAAAATGCGATCGTCTGTATGCAATTCCGACGCGCAAAAAATCACGCATGCTCGGAAAAAATTTGACGCATGCTCGGAAGCATTGAACTTCATTTTCTCGGCACGTCGTAGTGTTGTACGTCACCGCGTTCTTGATGGTCGAAAGTTCAGGGAACTTTCGTGTGACCGTGTGTATGCAAGCCAAACTTGAGCGGAATTCCGTCGGAAAAATCTTGGATGCTTGTGTGTACGGGGCATAAGGGAAATAAATAATTTCACAATAGATAAATCCAAATAAATCTTTTTTTTAAAGGAATCAGCGGATTGGTCAGTCTCTGGCTGTGAATAGATGTGTTACATGTAGCATTTTACTGAGAAGCAATATAATTCTCAGCAAGTTCTCAATCTGCACAAATGAATGCAGCACACTTGAATATGCCCAAGAACTGCAGTACTGGAATCTCATATCAAACCAAAATGTTGTCTTTACACAATGTACTCTAGTTGCACTAAATAATAAATGCAGTATTATATTCGATAAGTACCGGTACTTTACAGCTTTAAATTTGAAATACAAACTTGAAACCCATCATCTTATCTTAAAAATTTAGAAATAGAAAGTTCTCGTTTTTCTGCAGATGTGACGGTTATTTTCTACACTTTCTGATGACTGAAGACATGACTGTTTCTGATATGATCTATGTCCTTATACAGAACGTACCGTTTTTTTCATTGATAATTATGATATACATGTAAAAGAAATCAACTTAATAAAAATATTGTTATTAATGGGTTTCTGTGTATTGTCTGTAATTATATATGTACATGTAGGAGACCATATGCATGAACATGTGCTGATTATATATGTAGGCTTGTGGTCTTGCTTTGCAGCGTTACACACAGTGGTTGCACTCCACTGCTCTTTCTTACAATGTGAATCTGTGTGTTTGTTGGCAGGTGCAGTTAGCTTGCCAGACAGCAGTGGGCCCTGTTGCCATTATAGCATGGGCAAGGAAAATATGCAATTAGGTGTTAGCTCCCCTTTTAGAAAAGTCCCTCCTTAGTAGATGTAGTTAGTGCCCTTATAAATGCCAGTGTAGGTGGGGCCCAAGGTAGATGGGGCATGGAAGTTAGATACCCCAAAGCTGCTAAAAATGTAGTCTCCTGCAGTGCTGATTTAAAATGCCCATGTTCAGGGCTAAAGACCCAAGCGAGGTGTTACAGAACATGGGGGAATAGCTGTAGTCACCCTGTTTCCCCTGACCTTCCTCTGCAGGCCCTGGACTAGGGTGCCATAAGGCCTCTTATGCAGTGGCGTTTGGTGGAGCAAACAACCTCCCCCGGGCCACCGGTGGAGCGGCACTACCCCCCCCCCCCGCTGCACTAACACAGCCCACCCCACCACCACCCACTGTCCTTACCTTGGATGCGGGCAGTGAGAGAGTAGCAAGCTCATGGAAAGCTGCTCCGGTGAACGGTGTCCTCTTCTGGAGCAGCTTCCATGGTGTCTCCTCCTCCCAGCTCTAGGCGTCCAATAGAATCACCTGATGTTTCGGTCCATCAGGAAACAGGTTCCATACCTGCTTCCCAATCCTGATTGGCGGGGAGGAGGATCAGTGTTGCAACAGCAAATTTTCAACACACCTGGGTGGGCTCCAGACGCAATGCTCTGCGTCCTGAGTCCACCCTATTTTGAAGCCTATTAGAGTATATGGCTCTAATCAGGTTCTTCAAAAAAACCCTGGCCACTCTAATTCATATGCTCGGTGACCCTAAAAGGGCCAGGCACATGAATAGGGGGCGGCAGCGGTGGCCGTGGATAGATTCACTCTACATGATTGTGATGTCATTTCCTGTCTCTGTGTTCCTGCTGTTTTCCATTGAAGTTAAAAAGGCTCAGCCATGGGAGCAAATAAGCAGATTTCATTGTTAAGGTTTGCATATATTAAGCAAATGTAGGCTATATAAATACATTTTTTTTTGTTTAATTAGTTTTTATTGAAAAACAAAGAAAGAGAATACAGTATACAGAGCATATACCGAGCAATATACATAACAAAATCGTAAGTGGTCCATATATCATAAATGACATGTTGTTAACACGACAGGAGACTGACTATTGCATAACATAGGTATTGTGTTATATGGTCTTAATTACTAATGTCGTCTGCCATCAAGTGATGTATGCAGCAGAGACTGCTCCAGAGGGGGCCACGAAAAAAAAAAAAATCTGATCATAGTATAATCCTCAGTATAGAGAATAAGAAGGGATAGGGTAAAAAGGAGAGAGGAAAGGGAAAGAGGTGGAGTAATTACAGGGGGGAGAAGAGGGGGAAGAGAAAAAGGGTTGAGTTAAGGGGGGGGAGGGGGTCTGCCTCAGTCCACACTCCCTAGCACGGCAAGATTAACCACTTCAGCCCCGGAAGGATTTACCCCCTTCCTGACCAGAGCACTTTTTACAATTTGGCACTGCATCGCTTTAACTGCTAATTGCGCGGTCATGCAATGCTGTAACCAAACGAAATTTGCGTCCTTTTCTTCCCACAAATAGAGCTTTCTTTTGATGGTATTTGATCACCTCTGCCGTTTTTATTTTTTGCGCTATACACGGAAAAAGACCGAAAATTTTGAAAAAAAATGATATTTTCTACTTTTTGTTCTAAAAAAAATCCAATAAACTCAATTTTAGTCATACATTTAGGCCAAAATGTATTTGGCCACATGTCTTCGGTAAAAAAAATGTCAATAAGTGTATATTTATTGGTTTGCGCAAAAGTTATAGCGCCTACAAACTAGGGTACATTTTCTGGAATTTACACAGCCTTTAATTTATGACTGCCTATGTCGTTTCTTGAGGTGCTAAAATGGCAGGGCAGTACAAAACCCCCACAAATTACCCCATTTTGGAAAGTAGACACCCCAAGGAAATTGCTGAGAGGCATGTTGAGCCCATTGAATATTCATTTTTTTTGTCCCAAGTGATTGAATAATGACAAAAAAAAAAATTACAAAAAGTTGTCACTAAATGATATATTGCTCACACAGGCCATGGGCATATATGGAATTGCACCCCAAAATACATTTAGCTGCTTCTCCTGAGTATGGGGATACCACATGTGTGGGACTTTTTGGGAGCCTAGCCGCATACGGGGCCCCGAAAACCAATCACTGCCTTCAGGATTTCTAAGGGCGTACATTTTTGATTTTACTCCTCACTACCTATCACAGTTTTGAAGGCCATAAAATGCCAAGATAGCACAAAACCCCCCCAAATGACCCCATTTTGGAAAGTAGACACTCCAAGCTATTTGCTGAGAGGCATGTTGAGTCCATGGAATATTTTATATTTTGACACAAGTTGCGGGAAAGTGACAATTTTTTTTTTTTTTTTTTGCACAAAGTTGTCACTAAATGATATATTGCTCACACAGGCCATGGGCATATGTGGAATTGCACCCCAAAATACATTCTGCTGCTTCTCTTGAGTATGGGGATACCACATGTGTGGGACTTTTTAGGAGCCTAGCAGCGTACGGGACCCCGAAAACCAATCACCACCTTCAGGATTTCTAAGGGTGTACATTTTTGATTTCACTCTTTACTGCCTATCACAGTTTCAGAGGTCATGGAATGCCCAGGTGGCACAAACCCCCCCCAAATGACCCCATTTTGGAAAGTAGACACCCCAAGCTATTTGCTGAGAGGCATGGTGAGTATTTTGCAGCTCTCATTTGTTTTTGAAAATGAAGAAAGACAAAAAAAAAATTTTTTTTTCTTTTTATAATTTTCAAAACTTTGTGACAAAAAGTGAGGTCTGCAAAATACTCACTATACCTCTCATCAAATAGCTTTGGGTGTCTACTTTCCAAAATGGGGTTATTTGGGGGGGGGGGTTCGAGACTGTGATAGGCAGTGAAGAGTGAAATCAAAAATTTACGCCCTTAGAAAGCCTGAAGGCGGTGCTTGGTTTTCGGGGTCCCATACGCGGCTAGGCTCCCAAAAAGTCTCACACATGTGGTATCCCCGTATTCAGGAGAAGCAACAGAATGTATTTTGGGGTGTAATTTCACATATTCCCATGGCATGTTTGAGCAATATATAATTTAGTGACAACTTTGTGCAAAAAAAAAAAAAAAATAATTTGTCTCTTTCCCGCAACTTGTGTCACAATATAAAATATTCCATGGACTCGACATGCCTCTCAGCAAATAGCTTGGGGTGTCTACTTTCCAAAATGGGGTCATTTGGGGGGGTTTGAACTGTCCTGGCATTTTATGCACAACATTTAGAAGCTTATGTCACACATCACCCACTCTTCTAACCACTTGAAGACAAAGCCCTTTCTGACACTTTTTGATTACATGAAAAAATTATTTTTTTTTGCAAGAAAATTACTTTGAACCCCCACACATTATATATTTTTTTAAAGCAAATGCCCTACAGATTAAAATGGTGGGTGTTTAATATTTTTTTTTCACACAGTATTTGCGCAGCGATTTTTCAAACGCATTTTTTGGGGAAAAAACACACTTTTTTACACTTTTTTACATTTTAATGCACTAAAACACACTATATTGCCCAAATGTTTGATGAAATAAAAAAGATGATCTTAGGCCGAGTACATGGATACCAAACATGACATGCTTTACAATTGCGCACAAACGTGCAGTGGCAACAAAATAAATACATTTTTAAAAGCCTTTAAAAGCCTTTACAGGTTACCACTTTAGATTTACAGAGGAGGTCTACTGCTAAAATTACTGCCCTCGATCTGACCGTCGCGGTGATACCTCACATGCATGGTGCAATTGCTGTTTACATTTGACGCCAGACCAACGCTTGCGTTCGCCTTAGCGCGAGAGCAGGGGGGACAGGGGTGCTTTTTTTTTTTTTTTTCTTTATTATTTTTTTGCTTTTTTATCTTATTTTAAAACTGTTCCTTTCATTTTTTTTTTTTTTTAATCATTTTTATTGTTATCTCAGGGAATGTAAATATCCCCTATGATAGCAATAGGTAGTGACAGGTACTCTTTTTTGAAAAAATTGGGGTCTATTAGACCCTAGATTTCTCCTCTGCCCTCAAAGCATCTGACCACACCAAGATCGGTGTGATAAAATGCTTCCCCAATTTCCCAATGGCGCTATTTACATCCGGCGAAATCTAAGTCATAAAATGCTCGTAGCTTCCGGTTTCTTAGGCCATAGAGATGTTTGGAGCCACTCTGGTCTCTGATCAGCTCTATGGTCAGCTGGCTGAATCACCGGCTGCATTCTCAGGTTCCCTGTTGAGACAGGAGAGCCAGAGAAAAACACGGAAGACTGTGGGGGGGGCATTCTCTCCCACTGCTTGTAAAAGCAGTCTAGAGGCTAATTAGCCACTAGGATTGCTTTTACATGAAAGCCGACTGCTGGCTGAAAAGAATGATACCAAGATGATACCTAAACCTGCAAGCATCATTCTGGTATAACCACTCAAAGTCGTGAATGCTGTACCTGAAGACCAAAAAATGGTTAACAATAAAGCACAGTAAACGGTAAAGTATAAAAAATTGCAGACCTGAAAAGCAAACATGATAAAACATAATAACAATAAAACATTGCAGAATAGAATACAGTAAAAAAGAGCAGAACAATAGAGAGAATAGAGAGAGAGAGAGAATAGAGAGAGAACAATAAAACGACAACTATTATTTTTTATTTTATATTTTTGTTTGTGTTTTTTTTTTTTTGTAACTGTAACTTTTATAACTGTAACCGGTTCCAGGTTCGGGTCTCTCAAAATGCGATGGCATCTTGGGAGACCCTGTGAAAGTGTGTCCTAGTCTGTGCAATGCTGTACCCTACGCTAATACTCAACTAGTGAATGGTAGCGTTCAAAACATTCACCAATGCAAAGACCAGGATTGTCAGGACAGGAGGGACAATAATAGCGGGTGTCACGCCTATATCCGCGTTTGCTGCAGACACAACATCTTTTTTTGGGGGGTTCGTTGGGTAGGGGTACTCGGGGGGACATAAAAATGCCTCTCATGCAGCTGACTGCATTTAGTTGGGGATGTGAATGGGGGAAGTACGGGCGCTGCAGAAGTGGTGGGTTCCCAATTAGGATTGGCGAATGCAGCAGGAAGGGCATTATAGGCACGACGGGCCTGTGTTTGTCTTCTTGGTGGCAGCGGGACACTATTTGTGCTTGCCACCTCACCAGCTTGAACTGCACTTATGGGACTCGCCACGTCACCAAGTGTTACTGCAGTGCTGGTTTGACTACGACCGGGGTGTACTAGGCCGCTGGCGCTTGCCAGTTCACCAAAACGCTACCAAAAAAACTGTTAACGATCGCAGGGATCAGGCCTGACTCTGCGAACGCTGCAGTTATGTGTTTAGTGTTTTGTAAGTGTCAGTGATCGATCGATACTGCACTTGGGTGGGCTGGGCTGGGCTGGGCCGGGCAGAGGGGCAAAAAGCAGGTGCTAGCAGGTATCTGGGCTGATCCCACTAACACTGCGTTTTTGGGAACCCTAAACTGCTGGGGACGCCAGTATAGATCTGATCGGATCAGATCAGATATTGATGCGTTCAGATACTATACCACTAAGGGAGGTGTACGGTGCGTGGGTGTTAGCGCTACTGGCACTAACCTGACGCTGCCTGGGGCTGGTGCTTGCCATTTCACCAAAACGCTACCAAAAAAACTGTTAGCGATCGCAGGGATCAGGCCTGACTCTGCGAACGCTGCAGTTATGCGTTTAGTGTTTTGTAAGTGACAGTGATCGATCGATACTGCACTTGGGTGGGCTGGGCCGAGCCAGGCGGAGGGGCAAAATGCAGGTGCTAGCAGGTATCTGGGCTGATCCCGCTAACACTGTGTTTTTGGGAACCCTAAACTGCTGGGGACACTAGTATAGATCTGATCGGATCAGATATTGATCCGTACAGATACTATACCACTAAGGGAGGCGTATGCTGCGTGCGTGGGTATTAGCGGTACTGGCGCTAATCTGACGCTGCCTGGGGCGACGCATATCACCGCTGGGCGATCAGGGGGCTAAATCTTTATTCGGTAATAAACGGTGGGTGCCCTGACACTATAAAAAATAAACAAACTAACCAGCGTCACCCGTAACGTAGTGAAAGGGTTAACTAGGGGGCAATCAAGGGGTTAAAACATTTATTCGGTAGTATATGGGGGTCCCTGTCGCTATAAAACGCTGACGGCGAACCTAAATATTTACGTCCCTAACTAGCGTCACCAGCGACACTAATACAGCGATCAGAAAAATGATCGCTTAGCGTCACAGGTGACGGGGGGTGATCAAGGGGTTAAAACTTTATTAGGGGGGGTTAGGGGGGTATCCTAGACCTAAAGGGGGCCTAACACTCACTGCCCTAACACTGTAACTGTTACAAACTGACACCAATACAGTAATCAGAAAAAAAAAAAA
Source organism: Aquarana catesbeiana (assembly GCF_042186555.1). Taxonomy (NCBI): domain Eukaryota; kingdom Metazoa; phylum Chordata; class Amphibia; order Anura; family Ranidae; genus Aquarana; species Aquarana catesbeiana. The sequence continues at coordinate 25,240,617 of NC_133327.1, forward strand.
AAAAAAACCTGCTTGGTGTCAGTTTGTGACAGGGGGGGGGGGGTGATTGGGGGGGATCGGGGGGCGATCGGGGGGGGGATCGGGGTGTTTTGTGTGCCTGACATGTTCTACTGTGTGTGTAGTGTGTTGTGCACTTACATTACAGTCTTCTCTCCTCGGCCCGGAACGGAAAATACCGAGCCGAGGAGAGATGACATAATTTCCTCTGCCTCTGTGTACAATACAGAGGCAGGGAAATGATCCCATTGGCTGGGAGCGATCGCGAGGGGGGGGCCACGAATGGATGGCCTCCCCCTCACCACCGATCGCCGGGGGAGATTTGCCGACCGCCGCAGGCACCGGGGGGGGGGTCCGATCGGACCCCCCACCCGCGGGCAGGCAAGGACGTACCTGTAATTCCTTTTGCCTGCCCGTGCCATTCTGCCGACGTATATAGTCGTGCGGCGGTCGGCAAGTGGTTAACAAGGAACACAGTATTTATTTACCTTTCGAGGCAGTGGTATATTTAAAGGCGAACCAGCAGGACCATATTTTCGTTACCAGATCTGATTTATTCCCAAGGGAGTATGTGAGGTCTTCCATGTAGTATGTGTGATCTACTTCTAATAGCCATTGGCGTAGTGATGGAATGGTTGATTGTTTCCAAAAACGTGGAATGAGTGCTTTTACTTCGTTAAGCAAATGTGGCGTTATTGATTTTTTATATGCTCCTGCTGGTGAGCCTGTACAATGAAGTAGCACCACCCATGGATCATTAGGTATTTCAAAACCAATATAAGATAGTTAGCCAGTATGGGCGAATAAATGGACAATACCACCAGACGTGGGCGTGTGTAGCTCTCTCGCCACATCCCCGCCAACATAGAGGTGATGTCTGTGGAAACGTCTGATGAAGCACCGCTGGAGTATAGTGCCATCTTGTAAGCAATTTATAGTTCACCTTCGCTGTTTTGGATGCCGTGGAGGATGTGTGGGCCATTAGCAGGATAGTAGATTTCTGTGCCTCTGATATCTCCTTATGGAGATCTTTTTCCCAACTGGCTAGGAAAGTAGGGTGTCCTGTGGTTGATAAAGACTGTAGTGCCTGATAGAAGTAGGAGATAGGTTTCTCAACTGGACAATAATAATAAAGTGATTTCGCGCTTCAAATCTATCACATCAAAGTATAGTAAATACAATATATAGATGAATAAAATGTGTTCTAAAAGTGTAGATACAGTGCAACATCATAACAGTGCTCAGTATTAAAATAAATGAGTGATCATCAAAAGTGCTCATGTGCATCAATATTAAAAGATAAAAAGTTTATATTGTGCATCAATATTTAAAAAAGAGTTTATATTGAGCTTTTTCCACTGGGATCATATAATGGAGAAGGGAGGTGATAATGATTTTTGAAATTGTAGTGATCCGGTGAAACCGGGCTCTCTGGACTCTCACCTTAAATAAAATAAATATGGGCATCAAAACAGGTTCTTTGTTCGATGTAGTATAGTGCCCAGTTGATGTAGAACTTCCCCAGTTGAAGTCACGAGCGGTGATGTAACGCGTAGGGCGTGGCCGAGAGCAGACGAAACCGGAAGTCAGTAAGGAGGCGCCTCAGACGCCGCTCCTCAACCTCTTTTTACTGTTATGCTGTTTTTAATCATTTACAATGTAAGAGACCACCTATATTTTCAATAAATAGTTATTTTAATTAACATACTACACCATTGGAGGCCTCTTTCTCTCCCTTTCCTGTTCATACCACCGGACTGGTGGAGCCCAGGTGGGCAACCCCTCTTTGTTTCCATATCTGATAGGTGCTTTTAATCAGGAAAACCGCTACACCACCAGAGAAGCCCTACCTGAATGGCACTATACTACATCGAACAAAGAACCTGTTTTGATGCCCATATTTATTTTATTTAAGGTGAGAGTCCAGAGAGCCCGGTTTCACCGGATCACTACAATTTCAAAAATCATTATCACCTCCCTTCTCCATTATATGATCCCAGTGGAAAAAGCACAATATAAACTCTTTTTTAAATATTGATGCACAATATAAACTTTTTATCTTTTAATATTGATGCACAACAGCACTTTTGATGATCACTCATTTATTTTAATACTGAGCACTGTTATGATGTTGCACTGTATCTACACTTTTAGAACACATTTTATTCATCTATATATTGTATTTACTATACTTTGATGTGATAGATTTGAAGCACGAAATCACTTTATTATTATTGTCTTGCTGAGTGTAAGTGAACACTTTCGATTTTGCTGCAGTCCGTAGAGACATCATCACCATTCACACACATTTAATATTATTATTTTTTATTATATTCTTCATCATCCGTTATTTCAGTTAATCACGCGGATATCCACACAGCCTGTTTACTCAATTTAGCGAGAGGGACCACACTACACAGGTTTCTCAACTGGTTGATCATCCAAAAAGGCCCCTTCTATAGGCGTGAGTTCTGATGTGGTCCGAAAAGGTTTTGGGAGGGAGTGAACAAAAGCTTTCAGTTATTTCCAGTGTTCCAAGGGCGTGGCCTTTGTGTTAGGTGACAGCGTGGACATGGGTACTATGCCCACCTGAGTGGTGACCTGGTGAAGAAGAGGTGTGTTGCCCATGTTCCAAGTATAGGATCTGGGTTCTATGTTTCCGGGTGGAAAATAGTCATGGCCAGTTAGTGGCATAAGAGGGGAATTGTATTGCCATTTACTTAGAGAGTTCCATACCATAAGAGTTGAACGTGTGAGCGCTGAGGTATTTGCAGATAGAGTCCTGTGTTTCTTAGGAATCCAAACTTGGGTAAAGAGATTTGATTGGCTTATTGACATTTCGAGGTGAACCCATATTTTGGAGTCTTTATGATATTTCCAGTCAGAGATTCTATTCAGTATTATGGCCAAGAAATATTGCTTAACGTTAGGTAAAGCCAAGCCCCCTTGGCGTTTAGATCTGACCAGAAGGTCCCTGGCTAATCTGGGACGCCTTCTGTTCCATATATATTTGCTTATCAGTGATCTGATCAATATAAAGAATCCCGCAGGAATTCCAAATCGTTTCACCTGAAGCATGAATAGCAACCTGGATAGAATGTTCATTTTTACAACACTAATCCTCCCTAACCAGGAGTGCGCCAATTGTGTCCATTTTTGTAAATCAGATCTGATTGTGTTAAGAAGGGGTATGAAGTTAATGCGAAATAGAGATGTTAGTTTAGGAGTAAGGTATATACCTAAGTATTTCATTTTTTCTTTTTGCCAGGGGAAGGATTGTTTAAGTTGGGATACAGTATGGGTAGGTACGGAAATATTTAGTATTTCTGATTTGGTCATATTGATTTTAAAATTGGAAATGACACTGAATTGTGAGAAGGCTGACATGAGATTAGGGAAAGAAATTTGGGGCTGTTGTATATAGAACAAAATATCGTCAGCGTAAGCTGCATATTTGTGTTCAAAGTTACGGTGATTCCATGAATACAAGGGTTATGTCTAACTGTCGAGAGAAAGGGTTCTAAGGATAGAGCAAATAAAAAAGGTGAAAGAGGGCAGCCTTGGCGCGTGCCATTAAAGAGTGTGAACGGCTTACTCAAAGTGCCATTTATACGTATTTGTGCCGTGGGGAAGTTATATAAGGTGGATATGTGTGAAAGGAGGGAGGGGCCAATTCCCAGGTGAGACAGCGTCGCCATGAGATACTCCCAGTCCACCCTGTCAAACGCCTTTTCTGCATCTGTTGAAAGTAAAAGGGTGGGCTGGGAGGATCTTCCCGCATAGTCTATTAAAGACAGAAAACGGAGTGCATTATAAGGGGCCTCTCTGCCGGGAATAAATCCAGTTTGGTCTGCAGAGACCCAACTTGGAATTAGAGGTAGGAGTCTATTCGCGATGACCTTGGCGTATAACTTAGCATCTAAGTTCAACAGGGAAATGGGGTGGTAGCTCCCACAGCTACTAGGATCCTTCCCAGGCTTAGGTATCATGGTGATGTGCGCATGCAGGGTTTCAGGTCTTAGGGTCTCACACGCAGAGTTCGCATTTGCATATGAGGCCAGGCGGGGCAGTAGGATATCTGCGAACGTTCTATAGTAGAAAACTGTAAAGCCATCTGGCCCAGGTGCTTTGCCATTGGCCATGGCCTTCAATGCAACGCGAAGTTCCGAGGTAGTAAACTCCCCCTCCAAAGCAGCTAGTGTGTCTGGTGGAAGTTTGGGTAAGTTAGCCTGTAACAGATGATCGCGTATTAAGTTCCAAGTGTCACGGTCTGTCACCGTGTTTTGAACGTGGTACAAATGTTGATAGAATGTTTGGAATTCTTTGGCTATGTCCGACGTTTCACATATTAGGTTGTCGGATGAGGTTTTAATTTTGTCTATGAAGGAGGCGTTTTTTTTCTGTTGTAACGAGCGTGCTAATAGCCGCCCAGATTTATTGCCCCATTCATGGTAACGTTGTGCCACTATGCGGGAATGTCGCTTTTGTTCTATGTGAAACGAGGCCTTGAGTTCCTCCCTCTTTAATGTTAGAGTATGGAGTACTGCTTGTGCTTGACTAGTTTTATGTTGCTGTTAGAGAACACTGATGTCTCGTATCAGCTCAGCTTGTTGGTGTGTGCGTTCCCTCTTCTTCCTAGAACCTAGTTCAATAAATTTACCTCGTATGTGGGCTTTGTGCGCCTCCCAAAGTACACCAGGTGATGTGTCTGGATGTGTGTTTTCTTTAAAGTAGAGGTTCAACTCTTCACTGATCATTTTTTTGTCAATATCATCATTAATAAGAGTTTCATTAAGTTTCCAATTTGTAGTTCTATGGGGCATTGAGGGGATTTTTATTTTGAGTATAATCGGGGCATAGTCCGAAATGGGGGATGTTTCGATCTCGGCATTGATAGTGAGCGAAGTGGTGGTGGTGGTCTATAAAGAAGAGGTCAATTCTAGAGTAGGTCTGGTGAACTTGTGAGAAATGGGTGTAGTCTCTCTCCTTTGGATGTATAATCCACCAAACTTCCATCAACTGTCTATGCTGGGCTCTAAAGGAGTGTTAAAGTCCCCGGCGAGAAGAACACAACCGCGTGCGAAGTCGCGTAGTTTTTTGAGAGTGGACGCAATAAAACTTGCTTGGGAAAGGTTAGGCGCATATAAGGTTGCTAGTGTACATAACATGCCACCCAGAAAGCGTCCATTAGGATCACTAAGCATAGATTCTAATGTAAATGATACTCCCCTGCGGAACCCAATAGCCACCCCCTTAACTTTGTGAATCTCCGATAAACTATAATACCAGATAGGGTAGCATGGAGAAAAAAGTTTTACAGAGGTGGTGTGTGTGTGAGGTGGGTCTCCTGCAGGAAGACAATGTCACCCCGCAAACGATCCAACTCCCTATAGAGATTGGGTCTCTTACCTGTGGCGTGTAGGCCTCTCACATTCAAGGATAGTAAGTTCACTGTGGCCATGGGGATCCGCAGAGGAGTACTATAGATAACCTATTTCCAAGGAGTGGGACCTAAGGCAGAGAGCAGAAGAGGCAAGAGGGAGGCAGGGAGAAGAGGGAGGGGTGGGTAAAGAAAGAAGGACATCGTGTGAAGAGAAAGAGCATACCATTAGCATTTTGTGGTAGAGTTTTCGCAGACCATGCTGAATCATGGTCAACATGTGCACCCATTTGGCTGCTGTGCAGAGGAGGGGTAGCCATGCAGACCAACATCCCCGTGCCCACCGCCCTCAGAGGGCCCAAGGCATGAGAACGCAGGGCCACCCGGTGCCCCTCGTGGGGGGGGAAGACCGCCGCAGCCATCGGACAATGATCACCAAATACGACAAATCGATCGTCACATAGCCCCGACGCCGACCCAGCAAACAAATAGACCTCATAGGGCCGCAGTCCCATGTAAACATTTAGTATAAGGTTACATATTAAATACTGAATAGAAGAAGCGTGAACTTAAAAACCTTTAATGTAAAATATAAAACATATAGCTTCTGGTACCTGGGGTGTATAACCCAAAATATGTCCGAGCACCTCTGTGCGATTAATAACCCACATGTAATCAATCGGGCTAATTATACCGCAATATGGTATGCATTAGGTGTAATGACAGAGGGGTTATATACTTGCAGACCAAAATGATCAGGAGCAGCAAGCCAAAGGAGTTGTAACAAAGAGAAAGCATGAACTGCCAGGGGCTTCGGTTAGCCTAGTTGAGGAGCGGTGTTTGCGTTCAACTTTCTGTCATCTTGCTTCTGAGTTGCCGGGAAGGGGCGGGATGGTGTCCTGCCAACCTGGGAGTTCTGGTGGTGAAATGTTGACATCCATGCAGAATTTTCCTAGGTCTTCCGGGAACCGTAGAACTGCTGTCTTCCCATCTCTGTGAGCAATCAAGGCCGCTGGGAATCCCCACCGATAGTTGATTGAAGCTGTGCGTAACTTCTCGGTTAAAGGTCGCAGGGCTCTGCCATGTTCCAGCGTCTCCCTGGCCAGATCAGGGAAAAAGGAGAGTAGTGCGCCATCAAAGTCCAGGGACTTGGCATCTCTGGCCTTCCGCATGATTAGTTCTTTCTCCTCAAAGTAATGAACTCTGCAGATCACATCGTGGGGGTGTCTGCCGCAAGGTTGCGGGGGTGAGAAGCTCTGTGCACCCGGTCTATTTTTAAGGGGTGATCCGCCGCTTGTCCCAGTAGACCGTTAAAAATACCTCGCACAGATGAGAGGAGGTCTTCATCCCCCGTGGCTTCAGGAAGACCCCTGATGCGGATATTGTTCCGACGATTACGGTTCTCCTGGTCCTCGATCTTGTATAGGGCCATCCTGTGAGCGATGGAGAGTGAGCGAGTGGATGTCTGCAGATTCCTGATGGCGAATGCGTGTCTGTCCAGGCGCTGCTCTGATTCCTTAACTCGGTCCAGTACTTGGGAGAGTTCCGCACGAACTGCGGAAACCTCTTTTTTAATTTCTCATTCCAGTCCCAGTAGCATAGATGCTAACTCCATTTTGGTAGGAAGCCCGCTTACTAAGGCCGCCACTTCGGAGTGTCGTGACACTCTCTTCACCCTCCGAGCAGGAAGATGAAGCTGGAGAGCGGTGTCTGTGTTCAGGCTTATGGTGGGAGGCGGAGCCAGCTCCCAGGTTCGTGCCTCGTGGAGAACGGCCTAGGCTGTCTATGTCCGGCTGTTCCTCCGGCTCGGCCAGGAAACGTTTTATGGAGCCCACCGATGTGCCTTTCTTCAGCAGGGATTTGCCCGTTCTCTTACGCATCTCCTCCGATTATTTAGTTTTGCTTGAGGTGTAAATAAATGCGGTAATAGCGGGATCGGTACCGGAGCTCAGGGGAGAAGCGCCCTCACCGCTGCATGCCGAAACCACGCCCCATATACATACATTTTTAATTAAAATATAAATATCCTTTTTGCTGCTTAGCTTAAAAAAATAAAAGTGTGTGTGTAATCTTTACTATGGTTCCACAGTCTATGCTACCACACATGACAAGATGTATTCAGTTTCCAGGGACATCCCCCAAATTGAGGAGTCTGACCCTTAATAAAGAGTGCCCCTGCATGTGTTCCCAGTTGTATATCATGTTCCTGACTGCATCCTGGACTAGCGACCATAAGAATTGGCGACCATAAGAATCTTTCACCCTCTCCTCCCCACAACTTGATTAGACAGTGCGGCACATGAGAGGATTGGAGGCTGCAATATGGTTGGCCGCATCAGTGGTTAAGGACTTTATCCCCACTCTCTATACCCACATGAACCAGGGCAGGGGAGAGGGCAGCAACAGAGCCTCGGAATGGACTCCTAATCCACTACCATTTTGGCAGACCCAAGCCAAGGACAGACTCAGTGCAGGTGACAATGATGATGGACAACTGAGACTTGGGGGAGAATGATGATGGAGTTTATGTGCACTGTCTGTTTTCCACTATTAACTGTCTTATCAACTACTCCCTCTATACTGCCTGTCTGCACCATAAACTGCCCCTTTCTACTGCCTTCCTCAACCATCATTTACCTCCTCGGCACTGCCTGCCCCCACCATCAACTAACCCCCTTTTGTTATAGTTTTATCCACCATCATCTTCTCCCTGTTCCCATTACCAACTGCAATTTCTGTACTGCCTGTTTCTACCATCAACTGCCCCCTCTGTATTGCCTGTTTCCACCATCAAATGCCCCCTTTGTACTGTCTTTCTCTACTATCAATTACCCCATTTTTACTGCCTGCCCCAGGTATCAACTGTTCCTCCTATACTACCTGTCGCCATGAGTAACTGCCTCCATCTGTACTACCTGCCTCCACCATCAACTGCTCCCCTCTGTACTGCCTGTCCCCACCATCAATTTCCTCCCTCTGTATTCACTGTTATCACCATCAAATGCCTGCTGCTTTGCTGCCCACCCCCACCTTCATCTCCCCCCTGTACTGCCTGTGCCCAGCTTTAACTACCCCCCCTGTACTGCCTGTTCCCAGCTTCAACTTCCCCCCATACTGCCTGTGCCCAGCTTCAACTTCCCCCCTGTACTGCTTGTGCCCAGCTTCAACTTCCCCCCCTGTACTGCCTGTGCCCAGCTTCAACTTCCCTCCTCTGTACTGCCTGTGCCCAGCTTCAACTCCCCCCTCCCTGTACTGCCTCTGTCCAGCTTCGACTTCCACCCCTGTACTGCCTGTGCCCAGCTTCAACTTCCTCCCCATACTGCCTGTGCCCAGCTTCAACTCCCCCCATATTGCCTATGCCCAGCTTCAACTTCTCCCCGTACTGCCTGTGCCCAGCTTCAACTCCCCCGCTGTACTGCCTGTGCCCAGCTTCAACTTCTCCCCCTGTACTGCCTGTGCCCAGCTTCAACTCCACCCCTGTACTGCCTGTGCCCAGCATCCACTTCCCCCTGTACTGTCTGTGCCCAGCTTCAACTCCCCACCATTTTGCCTGTGCCCAACTTCAACTCCCCCCTGTACTGCCTGTGCCCAGCTTCAACTTCCCCCCCTGTACTGCCTGTGCCCAGCTTCAACTTCCCCCCCTGTACTGCCTGTGCCCAGCTTCAACTTCCCCCCGTACTGCCTGTGCCCAGCTTCAACTTCCCCCCATACTGCCTGTGCCCAGCTTTACCTTCCCCCTTCTACTGCCTGTGCCCAGCTTTAACTTCCCCCCTGTGCTGTCTGTGCCCAGCTTCAACATCCCCCTGAACTGCCTGTGCCCAGCTTTACCTTCCCCCCCTGTACCCAGCTTCAACTCCCCCCTGTACTGCCTGTGCCCAGCTTTACCTTCCCCCCGTACTGCCTGTGCCCAGCTTCAAATTCCCCCCCTGTGCTGCCTGTGCCCAGCTTCAACTTCCCCTTGTACTGCCTGTGCCCAGCTTTACCTTCCCCCCTGTACCGCCTGTGCCCAGCTTAACACCCCCCCATACTGCCTGTGCCCAACTTCAACTTCCCCCCCTCTACTGCCTGTGCCCAGCTTCAACCCCCCCCCCCTGTACTGCCTGTGCCCAGATTCAACTTCCCCCCCTGTACTGCCTGTGCCCAGCTTCAACTTCCCCCCTGTACTGCCTGTGCCCAGCTTCAACTCCCCCCCCCCCATATTGCCTTGCCCAGCTTCAACTTCCCCCCCTGTACTGCCTGTGCCCAGCTTCAACTTCCCTCCTCTGTACTGCCTATCGCCACTATCAACTGCTCTCCATAGACTCCCTGTTCACACTGTCAACTACTCCCTCTTTTCTGCCTATCCCAACCATGAACTGCCTCTCTTTACCGCCTTTCCCCACCATCAATTGCCTGCTTTGTATTGCCTGTTCCCACCATCAACTGCCCCCCTCTGTACTGCCTACCCTTACCATCAACTGCCTCCCTCTATACTGCTTTTTTTTTTCCCTTACTAAGACACTACTGATACGGGTCATTTTTTTCCTCCCACTGTCACCAAAGCGTGGAAATTTTTCACACACCGATGTTAGGGTAATTCTTCCTCCCACACTGTTATTATCATAGCTCCCAACTGTTCCTGATTTGGAGGGACTGTCCCTGATTTGGAACAAAGTCCCTCTGTCCCTCATTCCTCCTCATTTGTCCCTCATTTTGATCTGATCTATATAGTTGTATATAAAATGCACCTTTCAAAAAGTGTTTCTCCGTGCTAAACCTTTCATCCAATTTCTAAATTGCTGCATTTGTAAATTTTAAAAGCCAATATAAAGGAATAGTAGTGGTAAAAAAAAGCCCTTGTGCATTTAATTAACCTTTTTTTTGGTTAATTCTCCTTTAAGGGGGTGTGGCAGGGGGCATGTCCTATGCTACATACATTTGCTAGTAGGTGTCCCTCATTCCCATCTCAAAATGTTGGGAGGTATGTTATGTATACAGCAAATAGGCAGATGTTTTATTTAACCATCTCCCTTTAAATCCATGCCTCAGGTCTTTTATAATTCTGATCATGCTCACATTTTGTCACACTGTTTTCACTTTTTATCTGTAAAGCAAGGCAGATTACCCTCATGAGTATTGTTAAGAATTACATATTGTTTATAATGTTTGAATATTTTCAATATTGATTTTGTAGGTATGCCTACAGATGGGATTCTAATTTTGGGGTGTGAGAAAAAAACATGTGTGGTCAGTAGTGTGCCCTGGGGCTTATTTTCAAAACCTGGTTACTTTAATCTACACAGTTAGAAAATATCCTTAGCTATAAATTGTTAGAAATCAGCATGGGAAAGCGGGTGGACCTGAGTAATAACATTTAGCTTCTTTTTTTACTTTTCATTTACCTTTCGTTCAGCTGCCAGAAGCAAAGAAAACACTTCGGGAGGACTTTGGAATTTGTATGACCATGTACCTCACTCAGCTTCCTACAATATTGGCCCAGTGTTATGAAATGGTGGCAGGTTGGGAAGAGCCAAACTGTGCTGGGTTTGGTTTGAGCAGGGCTCAGTGTCAGAAAGCATGAAATCAGACCAAGACAGAAGTACAGTTAAATCACACTTGTTTAAAAATCAAAGTAAATAGAACAAACGTAGCCAGAGTTCAGGAACCTGAATGGATAGTCAGACAAGCCAAACATTAGGGAGCCGGAGATGAGCGTAGTAAAACAGCAAGCAGGATCTGGAGCCAGAAGAGATATCAGCCAAGCAAGTCTTTTAACAGGAATGCAGGAGAGCGTCTCTGTGATGTTGACTAAGGCGAAGGCAGAGCTCCTCTGGACTGGACGGCTTAAGTAGGCAGGACTGATGAGCAGGATATCATCAACAGCTGAGTACCCGTGGAGAGATAGGAGCTGGTAATTAGCCGACAGCTGAGTGGCCAGCTCAGAGAAGGAAGGGCTGAGCACAGCCCTGACACTCAGCAAACTTCAAAGTAGTTCAGATGCCGACCTGAACCCCATGGAAGCATTAAAAATGCCCAACTCCTTTGAATAACATTCTTGGGGGGGGTCATTGTGGGTGCCCTAATCTTTCTTTTGAGGGGGCACATCTCTGTGACCTACAGCAGCCCTGATATTTATGAAGGAAAAAATTGTTAAAATTGATGGCAAATTACATTTCATTCCTATTTTTATAAACAGCACAGAAACCCCCTCCAAGGGTCTGCTATAGATTTTGGGGGACCTTTAGAGCAGTATGTGCACTGCTTTCATTCTTTGCAAATGTCAAAAAAAAAACAAGATAAATGTATGAGGTTAATCCAGGAAATCCAAGGATTACATACATAATATGAATGAACTTTCAAAGCCAATTTGTTTTTCTTTACATTATGCGGTTGATCACAATCTTATAGCTGTCTAATTGATGGACTTCCATATGTTCAACATATACCAGACGGGTGGTCACCCACTACAATGTGAAGGATACGTGATAAATATATCTGAAACATTAATGTTGGTTTGACAGGCCTATAGAGTTTTAGAGTTATTTTGTGGCATCAAAGGGCCAGTCAATAGAAGCAGGCTAGCTGGAACATGTTTTAATGTGTCTTGTGATATATGTGATTTTTATATTTTTGCAATAAAGGTCGATTTTGTATGTGACCATTGCTAATATTTATCAATATCTCTCTCTGTTTTATTCCCCCTTTGTGGGGACAATATGATTTCAGGATTTAGATGAAAATATTTGAGTTTGATTAGTTTTGGTGTTTAACCGCTTGCTGACCAGCCGTCGCAGTTTTCCTGTGGCAGAATGGCACGGCCGAAATGACGTTACCTTAAGTTGCTTCGCCTTTTGCCCACTAGGGGCGCGTGCACGCCGCCAGAGGTGCGCGCCCGCAGCGTGTGCCCAGAGCCGATGAGAGTGCCTGGCGGGTGTGATGACCGCCAGGCTCCAGCGATCGCTCATGACAGAGCGAGAACCGGGATCTCTGTGTGTGTAAACACACAGATCCCGGTTCTTTCAGGGGAGAGGGAACAGATCGTTTCCCAAGCCGTTGTTTACAAAATAAAGAAAGCTTGCAGGGAAAAGCAATTTAAATGTCTGTTTTTTTCTTTATATATGTCAGTTTTGCTGCAGCAGGTTCTATACATTGTACAGATGCACCACTTTACAGGCAGGCTAAGGGGACCCCCCCCCCCCGGCACTATATTTAAAGGAATTTTAATTTGTTATTGTTTCACTTTAAGCATCATTAAAATCACTACTTTAAAAATGATCTTTAAAAAAAAATAAAATTGCATAGATACATGTCCCTCAGAGCAGTACCTGGTCCCCCATACCCTTTTTATGGCCAATAACTTGCATATAAGCCTTCAAAATAGGGACTTTTGATTTTTCAAGTTTGAGTTCCATAGACTTCAATAGGGTTTGCAGTTGGGGTTCCAACTTTTACGATGTTAGAGAGTTCTGGCGCAAACAGAACCAGGGGTTGTTTGGCCCAACTCTAGTGATCACTGTAATTGGTTGGTCCTGCCGTTTGCTGACTGCTAGTGGGGACTGAGAACTGTCTTTGACTGCTTGGTCTCTATGATGGGAGCGCACAATGAGCAAACTCTCAGCACAGAAACAATGGCCGCCTAACAACGCATATGTGTGGTGTGTGGGTAATAAAGCCCACCCTGTTGCCACATTTTAAAAGATGAAGAACCCCAAAAAAGTCCCATGACATATATTCATCATCCATCACGTCATCCAGCAATGTAGATCCACATCAGTAAAGGTGAATGATGCCAGCTGACTGGATAATTAATCAAATACCAATACCTCATGGCCAGGAAATTCATGATGGACTAGCAAAAGTAAGGTAACTATGTGCAGCTGCTTTTTCTCAATCTAGTTTTGCTTTTTTTTATAACTGTATTTTTTCCTTTCTGATTTTCTGTGAAAAAAAAAAATCAATGTTCAGGTTAAAGAGGGGCAGAGTTTTGTGGAATAAGAAAACAAGAACAGGTCAAGGATACTTGAAATGAGTGTCGATAAAACTTACACCCCTAAAAAAAAAAAAAAAAAAAAAAAAAAACCTTAATTTTGCCTTTTCTTTTAACCCAAGAATTCTGTCAAAATGGTGAAGTCTCACAATTAAAAAAAAATAAAAAATTCTAAAAAAAATAAAGGGAAATAAAAACTTTAAATTCGTATTAAAAATATTATATTTTAAACTTCATGTGCTTGAAAAACATTAATGAACGTCTTTTTAATACATGATATGCAATTAGTTTAGTTAAATGAAAAGTGAACACAAAAAAAACAGCATACAGTACATGATTTTTTTTTTTTTTTACTGCACCTTGACATAATGACGTGACTAAACCCCTATAAGGAACAATGGGGGGGGGGGGGGGGAGTCCCCTGCTTGTAAAAGCAATCCAATGGCTAGTTAGCCGCTAGGATTGCTTTTACAAGAGAGCTGACTGCCAGCTCTAAAAAACGATAATGGGGTGATCCATCATCATCATCCCGGTGTAATCACCGAAGTCCAGCGAAGTATGGGTACGTCACTGGTAAAAACGATTCAATTTTTTTTGAAAGGAACAATGTACAAAAAATGCTGCGCAAATACCATGTGACATAAAAAAAAAATTGCAAAACCCACCAATTTATTCTCTAGGGCCTCTGCTTTAAAAAAAATATATAATGTTTGAGGGTTTAAAGTAATTTTCCAGCAAAAAATACTGACTCTTACATTTAAACAAATTCTGCCAGAAAAGGCCTGGTCTGGAAGTGGCTATTCATCTATGGAGTTTCCTTAGCAACTGAGGAAGCCACCTAGAATAGATGAGTTGGAAAATATCTTCAAAATTACAGAACAAATCCAAATGATTGTGGCTAACTACTAATAAGTAAACTGTGACTTGGATAAATGAGAACCTTCAATTCGACTTGTGGTGTGAGTAGGAAAGACCTTGCTAAGAATTCTGCACTCTTCGTACACCCAGCCTGCTGTCTCCTGGCTGATGATCATCAAACTATGATGTAAATCCTAATACAGTTATAATTTACAGAAGACATACATTGTCCTGTATAATATCAAATATGTGCATTGCATGTGTGCAGCTTAGGTTGATCATGTGTCCCGGAATGCAGAGGACAGTCCCGTAATTTGCAGGTCTGTCCCGGGTCCCGGGGACCTTCATTCCGGGACAATACAGTGTACCGGAATGAAACTGACACAGCCACCCTGCACAGTACATTCTGTGCCCTGAGTGGGCAAAGCTTTGCCCACTCAGGGTGCAGTAAAAGCTGGTTATTAAGGAGCGGGGCTGGGAAGGCGGTTGTGATGTCCTTAACAACCGATGAGTCATCAGCTGTCATTGGGCTGCCCCGCTGACAGCTGAATAATAAAAAAAATAAAACTTTGGGTCTGGTATGCATTTTAAGGGGAACCTCACGCCAAAACAAAGCAACAAAAAAAAAAACGGTGTGGGGTCTCCCCCAATATCCATACCAGACCCTTATCTGAGCATGCATCCTGGCAGGTCAGGAAAGGGGGGGGTGAGCGGCTATTTTTTTTTCAATAGTCGGGTGTCGGCAATTACAACCGTGAGTCAATTTAAATGTGAATTGACTCTAAGCATGTTACAGATGCGCCACTTTACAGGCAGACTAAAGAGACCCTTGTGATGTACAAAGTACCCCGCTGTCACTAAGTGAGTTTGTTAAATCAGGTGCACATTGTATACCACCTGTCTAAACTGGAGACCACTGTTTGCTTACGTTTTTCCAAAAATTGGCAAAAAAAAGATATCAGAAATCATCTTTTTTTGGGAAGGAGAGGGGGGTAACCTATCTATTTATATACTGTATGTATCATCTCCTTGTGTCCCCCATCAATAACAGTTGGTCATAAAATATATCTTAATCCTAGGTTTGCACCAATGTATAAGTAATACAGGGGTTATGTTATCAGGTATTGGGTTTCCTGTGCTGGAAGATAGTGTTTAAAGAAATTGATTGCAAAAAAAAAACTGAAAAAACGGTGGTGTGATCTTATCAAAACCTGCAAACGTATGAGATTGTTCCTCTAATTTTACTATAAATAGTAGACATCCACTTGCAATCACAATTAAGGAAGATTCTTTATAGCAGGAAGTTATTCTTTATACGGTGTGTTATCATTATTATATTACATTGACTACATTTTTTACATTATTGATGTAATATATTATTATTATTATTATTATTACTAATATTATTGTATTTTCCTTTACATCTAAGGCTTAATGTACACGGGACCTTTTTACAATCTCTCCTGAATGATTTAACTTGACAGATAGTAACCCACGTTTAAAACGTCCGTTTTGCCACGTTTACATGCTGGGTTTAGCCGCGTTTAGCCGCGTTTGCATTTAGAAGCGTTTGAGAAAAAAAAGTTTTTTCAAAATAGAAAAAAACGCCTGTAAACGAAATGTGGCTAAACTCGAGTTACCGCGTTTAGCCGTGTTTAGCCACGTTTTGCTTTTGAAACGTCGGAAACTTCGGCGTCTGAACTAATTTTTTTGCCTTCAAAGAGAAGCCTATAAACACAACTGCCTAAAAACGTCATTAAACGAACCTGTGTAGATGTAAAATAAACCTGTAGCGCTAATGATGTATATAATTCACAAAAGCCTACCAGAATGGAAGTCTGGATGCAAATTGTGTCTTAGATACAATAATATAACACTCTAAGGTTTAGAGTGTATAAAGCAATGTATAGTCAGTAGGGATGAGCCGAACACCCCCCTGTTCGGTTCGCACCAGAACATGCGAACAGGAAAAAAATTCGTTCGAACACGCGAACACCGTTAAAGTCTATGGGACACGAACATGAATAATCAAAAGTGCTAATTTTAAAGGCTAATATGCAAGTTATTGTCAATAAAAGTGTTTGGGGACCTGGGTCCTGCCCCAGGGGACATGGATCAATGCAAAAAAAAGTTTTAAAAACGGCCGTTTTTTCAGGAGCAGTGATTTTAAAAATGCTTAAAGTCAAACAATAAAAGTGTAATATCCCTTTAAATTTCATACCTGGGGGGTGTCTATAGTATGCCTGTAAAGGGGCGCATGTTTCCCGTGTTTAGAACAGTCTGACAGCAAAATGACATTTTGAAGGAAAAAACTCATTTAAAACTACCGCGGCTATTGCATTGCCGACAATACACATAGAAGTTCATTGATAAAAACGGCATGGGAATTCCCCACAGGGCAACCCCGAACCAAAATTAAAAAAAAAAAATGATGTGGGGGTCCCCCTAAATTCCATACAAGGCCCTTCAGGTCTGGTATGGATATTAAGGGGAACCCCAGCCAAAATTAAAAAAAAAAATTGACGTGGGGTTCCCCCTAAATTCCATACCAGACCCTTCAGGTCTGGTATGGATTTTAAGGGGAACCCCGCGCCAAAAAAAAAAAAAAAAAAAACGGCGTGGGGTCCCCCTAAAAATCCATACCAGACCCTTATCCGAGCACGCAACCTGGCAGGCCGCAGGAAAAGAGGGGGGGACGAGAGTGCGGCCCCCCCCCCTCCTGAACCGTACCAGGCCACATGCCCTCAACATTGGGAGGGTGCTTTGGGGTAGCCCCCCAAAGCACCTTGTCCCCATGTTGATGAAGACAAGGGCCTCATCCTCACAACCGTGGCCGGTGGTTGTGGGGGTCTGCGGGCGGGGGGCTTATCGGAATCTGGAAGCCCCCTTTACCAAGGGGACCCCCAGATCCCGGCCCCCCCCCTGTGTGAAATGGTAAGGGGTTACTTACCCCTACCATTTCACTAAAAAACTGTCAAAAATGTTAAAAATGACAAGAGACAGTTTTTGACAATTCCTTTATTTAAATGCTTCTTCTTTCTTCCTTCATCTTCTTCTTCTTCTGGTTCTTCTGGCTCTTCTGGTTCTTCCTCCGGCGTTCTCGTCCAGCATCTCCTCCGCGGCGTCTTCTATCTTCTTCTCCTCGGGCCGCTCCACACCCATGGCATGAGGGGGGAGGCTCCCGCTCTTCTCTTCATCTTCTTCTTCATCTTCATCTTCTTCTTCATCTTCTTCTTCATCTTCTTCTTCTTCTTCTTCTTCTCTTCTTCATCTCTTCTTCCTTCTTCATTTCTTCTGCGGGCCGCTCCGCATCCATGCATGGAGGGAGGCTCCCGCTGTGTGACGGCGTCTCTTCGTCTGACGGTTCTTAAATAACGGGGGGCGGGGCCACCCGGTGACCCCGCCCCCCTCTGACGCACGGGACATGACGGGACTTCCCTGTGGCATTCCCCGTGACGTCACAGGGAAGTCCCGTCAATTCACCGTGCGTCAGAGGGGGGGCGGGGTCACCGGATGGCCCCGCCCCCCGTTATTTAAGAACCGTCAGACGAAGAGACGCCGTCACACAGCGGGAGCCTCCCTCCATGCATGGATGCGGAGCGGCCCGCAGAAGAAATGAAGAAGGAAGAAGAGATGAAGAAGAGAAGAAGAAGAAGAAGAAGAAGATGAAGAAGAAGATGAAGATGAAGAAGAAGATGAAGAGAAGAGCGGGAGCCTCCCCCCTCATGCCATGGGTGCGGAGCGGCCCGAGGAGAAGAAGATAGAAGACGCCGCGGAGGAGATGCTGGACGAGAACGCCGGAGGAAGAACCAGAAGAGCCAGAAGAACCAGAAGAAGAAGAAGATGAAGGAAGAAAGAAGAAGCATTTAAATAAAGGAATTGTCAAAAACTGTCTCTTGTCATTTTTAACATTTTTGACAGTTTTTTAGTGAAATGGTAGGGGTAAGTAACCCCTTACCATTTCACACAGGGGGGGGGCCGGGATCTGGGGGTCCCCTTGGTAAAGGGGGCTTCCAGATTCCGATAAGCCCCCCGCCCGCAGACCCCCACAACCACCGGCCACGGTTGTGGGGATGAGGCCCTTGTCTTCATCAACATGGGGACAAGGTGCTTTGGGGGGCTACCCCAAAGCACCCTCCCAATGTTGAGGGCATGTGGCCTGGTACGGTTCAGGAGGGGGGGGGGGCCGCACTCTCGTCCCCCCCTCTTTTCCTGCGGCCTGCCAGGTTGCGTGCTCGGATAAGGGTCTGGTATGGATTTTTAGGGGGACCCCACGCCGTTTTTTTTTTTTTTTTTTTGGCGCGGGGTTCCCCTTAAAATCCATACCAGACCTGAAGGGTCTGGTATGGAATTTAGGGGGAACCCCACGTCAATTTTTTTTTTAAATTTTGGCTGGGGTTCCCCTTAATATCCATACCAGACCCGAAGGGCCTTGTATGGAATTTAGGGGGACCCCCACATCATTTTTTTTTTTTAATTTTGGTTCGGGGTTGCCCTGTGGGGAATTCCCATGCCGTTTTTATCAATGAACTTCTATGTGTATTGTCGGCAATGCAATAGCCGCGGTAGTTTTAAATGAGTTTTTTCCTTCAAAATGTCATTTTGCTGTCAGACTGTTCTAAACACGGGAAACATGCGCCCCTTTACAGGCATACTATAGACACCCCCCAGGTACGAAATTTAAAGGGATATTACACTTTTATTGTTTGACTTTAAGCATTAATAAAATCACTGCTCCTGAAAAAACGTCCGTTTTTAAAACTTTTTTTTGCATTGATCCATGTCCCCTGGGGCAGGACCCAGGTCCCCAAACACTTTTTATGACAATAACTTGCATATAAGCCTTTAAAATTAGCACTTTTGATTTCTCCCATAGACTTTTAAAGGGTGTTCCGCGGCATTCGAATTTGCCGCGAACACCCCAAATTGTTCGCTGTTCGGCGAACTTGCGAACAGCCAATGTTCGAGTAGAACATGAGTTCGACTCGAACTCGAAGCTCATCCCTAATAGTCAGTGAAAAAACAAAATAACATGTAACAGAGTGCAGTCATGTGACTATAACCAAGATCCAAAATCGCATATGGTCACTATGACTAAAATGTGAAATTCAGATGTGAATGTATAAACATACGTGTATAATGCTTGAATTGAGCATGTGTGCCAAGGCGCAGCTGTAAGGAAGCGAAAAAAATCGCACACACTCAACAAACCAACAGTGTAGCAAAAAATTAAATAAATTTGCTATATGTGAACATTATAAGAGTAAGTGTAATCCACAGGAACCAAGCAATGATATAATATATAAGCGATCGGGAGTTGCACCAAATCGCATAGGCCCTGAAAAGTGACAAGTGGTTAGGAGTAAGGCTGGCCATACACCTATAGATTATCTGCAGATTTTCTATGGTTAGATGGGAAAAGTGGGAGATTCCTCCATCCACACAGTTTAGCGAACATGGAGAGATCTGTTGCACATTTTCTATCTAACCATAGAAAATCTGCAGATAATCTATAGGTGTATGGCCAGCTTAAGATGTCTAGGTTGTGATTCCACAGCCTGTATAGTGTCTCTCCTAAGCGAACACAAATAGTGACTATATAGCATATAAATAGTTTAAATATAACATGGGAACATTAAATTGCTAATTAAGATCGTCTTAAGCAATATAGCATGGTGACTATAATTCCAGGTATGTGTTAGGAGGTGATAACACCCGACTTAATATGCCATACACAAATACTATTAGCACATAAATGTCCATGTTAGTATAGAAGAGCAAAAAGTTCATACAGATAGATATAGAATGATTTGCTATATTATCTGGATCTCTGTATTGCCTCTTGATGTATTCTAAGATTGAACCAACATTCTAGATGGTGCCTTCAATTCTACAAGGTGAGGAAAGGGATGAGGTACTCTTACCAGCGATGGTGGACTCACAGGCCGATGGCGGTGAGTCAAACGAGCTTACACCGGCATGCGGTGGATGTAAATCTGGTCCAGAAAGTTGGGATGTTCCAATTTGATGGGAGACACAGGCCTGTACTCACCACAAACGTGCACCAGACATGAATAGGTATGTAGATAACTGGACTGCTCGATTCCCTCATTTACCGCTTAACCGAAGGTACTGCATACCATGATCATCCTCAATCCTCTCAATAATGATGATGGTTTTCAAGATATAGAAAAAAGGAAGAGAGTGCCTCCACATGGTGTAAATCCCAAAACGTAAATTTTCCAAGATCCGGTAAAAAGATTGTTGCAATAAAATAGGTTCAATTGAACGGATAAAATGCGCAGTTAAAAAGTGGCTCAGCAAGCATATCTACCCTACGCTTTTCGTCTTCATAGACTTCTACAGGGGTATATGCCAGCCTGCCACCCCTGCGCTTATATATACGAACCTGTGTACATGTACACATAAGATAACATTGAATGAGTTCAGGGGCAGTTAAAAAATGCATCCAACTGCCTCTGAACATCTGTTTACCAGCAGCAGTGTACATGAAGCCTTATGGATCACATCACACAGTTTATAAATCTGGAATATTATAATTTCTGAATCATATGGTTTAATGCGGATTGGTCAATTTTATGTTCAAATCTTTTTTTTTTATAACATTCAATTTTATGTCCAAACCAAAGTTTTGAGAATTTTAAATAATCAATCTTCAATTCACAGTTTTGACAATTTGTTTGGTTATCAAGTAACATTTAAAACATTTGCATTGTGTTCTACAGATAGTAGTGACAAAGTTCACTGTTATCTGTGGCAAAAAATACATTCTGCAAAATGAAAAAACAATTTTATTTGACAGGTAACAAGAGGGATTAAAGTGTATCTAAACCCAAAGTATAAATAAATAACTATTCAAGCATTTTTTTTTCCCTTTGCATATTGTGAATTCAAATCTTTTTACACTATAGGGACAGAAGACACTGGAGCTGATTGAAGGGAAAGACATAAGTCCAGATAAGATAAATATGTATCTGGCACACCTGAAGTCAGGACTTGGATCACCTGCTGGTGGCACTGTGGTTCCCAGAGCAGAAGGTTGTAGTTCTGGTGTCCACGAGCGGGTGTCTCCCAGCTACCGGTACTATCGCTCTGGAAGTCACAGTGCCACCAGCAGGTGATCCAGGTCCTGACACCATTGTAGGGAAGGTTATGTTTCTCGGCTTCAAAATGCATCATGAATGATTTTTTTCTCTCTGTACCCTGACACTTTATTGGTGTAAACAATCCATACACATTGCAATGGGTTCTCTCAAGAACCTTTTTATTTATAAAGCTCTCTCTACAATCATAGAACCTATTGCCAGTTCACTGTTATCAGTGGCAAGAAATACTGTATATTCTGCAAAATTAAAAACAGATTAGCAGAAGGACTTAAAGTGTATCTAAAACCAAATATTAAAGGATTGACCAAGTCAAAAAATTAATGGACTTTGTGGGCACATAATGAGAGAGAGAATCAGTTAAAAAGTATTTACATTTTATTGGCAGGATCAACAGGCGATAAAATTATGTTAAAAGGGGGATTCAGAAAGAAAAAAAACTGTTACTGCTATTGACAGACTGTATTATATATGTCATTTTTTAATTTTTCTGTATCATCTTGACCTCGATAAATTTTAACCACATCATGCAAAACGACGTTCCCGTACATTGGTGCTTTGACGCTAAATACCGGGGGTTATGGCAACAGCTAGCTGCCATAACCCGGGTATTTTCGGGAACGCCGTGCATTTCTCTTTCAGATAAAAATGGTCTCTGCGGCGGATTCGCCACAAGATCACTTTTATTGGTGGTGGGAGAGGTGCCCACCCCCCTCCCACTGCTCCGGTCGTCTCCGTCGCTTACCGGACCCGCCTCTCCCGTGGATGCCTGGCTGCCGACTGAGGGGAAGATGGCCCCCGCTCGGCTCCATAGCATGAGAGAGCAGGAGCTATGTGAAATATCACTTCCGCCCACAGCTCTTAAAGGAGAATTCTTTGCATATTATGCATTAAGATAAAAAAAACTTGATGTGTGTAGCAGCCCAGCACCCCCTAATTCCTTACCTGAGCCCCATCTCACTCCAGCGTTGTCCACGAACGTCTAAGCCATCTGGGACACTGCTCCTGATTGGCTGAGACACAGCTGCGGCATCATTGGCTACTGCGGCTGTCAATCAAAGTCAGTCAGCCAATCAGGGGAGAGAGGGGTAGGGCTGAGTCGGGGCTCCATGTCTTGAATGGATACACAGAGATCTAACTTGACTCGGGTTCCCCCCTAGGAAGCTGCTGGCTGAGGGGGCACTCGATAGGAGGGAGGGGCCAGGAGCAGCAAAGAGGGACCTGAGAAGAGAAGGATTCAGGCTGCTCTGTGCAAAACCAACTGCACAGAGGAGGGAAGTGTAACATGTTTGTTATTTAAAAAAAAAAAAAAAAAAAAAAAAAAAACTTTACAATCACTTTAATTTAACCTGCTAGGAATGAATAATTCCTAACCACTTCAGCTCTTGTACCTTTATAGACCAAAGAATTTTCCATGATGGGCATGTTTATTCGGCTATAACTTTGTCATTACGTAACGCCTAACTCTGTCTTTCCTATCATCTTTTTGTCAGAAATAAAATATAGAATAATATAGAAATATATATATATATATATATATATATATATATATACATATATATATATATATATACACAGGTGGTCCCCTAGTTACAAATCTACCCCTAGGAAGGGAAATTCATTACTATAAGTGTTATTTCGGGAAAAGGGTGTCTCCACTGAAACTTTATCACCAAGGCTTGTTTCCACAACAACCCAAAATTTTCTAAATCCAGTTGTCATTGCTGTCTTCTGAACAGGGGCGCAGACAGCAAAACTAACATTACAGGGGTGATAACCCTTCCTTATGCTATCCCAAAAGCTTAAAAATAGTTTCTTGGGCTGGAGCTACACTTAAAAAATGTACCTGTTCCAACTTACAAACAGATTCAACTTAAGAACAAACCTACAGTCCCTGTCTTGTTTGTAACCCAAGGACCACCTGTATATATATATATATATATATATATATATATATATATATATATATATATATATATATATATAAATATATATATATATACAGTATATATATATATATATATATATATATATATATATATACACCGTATTTATTGGCATATAACACACACTTTCATTGTTAAGAGGGAAGTTTCAGGAAAAAAAATATTTTTTAAATAAACCACTTTGAAGTCTCTCACCACTTTGAAGTCTTTGAAGTGGCAGAATTCCAGCCAGCAAAAGATTGAGAGCAGGTTCTCTATTTTTCGGTCGGAAAAAGTTCCTATCCGAAAATGCGTTCGCCTGTATGCAATTCGGACGCACAAAAAATCACGCATGCTCGGAAACAATTCGACGCATGCTAGGAAGCATTGAACTTCATTTTCTTGGCTCATCGTAGTGTTGTATTTCACCACGTTCTTGATGGTAGAAAGTTCAGAGAACTTTTGTGTGACCGTGTGTATGCAAGGCAAGCTTGAGCGGAATCCCGTCAGAAAAACCATCCAAGTTTTTTCTGATGGAATTTCTGATTGTGTGTATGGGGCATAACAATTAGTTTCCTTTCAAAACCATCTACAGCTATAGGAATAGGAAAGAATGTCCTCTGCTAGCATCTGCAGAGTGGGCCCTTGTTCTCTGTGTGAAAGCAGTGGTCTCTCTACAGATGTGCATCACACCCTCTACTGAGTCAAATGTATAGCTTTTCAATCAGTGAAGCTCATGTCCCCAACTGATTGGTGATCTTTGGCCCCTAGAGCATTGATTCTCCCTGGTACACCTACACAGAGATAAGGATTTGTGAGGCATGTGATCCAGTAAATTATTAACTCTTTTCGGATCAGAGGTCATTGAAATTTGGATGTGCCTGCCAATCTTAACAGTTTCAACATTTACTGGGTAGACTTTCAATCACTCTGTGACCATTTCTCCTACCAAAACATTTTTTTCTTTTTTTATGGATATATAAGGCTCTTGATTGGCAACTGAGATTTTTTTTATTACTAGCCAACCAATGGACAGAAACATAAAAAAAAAAATGTTTGAGTTTGAATATTGATTAATGTGTAGCATATTCTGTATATTTGATTGTCCAAATATTTACACCAAATGATTTTCTCCTATTAGTCTTGAGTACAGGGACTCAAATAGGTGTGAAGTTTGATACACATGTCAGTGCTATATGGTCGATAATTGTGTTAATACAATTGTGTGTATGTTGTGTAAAGCATCACTAGGGGTAGGTACTGTATGTAAGTTCATCCACGCTGCTCATGTGTATGTATATGCTTGCTGGTGTGTAGGAGAGGGGGTTATTTTTTACTAATTACTGTGCTTGCTTATTTATTTATTTTGCTTATTTATTGTCCATTATTTTATTATAGTTTACACTTTCTTTTATTTTTGCTTGATTTCCTATTCGCTACTATTTCAAGGGATAAATGTGGGTGCATAAAATGTTCGCAAAAGCTGGAAGCTGTCTTTAAAGTTACCCCGTCACCACAGGGTCACTTGTAGAAGAAAGCCAGTAGAGTTGGGCAAACGGTTCAGGCCGAGCAAGATTTCGGCCTGAACATTGCCTATTCACCCATTCGGCGAACACCCAAATTTGCGGGGAGCTCCCACCATGTGCCCCACAAGGCACTTCGTGCAGCACAGTGTATTCTAAGCCCTGATTGGGCACTTTAACTAATCAGGGCACAGTGAATAGCTGGTTGTTAAAGAGCGGGCCAGGAAGCCGGCTATGGCATCCTTAACAATGGATGAGTCATCAGCTGTCAACATCCCGACAGCTCAATGAAAAAAAAAACATTGCCGGCAATAGAAAAATGTTTAAAAAAATGGCATGGGGATTCCCTCCAATCCAGACCAGGCCTTTGGGATTTTAAGGTGAACCCCATACCAAAATTTAAAGAAAAAATGGTGTGGGGCCCCCCTTTAAAATCCATGCCAGATCCTTAGGTCTTTTATGGATTTTGAGGGGAACCCCCAATCCAATTTTTTAAATTGCGTGGGGTCTACCCCAAAATCCATACCAGACCCTTAGCCTGGCAGGTCAAGAAAGGAGGGGATGAGCGAGCGACCCCCCTCCTGAACCCTTCCAGGCCACATGCCCTCACCATGGGATGCACCGTGTCCCCATATTTAAGGGCCTCTTCCCCACAACCTTGGGCTGTGGTTGTGGGGGTCAGCAGACAGGGGGCTTATCGGAATCTGGAAGCCCCCTTTAACAAGGAGGCCCCCAGATCCTGCCCCCCCCCCATGTGAATGAGTGTCAAAAAGAAATAAAAACACACAGACACAGTTTTTGACAATTCTTTTATTAAAAATAAAAAGCAATGTCCCCCGATGTAGATCCATCATCGATCACGAGGCCCGTCGCCACCGCTAGACCCGAAAAAAGAAAAAAAAAAAAAAAAAAAGCTCAGCTCATGCTCTGATAAGGGTCTGGTATGGATTTTAGGAGGGCCCCAATGCCAAAGGGCCTGGTATGGATTAAACAAATTCACATACAAACAAAAACACAATCCACATAAAAACAAACCCATATCATAATTGTGTAGTGATAACCCCTGGCAGGGGTGCTGGAAATACATTCCCTTACCTGTTAGGAGGCTGCCAGCCCTGGTACTAGCTTTAGAAGTACACCAACAGAATTCAGGCTCAATCTAGGGGTGTCTTACTGCAGATCTTGAACATAGGCAGGAAGGATGGGGGTGCAGGATACTCAAAACACATACATGTCTCTGAGGACAGATAGCCTCATAATAATGCAGATCCTAGAGGTGACAGCTAGTTGACCTGAGACCCTATGCAATCATATGATTACCGTAGATAATGGAAGTCAGCAGACCTCCACGTCATTCACTACCAAAGGAAAAATTCCCTTGCAAAGTGAAGAGACAATTTTTCTCAACCTCAATAAATCATCACAGCAATAACCTCTCCATTTTTAGCTACACTGTGTGTTAGGAGAATACCTGTAATGAGTGGAGACCAATGGCCGAAAGCGTCAGACTAGGCACAGTTCTCAATTCTTAAGATGTTGAATTGTCTGAACAGATGACTAGATAGATGATCAGTATCGGAATCACAAACCAAGGTCGGTGCAGGATGAAGAGTTTCGTAGTCGGGGGGGTCACAAGCCAAGGTCGATTCCACGTAGCAGTAGAGGTAGCTCGAGGCATCGGGCAGGATAATGTGTGAAGCACAATATCCTGGCAAACAGGAAGTGCAGAGACATGGCTTAAATCAGGAAGTTTATGGGAGCAGCAAAGAGCTCAAGGATCAGCAGAAATCAAGGCACAAGGCAAGGTTGTCCAATGGATCAGGCAGGGTGCTGTCAGGTAGCTCAGCAAGAAGAGTCATTGCCAGACACAGCAGAGTTCCCAGGTCTCAAGTCCAGGCCCTTACACTGTGTGGACGTGCTTTTTTGGATATCCCATTCTAAAGCCATGGCCATTGTTATGAAGTTGCCCTTATTTTGCAGCTTTATTAGCAATTGCACTTCTGGAAGAGTTTAGACAAGATTTTGTGCCCAAGTCAGGTAGTGATGATGGATGAGAAGACCTAGCTTACAATCTGTGTTCCAAATCATCCCAAAGGTGTTCAGTATGGTTGAGATTGGGGCTCTGTGCATTTCTTGGCATTCTGACTGTAGTAAGGTGGCTTAGGAAGGTCAATAATGGGGTCATCTTATGTTTTAGCCCCCCTCCCCATAAAAATCAGAGTTCCCAGTGGCCTTTGGCCAGTTTATGTTGGAGATACTTGGGGTATATAGGGAAAGCTGACAGAGTGTTTAAATCAAAACATTTATTTCAAGTTTTAAGCAAGAAATGGAGGGTTAAAGTATCAGACTTTAGTTTCAAGCAAGGCCTGGTGGATTAAAAAATCCAGAAAAATATATATATATTTTTTTTGACTCTTAAAGCAGAGTTCCGATGAAAAAAAATAAAGTAAAAATCAGCAGCTACAAATACTGCAGCTGCTGACTTTTAATAATCGGACACTTACCTATCCTAGAGTCCAGCGATGTGGGGTAACAAAGCTCCGCTCATCTCCCCTTCCTCTCTGTGACGCCGGCATTGTCACTGTGGCCGCCCGGCTGTGGCTTCACAGCCGGGCACCCACTGCGCATGCGCGAGCTGCACATCGCGCTGTGAATGGGCGGGCAATCATCTGGGACCTGTGACGTGTCCCACATGATTGCCAAGAGGGAGGGGTGAACTTCCTTCAGGAAGGTGCCCCGGGAGGAAGTGGCAGCTGAAACCCTCTAAAAAGAGGGTTTCCGCTCCCTCCCCCCCAAAAAAATTACATGCCGAATGTGGCATGTCAGAGGGTCACCTCCCTTAAAGCGGAAGTTCCATTTTTGGGTGGAACTCCGCTTTAAGGACTTCGGTCCTAATTGCTATGCATGTCCATTTTGGGTAGATTCACCCTTTCTTTTTGCCCTAGTCACCATTACACACATGTGTTTCTTTTTGTTATGATTTTTTTTTCTAACAGAAATTTTAGTTTTCGGAGATTCGGATGTATACAAATCTCTGAATAGACATAGTAACAAATGTCAATGAATCCAAATAACGAAATTAACAGATGCATTTGTTTTATTTGTTTCATTCGGATGACGTCACATGATAGTAGTTCAGGCCCATGGGGAACTTAATTAAATTTTCAAATGAGTTCAATAATTCGGTTTCAGATAACAAATGGATCCAAATCTCATTCCATTCATTAATTCAGATGCACATGATGCCAGTCAATATTGTCCAATCAGCTCATGCCTTGGAATAGTGTCTGAAAATATTGAATCCTTCCCATTTAAATCCATCTGATTCAATAATATTGCAAATACGTAGCAATCTTACGGAAAATGGCTGCAACATTGTTCGTGGGGTGGAATGTCAGTGGGAAATGACCAATGTGTGTTGGATGATGTTACATATGCTGTTTGTGTAGTGAATTGTGAGTACTGCATGTCATGTGCATTCTAGGGGTGGTATCTCATTGGGGAAAGACCAATTTGTGTGGTGGAATCTCACAAATGTGTGATGTCACTGCAGGAGCATGCTCTGCTCAGCTAAGTTCTAGAATGGAATCCATTAATGACACATGATGACGTGACAGTGAAATCAGAACTTACACATTATATCTATTCATCTTAATTGCAGGTTAAAATGGGACGTGCCATCTTGACATTGCTGTGCCTTTGGAGTTGCATCATAACTGTCACATCACTTGATCATAATCAAGTTCACAGGGCGACGGAGTACATCAAAGACACCTTTAATCTGTAAGCATTGTTACTTGTTTGTGTAATATTTACATTAATTATAGCTAAAGAAAACCTGCCATATAATCTCCAAGGGAAATGAAAAGAGGAAAATAAAAGAGTGTTTGATAGAGGGAAGAGAGGAGAAGAAGGAAGGGATGAAGTAGGTGTTTTGTACTAGACATACTGTAGAATCTAGTGGTGGTAATTATTTTTACTTCATGGCAAATACATTTTACAACTATTGACATTCTGATTACTACAGGCCGATCTTATCCTGTAGTATGGGGAAAGAAATGACATCCATTAATTTGAAATTAGAGACCACCAGTCACTAGCCATGAGGCTAAATAAAAGCTTCTGTCAAAGAGCGTTGTGCTTGTGAAGATGGAATCAGTTTGACATCAGTTTTAGATGCTTCTGAGATCCATCAGAGTTTGTTTACAGGTACATTTGATCTGCATTTGGCTTTTTTCAAGCAAGTTTTGCATTGCCATACTCAAGAGTATTGCTACAAGATTGAAAGTGTAGAGTATTTTCTAAAATGTCTATGTATGACGTAACATTACCAGTGTTCTCCACTGGAAACACCTAAACTCAATCAGTGGGAGGTTAGCACACATACGTTTATTCATATAGTGTAGCTTTAGGGATTAGTATGTTCAGTTTTGACTAGGAAGGTAAACATCTTAAAATCTGTCATAAAGGCTGTTTATAAAATTGAATTTTTCCAAAAAATGATAATACAAAGAATAGGAAAGAATGTTGCACATGCATGAAGAATTAATTGAACTACAGAAACACAATGGTGGTTGTAAATAATGGTCTTCTTCAGTATTCTGTACTGTATCAATTCATTTTCATTCAATTAAAAAAATAAAATAAAGTTAGCAGCATAGTGACGCAATACAGGAATACATGGCAACAGGGATACTTTTTGAAGGAACATGAAAACATGTGAAAGAATGCACATGTAAACTAGTTGCAGGTTGGGAGTTTTTCAAAAATATTAAAGCTCAGTATTAAAGCTCAGTATTAAAGCTCAGTATTAAAGCTCAGCTGATATTTCAATGTTAAGCTGTTATGCCCCGTACACACGGTCGGACATTGATCGGACATTCCGACAACAAAATCCTAGGATTTTTTCCGACGGATGTTGGCTCAAACTTGTCTTGCATACACATGGTCACTGATCATTCTGAACGTGGTGACGTAAAACACGTACGTCGGGACTATAAACGGGGCAGTAGCCAATAGCTTTCATCTCTTTAATTATTCTGAGCATGCGTGGCACTTTGTGCGTCGGATTTGTGTACACATGATCGGAAATTCCGACAACGGATTTTGTTGTCGGAAAATTTTATAGCCTGCTCTCAAACTTTGTGTGTCGGAAAATCCAATGGAAAAAGTCAGATGGAGCCCACACACGGTCGGAATTTCCGACAACACGCTCCAATCGCACATTTTCCGTCGGAAAATCCGAC
Source organism: Aquarana catesbeiana (assembly GCF_042186555.1). Lineage (NCBI taxonomy): Eukaryota > Metazoa > Chordata > Amphibia > Anura > Ranidae > Aquarana > Aquarana catesbeiana. The sequence continues at coordinate 25,270,636 of NC_133327.1, forward strand.
TGTGTGTACGGGGCATAAGACCGCAAACTGTGCACTGAAAAGCATTAAATCACATTCATAGGTGTGAGCAGCCTATTGCATTAGAGTGTGCACCTCAAACAGAACCTCAAACTCACATGCCGATAGATAGATAGATAGATAGATAGATAGATAGATAGATAGATAGATAGATAGATAGATAGATAGATAGATAGATAGATAGATAGATAGATAGATAGATAGATAGATAATCTGACACATTTTTTGTAAATATTTTACTATATCTTTTCATGTGACAACACGAGAAGAATTGGCACTTTGCAACAATGTAAAGTAGTGAGTGTACAGCTTGTATAACAGTGTAAATTTGCTGTCCCTTCAAAATAACTCAACACACAGCTATTCATGTCTAAACCGCTGCCAACAAATGTGAGTAAACCCCTAAGTGAAAATGTCCAAATTGGGCCCAGTTAGCCATTTCCCCTCCCCGGTGTCATGTGACTCGTTAGTGTTACAAGGCCTCAGGTATGAATGGAGAGCAAGTGTGTTAAATTTGGTGCTATCGCTCTCACTCTCTCATACTGGTCACTGAAAGTTCAACATGGCACCTCATGGCAAAGAACTCTCTGAGGGTCTGAAAAAAAGAATTGTTGTTCTACATAAAGATGGCCTAGGCTATAAGAAGATTGCCAAGACCCTAAAACTGAGCTGCAGCACGGTGGCCAAGACCATACAGCGGTTTAACAGGACAAGTTCCACTCAGAACAGGCCTCACCATGGTCAACCAAAGAAGTTGAGTGCATATGCTCAGTGTTATACCCAGAGGTTGTCTTTGGGAAATAGACATATGAGTGCTGCCAGCATTGCTGCAGAGGTTAAAGGGGTGGTGGGGGTCAGCCTGTCAGTGCTCAGACCAAACGCCACACACTGCATCAAATTGGTCTGCATGGCTGTTGTCCCAGAAGGAAGCCTCTTCTAAAGATAAAGCACAAGAAAGCCTGCAAACAGTTTGCTGAAGACAAGCAAACTAAGGACATGGATTACTAGAACCATGCCCTGTGGTCTGATGAGACCAAGATAAACTTATGAATGCCAACATGTACTGTGACATACTGAAGCAGAGCATGATCCCCTCCTTTCAGAGACTGGGCCGCAGGGCAGTATTCCAAGAAGATAATGACCCCAAACACACCTCCAAGATGACCACTGCCTTGCTAAAGAAGCTGAGGGTAAAGGTGATGGATTGGCCAAGCATGTCTCCAGACCTAAGCTCTATTGAGCATCTGTGGGGCATCCTCAAACGCAAGGTGGGGGAGCGCATTCCACCGGTTCCGTGATGTTGTCATGGAGAAGTGGAAGAGGACTCCAGTGGCAACCTGTGAAGCTCTGGTGAACTCCATGCCCAAGAGGGTTAAGGCAGTGCTGGAAAATAAATGGTGGCCACACAAAATATTAACACTTTGGGGCCAATCTGGACATTTTCACTTAGGGGTGTACTCACTTTTGTTGCCAGCGGTTTAGACATTAATGGCTGTGTGTTGAGTTATTTTGAGGGGACAGCAAATTTACACTGTTATACAAGCTGTACACTCACTACTTTACATTGTAGCAAAGTGTCATTTCTTCAGTGTTGTCACATGAAAAGATAGAAGAAAATATTTACAAAATAGTGAGGCGTGTACTCACTTTTGTGAGATACTGTGTATATATATAATATTTATTTCACAGACAAACACACAGAACTCTGAGTACATAGGAATAGTGATCTGGCCCTTTCTTCTCCCTGAAAAGCAGGGAGAAAAAAAACAAACAGATTAGTAAGTAAAAGCAGCACACTTTACACATTGTTAGACACACATTTAACCCCTTATTGCCCCTTGATGTTAACCCTTTCCCAGCTAGTGTCATTAGTACAGTGTACAGTATTATCACTGATCACCGTATTAGTGTCAATAGTGACATCAGTGTCAGTTTGTGACCCTGACAGCCAGTGTCAGTTTGTACCAGATTGCCCACAGAGGGGCAGAGTGCCCCCTTACATCAGAGCATTGGAACAGTGCCCCCTTACTTCAGAATCAAGGCACAGTGCCTCCTTACATCAGATTCCTGGCACAGTGCCCCTGACATCAGAGGATGGCACAGTGCCCATTTACATCAGAATCCTGCCACAGTGCCCCCATACATCAGAGCATGGAACAATGCCCACTTACATCAGAGAATGACACAGTGCCCCCTTACATCAGAATCCTGGTACAGTGCCCCTTACATCAGATAATGGCACAGTGACCCTTACATCAAAACATGGCACAGTACCCCTGACATCAGAGCATGGAACAGTGCCCCTGACATCTGAATCCTGGCACAGTGCTTCCTTACCTCAGAGAATGGCACAGTGCCCCCTTACATAAGAGAATGGCACAATGCCCCTTACATCAGAGCATGGCACAGTGCACCCTTACATCAGAATCCCGGTACAGTGCCCCTTACATAAGAGAATGGCACAATGCCCCATTACATCAGAATCCTGGCACAGTGCCCCTGACATCAGAATCCTGGCACAGTGCCCCTTACATCAGAGAATGGCACATTGCCCCTTACATCAGAGAATGGCACAGTGCCCCCTTACATCAGAATCCTGGCACAGTTCCCCTTACATCAGAATCCTGGCACAGTGACCCTTACTTCAGAGAATGGCACAGTGCCCCCTGACATCAGAGAATGGCACAGTACCCCTGACATCAGAGAATGGCACAGTGCTCCTGACATTGGAGAATGGCACAGTGCCCCCTGACATCAGAGAATGGCACGATGCCCTTGACATTGGAGAATGGCGCAGTGCCCCTGACATTGGAGAATGGCATAGTGCCACCTGACATCAGAGAATGGCACAGTGCCCCTAACATTGGAGAATGGCACAGTGCCCCTTCACATCAGAGTTAAGGTATCCCTAAGTGCTAGCTGGACAAGAAATCAACTTGGCAGCTCCTGGAAGGAAGGGGGGGGGCAGATGGGGAGAGAGGGGAGGGAGATGGGGGACTGTTAACTCACCAGAGGCTGGTATCTGCAGCATCACACAGGGGAATCAGTGTGGCAGCCCCCACGGATTTTCCAGCAGCGGGACAGACACAGGAGATGGGGGCTGGAGGAGCCAGAGAGGATTGAGCCCTCTCTCCTCTCCTGTTTGTGCCGTTTGGGGGGAGGAAGGGGGAATTTCTGCTGGCTGAGTATTGTAAGGGAAATTAAATCCACCCTCTAGATTTGGCCATGATCCCCACTAGATGCTGCTGACCTCCTATCCTATGACAGCAGAAGAGGCACTGGAGGGCAGACGGAGTGCAGCTGTATCACTCCGCCACCTACAGTAAGAGATCTGCTGCCGGAACTTTAGAGGCAGCATCAGGAAATACGGCCAGCTGTCAGCTTACTCCGCAGCTGCAGTTCTCATAGGTCAGTCTCTAGGAGTATACATACCAATCAAAATTGTCTCACTGGCAGCACTGTCACCGCTAGTGGGTGTCCATTAGTGAACCCAGCAATTTCACCAGAATAAAGCCCTGGCTGGCACAGGGGAGGATTAGGTTGCCTAGGCACACCCGACACACCCTGTGTGCATGCCTATGATCCCATTACAGGCATACCTCCCTTTCATTCCTCCGACATTGGGTGCAGGCCTTCAGCTGGAATGATATGTCTCTCTGCTGGATCAGACCTATAGTTTTGCAGTAAGTGAAACTCATGAACCATGCTGATTGCATATCTCCCAACTTTTTGAGAGGAGAACGAGGGACACCTACTATCAAAAGAATGTAGGCACCCCCTGCTACACCCTCTTAAAGGAGAATTGTACAAAAAAAACATTAGTTAAACCCACACATGTTTTTTTAACACTACTATTCCTTTATACTGGTTTGAAATTTACAAATGCAGCCATTTAGAACTTGTAGCACTTTTTTAGCTCTGGGAAACACTTTAACCACCTCCTGCCTGCGGCTGAATGACGGCTACAGCGCGGGCCTTATTTGCTGGGAGGTCCCAGACCCTTACCACGTGATCAGCCAATGATGGCTGATAACGTGATATAAACAGAAGATCAATAATCTTTTTTTTTTCTCATACTATCAGCGTGAGGGAAAAAAAGCCAATCACCCACTTCTGTCAGAGGGACATTGGTCCCTGACACTGCAAGCTACCGCTGTCTTGTCTGTGCCCACCAGTGCCACTTTCCAGTGCCCACCAGTGCCACCTATCAGTACCCACCAGTGCCCACCAGTGCCACCTACCAGTGCCCACAGTGCCACCTACCTTTGCCCACCAGTGCCACCTATCATTGCCCACTAGTGCTGCCAATCAATGCCCATCAGTGCCTCATCATCAGTGCCGCTGATCAGTGCTGCCTATCGGTGTCACTTACCAGCGCCTACCAGTGCCCATCAGTGCCACCTATCAGTGCCACCTATCAGTGCCCTTCAGTGCTGCCCATCAGTGCCAACCATCAGTGCCACCCATCATTGACACCCATCAGTGCCACTTCTCAGTGCCACCTCATCAGTGCCCATCAGTGCCGCCTTATCAGTGCAGCCTATCAGTGCACATCAGTGCAGTCACATCCGCGTACATCAATGAAGAAGAAAAATTACATGTTCAAAATTTTATAACAAACTATGAAAGTTTTTCTTTTAATTTTCGCTATTTTTTAATTTTTTTTTTAGCAACAAATAAAAAACCCAGCAGTAATTAAATACCACCAAAATAAAGCTCTATTTGTGTGAAAAAAACGATAAAGATTTCATTTGGGTACAGCGTAGCATGACCGCACAATTATCATTCAAAGTGTGACAGCGCTGAAAGCTGAAAATTGGCCTGGGCAGGAAGGGGGTTTAAGTGGCCAGTAATCAAGTGGTTAATGAAAGATAGATAGTGCATTCTATATACAACTATATAGATCAGAACAAAATCAGGGATAAATGAGGAGGAAAGAGGGACAGAGGGACTTTGTTCCAAATCAGGGACAGCATAGTTGCCAACATTGTACAAAAATGTATAGGGACACTTTTTTGTCTGTGGGCGGAGTCGTATTATAATTAGGGGCAGGGCATTCATTTATAGGTGTGATGTAGCGCGTTAAAGAAAAAAAATTGTTGCGCGCCACAGTGAAAAATGGGCATGCTTTAAGCTAAATATTGGGCGTGGTTTAAATGGGGCTTGGCCAAAAGGGATGTAGTTAGAGTCTGAGATGAATGAGAGATGGAAGGAGAAACAATGGGAGAAAGAGAGAGGGAAGGAAAGAAAGAGGGAAGGAGGGACAGCAGGCCCAGATCCTACACCACAATAGAAATATGTGTATTTCAGAAAGTTTAACAATCAGCAGATAAAGATACTCCAAACACCTGGTGTTAGCGCTTCAATCATCCCGGCACCATGGTTGCTATAGTGTCAGTATGATTAAAGCGCATTATTACTATTATTGCATTGTAATATAAAATAAAATAGTTCAACTCACCATAATGTAGAATCAGTGGAAGCCCTGAGCCTGTCACTTGCCACGTCTCCCGCCACCAGATGCCATCAGGTGTCCCCAGCAGAGTCCCTCTTTACACCAAGCATTACCAGTAGAGTCCCTCCATACACTAGGCATTCCCAGCAGAGTCTCTCCTTACATCAGGTGTCCCCAGCAGAGTCCCTTCTTACATCAGGTGATCCCAGCGGAGTCCCTCCTTACATCAGGTGTCCCCAGCGGTGTCCCTCCATACATCAGGTGACCCCAGCGGAGTCCCTCCTTACATCAGGTGTCCCCAGTGGAGTCCCCCTTACTTTAGGTGTCCCCCAGTGGAGCCCCCTTTACATCAGGAGAAGACCATAAGTAACAGGCTGAGTGGAACAAAATAGAAGCAGAGCCAGCTGGGTGGTTGCCAATAGAAATTGAGCTGCGGCACCGCCTACCCCCCACCCTGTGGCCACCCTGTGGCCTTTCCCACAACAGGTCACAGACAGACAGTGGGGCGAGGCGTGGGCGGCAGCTCAATTTCTATTGGCAGCCACCCGGCCAGCTCCACTTCCTCTTTCTCCTCGGCGTTACTTCTGGTCTTCTGTAAAATTGAGGCCAGCAGAGACATTGTCGCGGACATCTTGTGGCGATGGCGAGAAATCAGGAAAACACAGATTTCCCGGGACATTTCTCAGGAAATGCTAAAATCAGGAAAAACGTCTAAAAATGGCACGGGAAATTCCCTGGAATTTCCGGGACAGTTGAGATTGTAAAGCTCTGGCTTTGACTCAGCAGGGATACCCTAAAGACCTCTGCAGACAGACCACTGCTTCCACACAGAGAGTAATGTTTTTTCTTTGCAACATGTGGACAGAGGTCAGGCTTATCTACTCAGGGTGCTGCTGGTTTCTAAAGAAAGCCAATTTAGCACACCTTTTATTTTGATGCAAATTGGGAATATCTTTAGCTGAAACTGAAGTTGTAGATGATGTCCTTTAGGATGAAACGCGTCGGGACGGACTGCTGACACCACTGACACTGCCATACCATCTATGCACTAAGCGCTGTTTTCTTTTCTTCATAAATATGAGTGTTTTTTATCTTCAATAAATACGCTTTAAGCTTTTTATGCAGTATTACGCTATGTGCTCTCACATTCCTTCCACATATACTTTGGATGCCTGATTGGATCTGTCCTCCTTGCCATATATATTCCTTGCAAGTACCCGGGTCAATTGGATTTGCGTTTATATTAACAGATATCATCAAGGATCCCCACTTTTACAAACTTGATTGACACAGTGGGTGTATACCCATCTGTGTCCAATCTTTGCGGTAAGCCCCACTTTAAGATCGATGGTGGACCTTCTATCAAAACTTCATAATTTCTTTACACTTCCTGGTGTTATATATTTCTTAGGACTTTACTTTTTCACTGACTTATTTTATTGTATTTAGAACACCAATTACTAGGGTGTCACAAAACATCCTTTCGTGTCATGGACACAATGTATAAAATTTAGAGTGTTCACCATAAGATATCATATACCTATGGACTCTATGCACCATTATATATTATTGTATGATATGACTTAATGTCATCCACTACTTTTTAACTTTTAAGCGCTGCACTTTTCTCTATATGAAGTTGTAGATGGGCCTACAAAAACATTTTCTTTTTTATTCATTTAATCCATTTTAAATATATTTAGGGCTGATACAAGGCAATACGCCTATGTTGCTGTTTTCTCCAAACAAGAATGTGACAGTCTCTCTTCCAATAACAACAATCTCCGAATCTTGCAAAATGAAGATGCCGCTGGAATTACTGATGCCTTAAATAATGAGCAGAGAATCTACGCAGGAGGGCAAATGGTTTTGGCAACTTATGGAGCCCCTGGCTTTCATTCTGAATATCGTCTGCTGTTTCCACCACCCGGATTCAACATCTCCCCTGTCCAGCAATTGGTGAATACTAATCCTAATGCAACCTGCGCCATCTTCTACAGTCTTAACACCCCATGTGTGGGCATATGCACCAACACAACGAACAACAGGAATATTATCCAGAAACTTCCGGTGTTTAATAATTATAACAACAACAAAGCATTTGTATACAGTATAGTATATGTTCAGGATCTCTTAAACAAAAAAATAGGAACAGAGAACATTTGGGATGGTTTGGCAAAAATTAATAACAAGATGGATGTGTATCGCTGCTTTTCCAGAAATTGCCTCCGTTGCTTTGAAAAGGTGAGAAACAAGCTGGAGAATAAAGAAGCCTGTCTTAATTAGATGAACAGGAATCCAAGTCCAGCTCATTGTTTATCATGGCTTTAAATTATTTGTTTGGGTGAAGCTGGCCCAAATGAACTGTTTCCTTTATTAACAGCAGTAGGGCAGGGACTTTCCATCCCATTCCCAGAACAAAATTGGGTTGGCTCGGCTATTCACAGGACTTTTTGTATTTTATGAATGAGTACATTCCAGTCCACCTCATTTTATGAATGAGGTGGAGAGGTACAGTAGGTGGACGATCTCCTGATCTCCACCTCAGCCAATCAGAGGAAAGCTTGTATTCTATTATAATACAAAGTTCTTGTATATGGCCGAGCAGTACTTAGCCCAAATGGACTTTGTTACAGAAAAGGGAATTGAAATGCCAATACTGCTTCCAATACACACTGCTGTATACTATATGTAGTTGATGCAATGTAAGGTTTATACAGCGCTCCCTGCAGGTATATCTGTTATTCAAGGAAATAGCTCATTTAGACTAGCTTGGCCCAAACAAACTATTTGAAGTCACGGTAAACATGTCGTTAGGCTTTATAGAACTAAGCTTACTGGTACCCTAAGGAATTATTCTCTCGCATCTCTGAAAGCCCAGCTTCATTCAAAACTATTTTAAGTTTAAAGTGGTTGTAAACTCTTATTCTCCGTACACACGATTTCCAAAATTTGTGAACGTAACGAGTACAAATTTATCTGCAGTTACGAATTATCCGAAATAACGAATGCTGCATCTAAACAAATGGAATGGAACAAATTGATAATAAATAATAATAATAAAAGTTTTATTATTATTGTTATTTATTATTATTAGATTGTTCTGTTCCATTCGTTTAGATGCGGCATTTGTTATTTTGGATAATTCGTACTCCTTACGTTCACAGTCAAATTTGAAAGGAAATATCAATACCTATAATTTAATAGTTAGTGATTATTTCGAATTTTACTGATTTTTCTTTCTTTTTTTCAGATTTTTGGATTTCCGAATTCCGAAATTCGAAAATTCGTAATTCGGAAATTCGAAAATTCGTAATTTAGGAAATTAAAAAATTCGGTGATTAACGAATTTGTCAAAATTCGTTAAAAAACGAATTCGGAGCTAAACAAATTGCACATGTCTAATTGTTAATTCTTGTCTGAGCTGTCAGAAAACAGGGTGCGGGGAGCTGAAGTTACACACTGCAGAGCTCAGTGAGAGCTGATTTGAGGGAAGAAGTGATACACTCCCTTCATACAGCATACAGGACAGAGCTGAGGCTGTCAATTACAGGCGGTGTGCTGGAGCTCTCTTCTCTGTCATCTTTTTACCTCTTGATTTCAGGAAAACTTGTCAGAAGTGACTCATGCAGATAGCAGAGGAACGAGACAGCAGACAGAAATGTCACTCTAGATTGAGACAAGTACACACTATAGAGGGATATGCTTTGTGCAAATTTCATCCCTGAGGTTTACAACCACTTTAAGATACAGAGGGGAAGGGCTAAAGCCTCTGTCTGGTTTCTTATTGCTGTCTATGTCCCTATCTGGATGATTTCCTTTCACTTCCTTTTTTTTTAACTTATGAAAGAGGAAGCAAGAGAGAAATCTCCATCCTGAGAACAAAAACAATAAAAAAACTATAAAAAAAACTGCTTCTGTGTCCTGGTTAAGGGAAATGTCCTCTCACTTCCTGTTCAGTCTTCACCCATCAACCAGTCAGGAAGTGAGGGGAAATCTCCCCATTGAAGACAAGGATATTTGCATATCCCTTTATATTTCTCACATTTCCTCTTTGTTTTTCCTGTATAAAAATAAAAGTATAATTACTGCATAGCAAAAGATGGGCTGAGATTCTCTTATTTCTGTGTAATATATGGCTGGAAAGCAAAATAACAAGCTTCCTGGGTTTCTAATCATTACAGTAAAAGTGGTATTAAACTCAAAACCAAAAAAAAACAATTATATTACCAATTCTTTTTTGCCCTTTTCATTTTCCTCTGGTGTTCTGCCAGGTAGGTCTGCTATTTTCCAACCTCCTGCAGCACACTGTCTTAAACAGGGACTACTACCCACATTTCGTTTTTCACTGTGTGGCAATCATTCTAGACTGATTTGTATAGTTTTTCACTTGGGCTTTCCCTAAATTCAGTGGGGTTGTGACTTCTCACTGTTGCCAGTAGGTACCACTGGTAAGTGAGATTTCATAACAAGACTGACTTATGAATATTTATATTTCTTTTTGCCAACCCAGTAGGGGATTCATGACCACTGGTGCATGCTGGGGGAGGAAATCCAGTAAATATCTGAAACAGGCCTTATGATTTCCCATTTCTTCCAGGCTGAGGCCTGGGAAGGGTCTGTTGGACCCAACTATGCTATTAGGCCCAAAAGCCTTTGTGGGACCTTCCATTTGCTCTGAAGGTAGGCCTGAAGTGGTCCTGGAACTGTCCTGCCTGTTGCTGGAAGATACCAATGATCGAGATCCAGGGGTGAACCTTGTTGTTACAAGGCCTACTGACTCTCTTGGAGAAGGATGTACTGAAACCTAAGGAACAGAAGAGAGGGCACTAGAACGAGCAAGAGAGGAAAGTTGGTGAACCAGCTAGGATTCTACCTACAGTGTCACCAGGTCAACTTAAAGGTGCTGACACTTTTGGACAATGAGACATCAGTTAGAGTTAGAAGGTTGAAACAGGGGCAGGGACTAGGGGTGGGTGTCAGAAACCATGAAATCAGACCAAGACAGAAGTACAGTTAAATCACACTTGCTTAATAATAAAAGTAAAAAGAACAAACTTAGTCAAAGCATAGCCAAAGTTCAGTAACCGGAAAGGATAGTCAGCCAAGCCAGAAGTCAGGGACTAAAGTAGTGGAACAGCAAACAGGATCTGAAGCCAGAAGGGATGTCAGCAAAGCCAGGCTTTAAACAGGAATGCAGGAGATAGTTTCCTGTGATGTGACCAAGGCGAAGGCAGAGCTCTTCTGGACTGGACGGCTTAAGTAGGCAGGACTGACGAGCAGTATCATCAACAGCTGAGTAACTGTGGAGAGAGATGGGAGCAATTAGCCGACAGCTGAGCAGCCAGCTCAGAGAAGGAATGGCTGAGCCCAGCCCTGACAGTGGGGCAGGAGGGGCAATTGCTCCTGGCACAGTGGCTTATTGTGGGGGAAGGGGATGCTGTGTGAAGAAGTCCCTCTACTACAGGCTGACAAGCCTAGTGACAGCTGCATCACTACTCCTTTCACCCAAGTTCTGGAAGTGGGAACTAGGAGGAGGTGTTGGCTGTGCTCTCTCTTCCCCTCCATCTCCTCCTTCCTGCCAGTGAAGCTCCATTTCACACTACCTCCTCCCTAGACTGCTCCTGTCCTGGCAGCAGAAAATGTGGGTAGGCAAATCCTGTAACCTGTGTAACCTGTATTAACATAGTGGTGGTGCTGTCTTGATCTGAGGACACTCCTCTCCATCTCCAACTTGCACAGCAGCAGCCTCTGGGGATCACTGGTATAAATGGCTTTGACTATCTTCTGACCCATTGGTTATGTAAGGTGACCAAAAACATTCATATGAATGTAGAAAGCTGAAGTGAGGACAATGGGGACTTTTCAGTCCAGTGTAGTCATTCCAAGCTCAGTCAGAACTATGAATGGTTGTGTTAACAAACACAAATCCATTCAAAATTGTAAAAAGAAATTGCCAACAGACAAACATAAAATAACTGGAAAGACTTTCTCTTTTCATGTTGCTATAACATCATTGCACACTTAAATGCATTTTAATACATACAAATAAAGAGAAAATGATAAAGTGTACGTTTATTAAACTGGGACATTTTCTCTCAGTTCAGTTCTTGGCAGCTCTAATGCCGCGTACACACAACAGGACTTTCCGGAAGACTTGATCCGGCGGACCGGAGTCCGGCGGACCATTCGATCGTGTGTGGGCTCCATCGGACTTTTTTTCCTCAAAAGTTTGACGGACCTAGAAATGAAACATGTTTTAAATCTTTCCGACGGACTCGAGTCCGGTCGAAAAGTCCGCTCGTCTGTATGCTAGTCCGACGGACAAAAACCGACACTAGGGCAGCTATTGTCTATGAACTTCCTTGTTTTAGTCCGGTTGTACGTCATCACGTACGAATCCGTTGGACTATGGTTGATCGTGTGTAGGCAAGTCCGTTCATTCGGAAAGTCCGTAGAAAAGTCCGCCGGACAAAGTCTGCCATAAAGTCCGTTCGTGTGTACACGGCATCAGAGGAAAATGATTTCCTCTGCAGCCTGTTTATGAATCTGAGAACCTCAGTTCTCAGAGGAAGAACAGAGGAGACGTTTTAATGGCCAAGATCTGTATAGATGGAGGTGGGCTCCCTGTAATCTTATGAGATATTGTGAGATTACAGTGCTGCCAAGTTTAAAAGGTTTAAAAGAACATGTAATTACATGTATGGACATGTATAATAATTAACTAGATAATTATATATCTATGTAGATATCTTTATCTATCTATCTAGATATACAATATTACCAAAAGTATTGGGACACCTGCCTTTACACGCACATGAACTGTAATGGCATCCCAGTCTTAGTCCGTAGGGTTCAATATTGAGTTGGCCCACCCTTTGTAGCTATAACAGCTTCAACTCTTCTGGGAAGGCTGTCCACAAGGTTAGGAGTGTGTCTATGGGAATGTTTGACCATTCTTCCAGAAGCGCATTTGTGAGGTTCTATTCTAATTCTAAGGTGTTTTATCATGTTAAGGTCAGGACTCTGTGCAGGCCAGTCAAGTTCCTCCACCCCAAACTCGCTCATCTATCTCTTTATGGACCTTGCTTTGTGCACTGGTCCAAATCATTTGGTGGAGGGGGATTATGGTGTGGGGTTGTTTTTCAGGGGTTGAGCTTGGTCCCTTAGTTCCAGTGAAGGAAACGCTTATGCCCTGTACACCCATTCGGATTTTCTGATGAAAAATGTGTGATAGGACCTTGTTGTCGGAAATTCCAATCGTGTGTGGGCTCCATTACACATTTTCCATAGGAATTTCCGTCACACAAAATTTGAGATCTGGTTCTCAAATTTTCCGACAACAAAATCTGTTGTTGGAAATTCTGAATGTATTTACACAATTCCGACGCACAAAGTGCCACACATGCTCGGAATCAAGCAGAAGAGCAGCACTGGCTATTGAACTTCATTTTTCTCGGCTTGTTGTACGTGTTGTATGTCACCACTTTCTTGACGTTCTGAATTTTCTACCAACTTTGTGTGACCGTGTGTATGCAAGACAAGTTTGAGCCAACTTCCATCGGAAAAAATCTGATGGATTTTGTTGTCGGAATGTCTGATTGTGTGTACAGGGCATTAAAGGGGTTGTAAACCTTCGTGTTTTTTCACCTTAATGCCTCCGATGCATTAAGGTGAAAAAACACCTGTCAGTGACCGCCCTCCAGCCCCCCATTTTACTTACCTGAACCCTCGAACTTGACCCAGCGGGGATACGCTGTCTCTCTGCCCGGGATTCTTGGCTCTTGATTGGCTAGATTGATAGCAGCGCAGCCATTGGCTCCCGCTGCTGTCAATCAAATCCAATGACATGAGTGCCGGGAGGTGCGGCCGAGTCCTGCATTCGGCCTCTATGGACGCCGAATGCTGGACTCGGGAGCGTGCCCACAAGGTAACCCCCTCGGGGAAAGCGCTTCTCCGAGGGGGTTATCAGATGTGGGGAGGAGCCGCGAAAGCCGCCAGAGGACCCCAGAAGAGCAGGTTCGGGACCACTCTGTGCAAAATGAGCTGCACAGTGGAGGTAAGTATGATATGTTTGTTATTTATTTATTTTTTTAATTTACATTTACAATCACTTTAAGGTGTCAGCATGCCAAGACATTTTGGACAATATCATGCTCCCAATTTTGTGGGAACTGTTTGGAGATGGCCCCTTCCTGTTCCAAGACCAGAGCACAAACAAGGTCAATAAAGACATGGATGAGCGAGTTTGGGGTGGAGGAACACATAGTCCTGAGCTCAACCCGATAGAACACTTTTGGGATGAATTAGAGCTGAGACTGCGAGCCGGGCCTTCTCATCCAAAATCAGTGCCTGACCTCACAAATGTGCTTCTGGAAGAATGGTCAAACATTCCCACACACACACTCCTAAACCTTGTAGACAGCCTCCCCAGAAGAGTGGAAGCTGTTATGGCTGCAAAGGGTGGGCCAACTCAATATTGAACCCTACGGGCTAAGACTGGGATGCCATTAAAGTTCATGTGCATGTAAATGCAGGCGTCCCAATACTTTTGATAATATAGTATATATATATATATTATGTATATTCATTTTTAACCCACTAGTGCTGATATATACGAAGAAAGAAGTCTTCTTCCTCTAATCGCACAGGCTTCTCTCCCAGATTCTCCACCTCTGAGCTGGAGAATCTGGGATGGAGATATTTCAGTGTAACTACCAGTGATATCTTTAGATCTCTAATTCATAAACTGGCCCTTTGTGACAGAATGGTTGTGTGCTGTGTTGAGAAGCTGAGAACATGTTTTCTGCTCCTCATTTCAGCTACATAAACTAGAGATCAGCCGTGATCCTGAGGATCGTGGCTTTTCTAAATTTCATAAACGGACACCCAACCTTGAACATTACATCACAGTCCATAGGGCATATTGTCAATATCTATTGCTTGTTTTCTTGATCAATGGTTCCAAATTGAAAAAGAAAGAAAGCAAGGTATGAGACAGTAGGGAAAGTAAGAGTGGTAGAGGAACACTGCCATTCCTAAAGGGAAGGTAGAAATAGGGACATAGAAGACTGGAGAAAAGGCATGGATATGGAGGAGAAAAGGAGAGGGAGATTGAGAAGGAAGAAAAAAAAATTGGGGGGGGGGGGGGATAAGGGGTAGGGAGGTGAAATAATCTGTGGTGGTAAGTTTCAACATTTCTCAGTTCAAGTAGCGTTTATATTCCTCTGCATTGATGAAGTCTATCCATTGAAATCAAGAGTTACAAAATGTTTCATCAGTGCCCTTAAGGGAACTGGTAAGGTCCTCCATATGTTTAATGTGTTTAATGCCATGTATGTAATGTCCAGTTATCAACTGTTTCCCTCCACATCAGTAATTTTATAGTTGAAAGTAATCCCAGGGAAAGGGTTTTGGTAGAAAGCCAGTGCACCATGATTTCTCTCCTGGCAATGTATGAACCCAAGTCACTGATTCCTTTCAAATAATTTATGGTAAAAAGTTTTCAAATCTAATAAATGAGCACCAGTGTGTAGTTGAACATAACGTATCACTTATCTGATCATCCAATTATAAGAAGAGCTGGAATCTGATGATTTATTGTCAGTACTCATAATATTACCCCAATAAGTGCAGCCCTACAAAGACCTACTCATTACACAATGACCAACACCATCTGCTACATGTTATACAGTATATAAACATTAAGAGCTTTTTTATAATACATTTTCACATTTTCATAACCTTATCATTTTAAAGGGGTTCAAATAATCCATAAATATTTTACTTTACACAATATTTAATAATAAATTGTTCTGTCCTTATTTTGAAACAAATTTATCTACCACAAATATGCTTTTCTATATGTAAACTGCAATAGTGCATCTTTGTGCCAAAACACAGAACATTTAAAAGAAGTTTTACTTCATCTTTAGAGCTTCCAACCTCAATTAATCCATTTCTTCTACACCAGGGGTCTGCAAACTTTCTAAACAAAGGGCTGGTTGACTTTTCTTCAAACTTTAGGGGGGCCGGAGTAGCCAGTGTGAATAGAAAATGCCCCAGTGTCAGCGGGAGTAAAAAAATTACATAGTGTAAATGGTCGGTAGAAGGTGGAATAGTGCCCCATCACTGGTATTAATTGGAGGAATAGTGCCTAATTGTTTATATCAGTGGGAGGAATTATGCCCTATTGCTGGTGTCAGTGGGAGGGATAGTGCCCCATCATTGGTGTCAGTGGAAGGAATAGTGCCCCATCAATGCTGTCAGTGGAAGGAAAATTGCCCCATTGTTGGTGTCAGCGGGAGGAATGGTACCTTCTTGTTGGTGTCAGTGGGAGGAATAGTGCCCTAAGAGCCATATAAAAGCAAGCAAAAGGCCACATTCGGCCCATGGGCCGCAGTTTGGAGACCTCTGTTCTACACTTTCCAATTCCTTAAACTTTTTCATTCACACCTTATATGCTTACAAACCACCTAAAGCATGTGTTCACCTTCTGAGTTGGACCTCTTATTAATAGGAAAGTCTATATGTGCTTTTTCCCCTTCAGGGGTTAAATGTACCATCCAAACTTCTTTTTACCATAAGTTCCATGAGTATTTAACCGCTTGCCGACCGCCGCATGTACATATACGTCCACACAATGGCATGGACAGGCAAATGGGCGTACAGGTACATCCCTTTAAATTTGCTGCCGTTCCATCGTTGCGAGCTCCGCGAGTGTGATCGCGGGTCCTGCAGACTCGATGTCAACGGAGATACCGGCGATCCTCTCACGGAAGAATGGGGAAATGCTGATATAAACAAGCATTTACCCGTTCTGTCTAGTGCAGGACACGGAGACATTCAGGTCCCAAGCGAAGATGAAAATGCTGCATGGAATCTTAGCACCAACACATCCTACGCTCACCACTGGGTAGTTCCATATATAGAGAAAAGCTTGCTCAAAAAAACGAATACTTCTTGTGTAGATGGTACTCTATTGATACCCAGTGTCTTCATCCATGGGCAACTGCAGTTGTTTCGTAGGAAGCTCCAGTAAACTTCACAGAGCATTTGACCTTTTGGTCATTGTTGGAGGTGAGCGGCCAATATATAAATTTTACAATTGATTTTGGACTGATGCTTTGTTTTCCTTCTATCAAGTTACCATTCTATGAGATCTCCATCCATCTCTATATAAACTGATTCCTACCATTTGGTTTTACTTGGACTTTTTTTGCACTTTATTTTATTTTATTTTTGGGTTTTATGTTAACGGCACACTATATTGAATAAGTGCACCACTCCCCCCTTCTTTTTTCATTGGTAAATATTTTAGTACATCATTCGGTTCAGAATATTTTTTTTCTTGTTTTCCTCCTCTAAAACCTAGGTGCATCTTATGGTCAGGTGCGTTTAATGGAGCGCAAAATAAATGAAGAGAAGAGAAATCTAAATCAAATCAATATTTGATGTGACCACCCTTTGCCTTCAAATCAGCATCAATTCTTTAATTCTTCTAGGTACTCTTGCACAGTTTTTGAAGGAACTTGGCAGGTAGGTTGTTCCAAACATCTTGGAGAGCTAAGCACGGATCTTCTGTTGATGTAGGCTGTCTCAAATCCTTCTGTCTCTTCATGTAATCCCAGACATACTTGATGTTGAGATCAGAGCTCTTTGGAGGCCAAACCATCACTTCCACAACTCCTTGTTCTTCTTTAAGCCGAAGATAGTTCCTAATGACATTGGCTGTATGTTTGGGGACATTGTCCTGCTGCAGAATAAATTGGGGCCAATCACACACCTTCCTAATGGTATGACATGATGGATAAGTATCTGCCTGTGTTCTCAGCATCAAGCACACCATTGATCCTGACCAAAACACCAACTCCTTTGCAGAAATGCAGCCACAAACTTGAACCTTCTCCATGCTTCACTGTTGCCTGCAGACACTCATTATTGTACCTCTCCAGCCCTCCAACAAACTGCCTCCTGCTACAGTCAAATCTTTAAAATCTGTAGTCTCAGGTCCAGCGTTTGCAGGAATTCTAGCACAACGACATGGTGGGGTTTTGAGACTAGTTGCATATCTGTAAAAAGAATTACTCGTGCAGGTTCAGGGGATGCCCTCTTGCCTTCAAGCTCTCGCAGCTTGTGCAATGGTTGTATCGGAGGCATCCAAAATAACATTGGGAGAGCAGACAACATTATATACAACACATTCGGTAGTTCACCTTATGCAGAACATGAGTACCCAGCATATGACAGCACAACGTACAAGTGGCTATGAAGTTATACTCTTTAACACACAGAACCTTGAAATCAAATCATGCTCAGAGACAACACCACAAGTCAGGTTTCTAAACTCTCTCTTGTATCTTTCAGAAACTGATCCTATTCCTCAACATGACTGTAAGCAACAGCTTTTAGGATCTACTTCACCACGTTCTGATTTAAAAGACACTCCCAACCCTGATTACCTACATGTGTTTGTAGACGGTAGCTGTACACGCCCTGACGATCACACATACAAGACTGGTTACTCAGCTGTCATGCTCCCAGACATTATCTTAGAAAGTAAACCACTGCAAGTAACTTCAGCGCAACAAGCAGAACTAATTGCTCTTACTAGAGCATGTCAGCTCTTTGAAGGACAGGATGTGAATGTTTGCACAGATAGCATGTGAACGCTTTATTGAAAGCGCTCCTTCTTCCTCGCCACATTAAGGTAATTAAGGTTCGCAGGCACTCATATGATAAAACAGAAATAGCAAAAGGGAATGCACTCGCTGATAGGTTGATTTGTTAGGTATTCAATGGAAACTACACATCCCTTATCACCCCCAAAGTGCAGGAGCAGTAGAAAGATGAACAGAAATATTAAAGATAAATTAAAGAAAGCGACAGGAGGAACTTTGAGAAACTGATTAGCTTTTCTTCCCGCAATACTTTTCCAAATCCGTACCACACCCCATTCCAGAAACAGCTTATCCCCTTATGAGATATTAATGGGAAAACCAACAGAGGAAATAGACAGAAATAGGAGAGGAACCTAATCTATATTCTTTACAGGAAGAGTACATGAAAAACCTGGTAAGTAGCTTTACAGAAAATTATGACAAGGTAGCTGTCACCTTTCCTCCTCTCTCCACAGAACCAACACATCCTTTATACCCAGAGACAGGGTGTTGGTCAAGCAACTAGCAGCAAGATGACACAAGGGCCCGATCTTCCAAGGATCTTTTGAAGTATTGAGAGTTGCAAGAACAGCAGTCCTGACTGACCAGAGCCCACAATGAATCCACAAATCAAGGATAAAGAAAGCCCCTGATCACTGGAAAATATATGTCCACAGATGAAACAATGGATCTCTAATTCTCAATAACAAGAACCCCCTACAGACTCTGGTTCTCCCCCTGTTCCCCAAATGGGTGAAGTGACTTGCCAGATTTTTTTCCCCCTTTCCCCCCCTAAAAGAAACTTATCAATCTGCCTATCAGCTTTTTCAATGACATGTATAATATGTTCTTTTGTTTCTATGCTTTACACAAAACAGAGATGGTATAATGAATAATATTGGTGATCAATACAGACTTTTCATTTGTTATGATCAAAGGAGGGATTGTAAGGATGTTAGAGTGCTGCTTTAAGATATGTTATACAAGAAGAAATGTATTTTGTTTTCTTATGCAGAAAAATAGAAGTGCAAAGAATTTTTACGAGCTATGTACTTGAACAGGATGTACGTGTGGTTAGCCTGACATTTTATTATAGACAATGAATAACAAAGTTATAACGTGTTAGCAGTTGGGTGTCTGGAACATTGGCAGATTGCCTAGCATACGTGGTCACATATATATATAAACTTATATTTAGATATAGCCTGAGGGATATCTCTAGGCAGAATATGCAATTTATGACGTTTTATGCTTATTTTTTCATAAAGTCCTTGCTTCAATCTCATTGGCTGATAATAAGAGGGAGGTTTTTTTCTCTCTGTGTAAGTGTATAAGATATATGCAAACCCAGTAAACCATTGTAATTTTGATTCATCATCCCATGTGTGTGTCTTGATTAACCGATCGATCAGGGAGTTCTATCCATACACCCATAGGTCCAACCCGGGTTAAAAGGAGGGGCACACCTGACCATTAACCCTTTCATTCCTGGCTCCAGCAGTCATGGCGTGAACCACCTCTGGGCCTGCCCCTGCAAAGCTGAAAGAATCTCTGCTCCGATGTGGCTCCTGTACCCTAGACAGACCAGCTGAAGCACTGCATGGCATCTTTTAGCCTGACTCGTTGAATAGCCCCTTGAAAGCTTAGGGGGTACTGGTGGTTCATAGGACAATGCAGCACAGGAGGGCATGAAAAAGGAGGAGGAGGGGGTGGAGCTGACAAATCTTACATCATCACCACCAGCTGTATGGAGACGTGGCAAAATAAGTTTTAGCACTGAAACCTGTCCTACATCCTTCCAAGTTGCAAGCAGAGTTACCCAGTGTGCTGTGAATGAAATATATAGTCTCTGACAATGCTTGCTGGACCACGTTTCAGCAGTAATGTGGATCTTGCAGCTTACTGCCTTGCCACAACTTTGCCTTCCACATGACAGTACAGAGGTGGAATGGCCTTACATGCAAATAAATAGTGACTGGGAACCTGCCAGGTATGGCACATTCTGCAAATTCACGTGAGGGGGAGGAATTCACTAGACAGAAAGTCAGGAGTTGACTAGCCAGCAGCTTTGACAAGCTCGAAATTTGAAGCAGGGCATGAAGGTGGCAGTGACTGTATGTTTTTTTTTCACTGCAGCAGCTGGGGTAGAGAAATTTGCCTGCTATGGTCTATAGCTGGTGGTGTGCTGCTGGCAGACGTGCTGCAAGGACCTGTGACACCCTTCACTATACCATCATCCCTGTAAGTGGAGGCTGCTGAGAGGTCATCATGAGATATGGTGAGGATAGACATGAAAGGTGAGGAGTGAGGAGGTGCAGAATTGCATTCCTTTTGTGTGGCCTTCAGGTAAACTTGCCAATAGGCTAAGTGGTGGGAGGTTAAATGCTTTGTCAAGCATGTGGTACCTAAATGTCTGGTATGTTTGCTATGCTTGATCTGCTTGAGACAAAGCTTGCAAATGGCAACAGTGCGATCGGATGCACATGTGCGAAAAAAGGCCCAGGTAGCTGAGCTGTGGGAAGTGGACTGGGAGATAACAGCTCCACAATCTGATGGAATAGGGTGGCTGCTCTCTACCCTTCCATGATGTCTGCCTTGTTGGGGTTGTGACTCAACCTCACTTTCCTCCTCTGCGCTATCCGGCACCCAAGTCACGTCAGTGACCTCATCAGCATCCACACCTCCATCCTCATCATCACTGGAGCAAACTTGGCTACGCTGCGGCTGGGGAAACATGGCTGCCAATTTGTTGTTTACCAGCGTTCTCCCCTCTCTGTAGTCTAATGTTCCTACCTTCTTCAACCTCAGAACCAACATCAGAATTACGTAATGCCTGTGCATCGTCAATGAGCAGGTGGCTGATGCTGTGTTCAAATCAGCTGACTCCTCCATGCATGATGCTGGGGCTATAGCATCTTAGCATCTGTGGTGGACTGCACACTAGTCTCTGCTTGGTTGATAGAGGATGAGGAGGATAGGAGTGGTTTAGTAAGTCAGTCCACCACCTTCTCTGCATGTTGTGGCTGGATAGCACAGGCAATATCACCAAACAAAAAAAAAGTTCCCCTGACTGAGGACTGACCACGTCCACCTTTGCCTGTTGACACACATGCTGCTGACCCCCTCACAGTGCCATGGTGCCATGGGAATGTCTGCCTCTCCTTGTTGGCCTCCCAGGCATGATGGGGGGGGGGGCTTATTATTGAAAATTAAATAGAGGCTGGGAAATGTGTACTTGGATGCACTTTAATCAATGGAAGGTGGTGGTTGGTGGGCTTTAACTTGAGTAATCACTACTACACAGACCCACTCCACTGACACACTTCAATATACTGCAGTAAAACTGCACTGATACACTTCAATATACTGCAGTAAAACTGCGCTGATGAACTTCAATATACTGCAGTAAAACTGCACTAACACAATTCTATATACTGCAGTAAACATGCACTAATGCACTTCAATATACTGCAGTAAAAGTGCACTAACGCACTTCAATATACTGCAGTAAAAGTACCCTGACACACTTCAACTTCAATATACCGCAGTAAATGTGCACTAACACACTTCCATATATTACAGGAAAACTACACTGACTCACTTCAATATACTGCAGGAAAACTACACTAACTAACTAATTCAATATACTGCAGTAAATGTGCACTAATGCACACAATACACTGCCATAAAAATACCCTGACGCACTTCAATACACTGCCATAAAAGTACGCTGACGCACTTCAGTACACTGCCATAAAAGTACCCTGACGCACTTCAATATACTGCAGTAAACGTGCACAAACGCACTTCAATATACTGCAGTAAAGTGTATTAATGCACTTTAATATACTACCGTAAACGTGCACTACCGCACTTCAATATACTGCAGTAAACCTGCCCTTACACACTAAACTGACACTAAAGTAAAAATGAACGGTTGCACTACACTCATGGTCAAACTACACTGACACTAACTCACTAGTAGCAATTACCAGAGCCCTGTTCTATCTATCTCCACTCCAATATCACACTGCAAATGGCTGCTCTGGGTAGGAACCTTTATAGCGTGGGCTGGGACTATGAGCATTGAGCCATGATTGGAAGGAGTCACCATACCAGTGTCCAATCATGGCTCTGACAGTGCTATGTGCCCTGATTGGGCAAAATCTTCATTGCTCCAGCCAATCAGGCGTTTCAATGTACCGTGCAGTGCACAGTGTATTGTGGGTTGTTTGGCAGGCAGAACAAATGGTCGAAACGCACCGACAATTTGGGTGTTTGATGAATGGGCGAACAGGCAATGTTCGGCCCGAACTCATGCTCAGGCCAAATCGTTCACCCAACACTAATCCTGGCGGTCAACAGAGCCTCCAGCCTGCATTTGATCTCTATGTTATTACTAACATGAAAACTCACACTAAAGTAAAAATGAATGGTCACAATACACTCACAATCATACTACACTGACACTAAGTCGCTAGTAGCAATGAACAGAGCCCTGTTCTATCTATCTACATCTCCAATATCACACTGCAAATGGCTGCTCTGGGAAGGAACGGTTATAGTGTGGGCTGGGACTATGAACAATGAGCCATGAAAGAGTCATCATAACAGTGTCCAATCATGGCTCTGACAGTGCTAAAGGCCCTGATTGGGCAAAACCTTCATTGCTCCAGCCAATTGGGGCTTCCAATGTACTGTGCAGTGCACAGTGTATTGTGGGGTGTTCGGGGGGCAGAACAAATGGTCGAAACGCACCCACAATTTGGGTGTTTGATGAATGGGCGAACAGGCAATGTTCGGCCCAAACTCATGCTCAGGCCAAACTGTTCACCCAACTCTAATCCTGGTGGTCAACAGAGCCTCCAGCCTGCATTTAATCTCTATGTTATTACTAACATGAAAAACACATAATTGAGAATGAATCCAATAGCATTGGTAAATGGGGACCCCACCTGTCACTGACAGCCGGTATTGAGAGCTGTGTAAAGTTTAAGCTGCTGGCTCTTCAGTGGAAGTCATACATTAGTGCATCCTCTGTACTGGGAATCACATAAGGGATGTTAACACACTGATCACAGGTAACAGGAAAAAGTCCTCTATTCCATTACAGGTTTGATTTTCCTCTGCCTTTATTGGGCCTCAGAAGCCCAGTGGCAAGATTTTTGTCATATAGGTTGCAAGAATCAGAATGTCCAGAGGAGTTCCTGTTTCAGTAACCACTGCCTGCCAATAAATTGGAACCACTTTTGCAGCAAAAATACTTGTATGACCTCTGATTCATATAGTTATTAACTACATGTGTGTGTTTTTATTAAATGACAAGATTAAATACCTTTTCACACCCCACCGCTGTGCGGGCACATGACTACCCTCTGCTGGCTGGCTGACATCAGAGGGGAATCTTGGCCCCTCCCATTGCTCTCCTTCAGTGGCGACTGGTGTTTAAAATGTTTGGGGGGGCCCAAACAAACTGAAAAATTCTGAAATAAAAACATCAATTAGAGCCTCACTCTGCCCATCAAATGCAGCCACTGTGCCTATCAATTGCAGACTTACTGTGCCCATCAAACGCAGCCACTGTGCCCATCAATTGCAGCCACTGTACCATCAAACGCAGCCTCTGTACCATCAAATGCCGCCACTGTGCCCATTAATTGCCGCCACTGGGCCTATCAAGCGCAGCCACTGTGCCCATCAAATGCTGCCACTGTGCCATCAAATGCTGCCACTGTGCCCATCAAATGCAGCCACCGTGCCCATCAAATGCTGCCACTGTGCCCATCAAATGCAACCACTGTGCCCATCAAATGCTGCCACTGTGCACATCGTATGCTGCCACTGTGCCCATCAAATGTTGCTACTGTGACCAACGAATGTTGCCACTGTGCCCATCGAATACTGCCACTGTGCCCGTCGAATGCTGCCACTGTGCCATCGAATGCTGCCACTGTGGCCCCCCCGCCCGCTATCTGCCCAGCACTTACCCTGTCTCGGTGGGGCAGCGGGTGATGGTGGCAAGCGGTGTCCTCCATGCGTCTCCTCCCGTCCTTTCCTCCCATCCTCTCCTCCTGATAGGCGTCCAATCACAGCACCTGTGATTTCAGCCAATCAGGTGACTGATAACAGACCCAAGCACCTGATTGACGGAAGGGGTGGTTCAGTGTTAGGAAAGCGAATATTAATTTGATGTTCTAACAAACCTGGGTGAACTGCGAGCACCAAGCATGGCGCTCGCAGGTCACTTTTTTTTACGCCTATTAGAGCCTATGGCTCTAATAAGGTGCTTCAAAAACACCCTCCCCCCACTTTTATTAAGGTGCCCAGCACCTGAATTACCAGATTATTACCAGATTATTATTACCACATTATTCTGGAAGTGGTAATAGCAGGATGGTTCCAGTGTATTAACCAAACATCTGATTGTTTTGAACTTTCAAGTACCTTGCTCCTGCATAGAATAAGAAAGTGAGGAAAGGGAGCTTAGACATCAGAGCAGATACATACTGTAACTTGTGATTTTCACTGAACTTGGCAGAGCTCGTTGACAGCTAAATGGCAGAAATCAGCCTGGTACACTGTGGCCCCTTGCCAGGGGGGAGCCTAGCAGGGCACATATGGTCCCTGTCCCCTACCATTTCCACATTTTGATCCTAGCCACTTATCCGGTTGCTTGATGGGTTCTGGCAGGGATCAAGATGGACCCCCTCTCTACCCTGTCCTCCTGAGCCCCCCCGCCCCAAAGCACCTACCACTCCATGTTGAGGGCATGTGGCCTGGTATGGTTCAGGAGGAGGGGCCCTTGCTCTTCCCACTCTTTTCCTGGCCTTCCAGGCTGCATGCTTGGATAAGGGTCTAGTATAGATATTGGGGGGTGGGGCCCACACATTTTTTTTATTTTGTCATGGGGTTCCGATTAAAATCCAGACCAGACCCAAAGAGCCTGGTATGGACTGGAGGGACCCCACACCATTTTTTTTTTACTTTTTGTTGCCGGCATTTTTTTTTTTATCCAGCAAGCCCATTGACAGCTGATGGCTCATCGGTTGTTAAGGACGCCACGGCTGGCTTCCTGGCCCGCTCCTTAACAACCAGCTATTCACTGCACCCTGATTGGGCAAAGCTTTGGGCAAAGCCTCTCCATTTCTCCGATCACTCCCAAGGCGAGTCCCCCACAAAGTTCCAATTGGATGCCAAACAACAAACAATCCGCCAAATCACCCCACTGCCAGACTTCATACATCACTTCCAGAGACAATGAACAGTCTTTTGCGAGTTTTGTTTTTGTTGTTTTATTGGGGGATACAACTTGGATAGGGATAGGAATATGGGATGCCCATAGGATAAGTCATTGCCATCATATTTTAGAATTTAGTACATTCTGATCAAGTTAGAGCTAGAAGATGTAATATGCATACTGAATTAGATACGAATCTCCTCATGCATCTCCATGCAGACTGTTGTTCCTCCTGCAGCTCGACCTGCACAGACTACTACCTCTAAGAGTTCTCAATCCATCACCGTGTGTTGAATAGAGACACTGCTTTTAAATAGTAGGGGCCCACTCTGAAGCTTTACCAGTGACTCTGGTTGCCCGCCGCCACTAGGCCTGAGGCCTGCAGAACCTCTCCCCAGAGGCCCAGTGGGTTAAAAGCATATCTTCTAGGAAATATGGACTACTGTTCCCAGCCAGCCCAACTTGCAAATCATGTGCCCGCAGGCAACATCGACTTGACACAGATCTGAGTCCTTGATGAGGAACTTTGACTGGACTATGCCTACTGACAGTTTCACCTGCCCCTCTGCTCCAGGAGTTCCCTGCCATCCGACCGTGTGGTAGCAGAGATATTGCCAATGACCGTGTAGAGGCAATGTTCCCTCACAGCCCTCCCTGGGCCTCCTCCTGTGATCGGCACACCCCGCCCAGATGGAGATGACCTCCTGCTACTGTCTAACATGCCATTCCTCACTTCATTCAACTGATCCCCCCCCAAGTGGCATATCACCTCAGCTTATACATGAGGCCTGCCCCCTGCCAATACCAATTGGGGATTGGTCAGGGCTCACACACAAGCTGCCTGCCACTCCAATTCCAGGCCCAGCCCCTTTTCTAGAACATTCTCCTCAGAACAGGGGAGGTGCCTCAGAGCTGAAGTGCACCCACTGCTACTCTGACCACTCCCAGCCCCCATATTAAAACAGACAGGCCTAGCCTTCAGCATAGGCCTGCCTAAATTTGCCTGTGCTGGATAACCTAGTAAAAATAAACCTTACTAGCACCTACCTACTGGTAGAGGGTGCTACATTTATATATATATAGATATCTAGATATCTATATCTAGATATCTAGATATAGATATCTAGATATAGATATCTAGATATCTATATCTAGATATCTAGATATCTATATATACTCGTGGTAGAAGATGGATTGAGGGACTAGGAATGTGAGCCAAACTGACCTTTGGTTTCAATCCCAATCCCCAGAAATGATGTTATGAGGGACAACCACAAGAGGACCTAGAAAGAAGGGGGGGGTTCCATTAAGCCAAAAAAAGGATAAACAAATGATAACCTTATAAGGTTTGTCCCAGAATGAAGAGTTCTCACCTGGTTCCTTGTATATGTGTGTCTCCTTCCAGTGTTTCCACAAGTAATTGGACCGCTGAATGGAGACCTGCATTAACTGTAGTGTATATATGTGTGAGGGAGTCTGCTATGGTTGCCAGGGGAGGAGGAAGGAGGGATGCCTGAGGCCGCCCAAGTCGCCAGGATCACAGTAGTGGTACTATGTACTCCATACTCATTTACATAGGAGGGGGTTGTAATCTGGGGGACCCTTTATTTTTAAAGGGGGCTTCCAGATTCAGATAATACCCCCATAACCACAGGGCCAGGGCTGTGGGGAAGAGGCCCTTAGGTGCTATGCCAGGGGGTTCTCCCCATGTTAAGAGCCTGTGGCCTGGTATGTTTCAGGAAGGGGGTTGCTGCACGCTCATCCCCCCTTTCCTGGCCTACCAGGATGCATGCTTGGATAAGGGCCTGGTATGGAATTTGGAGAGGACCCCAAGCCATCTTTGAAAATGTTTTGGCATACGGCCCCTCTTAAAACCTGGCATGGATTTTTTTAAGGGACCCCCACACATTTTTTTTTACACGGGGTACCTCTTAAAATCTATACCAGACCCGAAGGGTCTGGCATGGATTGGGGGGGGGACCCCATGCTGTTTTTTTCAGTGACAGCTTTTTTTCAACTGACAGTCACCGCCTCTCTGCTCAGGCAACTGTGAGCCTTAGAGCTGGCTGGGGACAGATACAGCATAGAACCGATCCTGCATCCACATAGGTAAGTATGATTCTTAAAAAAAAAACATTCCCATGCGCAGAGATGCATAAAAAATGCAACCAAGTCAAACTGCATAATTGCACTGAAAATTGGGTCAAATCATAGCCTTACTAATGTAAAGCTACCCTACTGTAAGAGATTATTTCATGAAAATAGATAACGGGGTTATTAATTAGTAGATATGTATGGGTGATTTTTTTAAAATAAGGATATCATTTAGTGTATCTTTAGGCCTGACATTTCACACTATATAGCTATTTTTTGTTTTTGGAACACTATGTTGGCGCTTTAGGCTCCATGCACACTGGACGTTAAAATAATGTTATAAAAACGGCAGTAGCTTTGCAGTGAGTCTTTCAACGTTTTTTAGCATTTTTGCAATAGCGTTTATTAGCGTTTTTTAGCGTATTTCCGCATTAGGGTTTTTTAGTGTTTTTTTTCTCTTTTTTTCAATGGATCAAAAACGTTAAGCCACGTTTTTGAGCGTTTATCGATGTTTATCAGCGTTTATGAGCATTTGGCGTTTTTTGTGGTCAGAAAAATGACTCCTGAGAAAAAACAAGGAATAGGGGCGCCTCTGAGAAAATATCATAAAACAATTTATTACAATCATAATATCCACTCACATGAAAGAAAGAGGAGTCGTATACAGGAGCATGATCACGGCTGAGGAGATGATGATGTAGGACTGTAGCCAGCAGCATTTGCACTGTAGCTGATACACAATCAGGTCTAGGCAGGCAGGGGTGCAGATGGCTGAGCACAAACACAGTCTGATGTGATTCAGTGTTCCTGGCAGGTAGTAACTGCAGTCCGGTGGGTGGAGAGGGGGAGATCAGTCAGATACTGACAAGGGTGTCCGTGGGAGGAGAGGGGAAGGACATCCGGGCGGATGACTGAGCTGCGCTGTATCTCCACAGCGTTTGCACTGTCCCTGTGTAGTGGAGGGAGAGACACGGCCGTGTGTGTAGATCGAAAGCGAGGCTTGGAGTGCAGACACAGGCCGGCGCCGAGCCGTGACGTCATCAACATCCGACGCGTTTCTGAACTAGCTGGCTATGGATGGAAGAGAAAGCCACATTCCTTTCTCAAGCATGGGTTCTCAAGACACGGAGGAGTTTGATATAGGCAGAACAGAGGGCGGGATGGAGACACAGAAAAAATACACAAGGGGGAGGGAAGGGGACCAGAAGAAATATAAAATGGGGCAGTAAACATTAATTGAAAATTAAAAATTAGGAATAATGACTAATGAAAAACAACAAAGGCAGTGATATAGAGACACAGTAATGAGAAAAAAAATATATATATTTAAATAAATAAATTACTGGGGAATATGGAAAAAAGCACAAGATTAAGTTAAAGACACAATGTTGAAGGGGAGAGATGCATAATCCATATAAAACAGAGATGCATGCTGAATGCCATATAAAATAGGTATATGTGATTGATAAATAGGAATCTAAAAAATTAGGGGGGGGGGGGATAAATATTAATGTATATATGAACAATATACAATTAGAATATAAAGATTATATATATGTATATAAATGATGACATATAATAAGAGACAATCAACCTGATGCAGTAAAACTTTTTATGGGGCATCAAGGGTAAGTAAAAATAAGAATGAAAATAATAAGAGGGACCGTGGGCAGGGAAAAGGGGAGGGGGGGAAAGAGGAGGGGGGGGGGGGGAGGGGGGGGGGGAAAGGGGGGGAGGGGAGGGGAAGAGGAGAAAAAAAGAGGGGAGGAAAGAAGGGGCAAAAAGTTAGGGAGAGGAGGGGGGGGGAGGAAAAAAGGGGAAGGGGAGAAGGGAAAAACAAGGTCATGGGGACAGAACATGACATCATGCTACCTCCTGAGTTACCAATACTTACTGGAGACACCAGGAGCGAACCCGCCACCCCCATATATTTAAAAAAGATAAAGAAATGAAACCTGTGGTGAAAATGAGTTTTTTAAAACGTTCAGCTTGGGTCATAGATTTGGAGATTTGCTCGATGACCCAAACTTCAAGACCAATGGTGGATTTTTTGTGATGCTCAGCAAAGTGACGGGGGACGATATGCAAGTCTTTGCACCATCGATGAGTCGTCGGTGCTGGCCAAATCGTTGCCTCAGGGGGCAGGTGGTTCGTCCCACATAAATCAACCCACAAGGGCACTTTAAACCATATACAACAAACTCAGATGAGCAGTTGTAGAACTGATCTAGTTGGTATGTTTTGCCTTTAGAATCAAAGGATTTTTTTCCATGCTGAACAAACGAACAGGTTTTGCAGCGGGTCTTTTTACATTGGTAGATGCCCACTAAGGGTATGAGATTAATGGGGTTGGGAGCGGTTTGGTCTGAGGGAAATTTGCTCTGAGCGATTTTGTTTTTCAAAGATGGGGCTTTGCGGTAGGTAATCCTAGGTATTGGTGGGAGAATGGTTTTGAGGAGAGGATCTTGCTGCAGGATATTCCAATGTTTATAAAAAATGTTTTCCATTTTTTTGTATTGAAAGTTGAAGGTAGTTATAAATCTCATAGAGTGATCTAGTGTGGCTTCCCTTTCTTTTTTGGTAGGTTTGCCTTTGGAGTAGAGGTCACAAGCTTGATCCACTAACTCTTTGGGGTATTCTTTGTCGGCGAACTTCTTTTTTAGTGTGATGCTCTGGGTGTCATAGTCAGTGTCTAGGGTACAATTTTGTCTTAGACTTGGGTTTATTCTGTTTGGCAAGAAAGAACCTTTTTAAGGTCAAATTACGAATATACCTATTAAGGTCTTTAAACAGAAGAAAGCGGTTGGGCTTATTTATGGGAGCAAAATTAAGTCCTTTACTTAGTAAGCTAATATCTGCAGGGGAAAGCTGGAAGGAAGATAGATTGAAAATTTTTACAGTTTGCGGAGTTTTAGTGTGTACAGTCTTGGACTTGTTGCGTCCTCCTCTGCAACCTCTCCGGTGAGTTTTCTTTTTCTCCGGTTGGTCGAGGAAGACTTGGGGCTAAAAAAGCCGCAGGATCAGAAGTTATGGAAGGGGGGGGGATCCTGTGGCTTTTTTAGCCCCTAGTCCTCCTCGAACCAGCTGGAGAAAAAGAAAACTCATCTTACATAATAATCCCTACTCATCCCACATTGTATTTTTTGGCCGTTATATAGACAACCTAATTGTAATCTGGGACGGCCCCACTGATTTCATTATCTCATTTGTAGATCATTGCAATCATAACCCCTACAGCTTATCTTTCACACATGTCTCTGATTCCAGCGGTTTGGCCTTTTTGGACCTGGAATTGAGCCATGTGGGTGAAACCATCATTGCCAAGAATTACACTAAACCCACAGCTGGCAACTCCTTCCTACACTACAGGAGTTGCCACTACCCTAAATGGACTAATAACATACCCAAAGGCCAGTTTTGTCGTCTAAGACGAAATTGTACCCTAGACATTGACTACGACACCCAGAGGATCACACTAAAAAAGAAGTTCGCCGACAAAGAATACCCCAAAGAGTTAGTGGATCAAGCTTGTGACCTCTACTCCAAAGGCAAACCTACCAAAAAAGAAAGGGAAGCCACACTAGATCACTCTATGAGATTTATAACTACCTTCAACTTTCAATACAGAAAAAATGGAAAACATTTTTTATAAACATTGGAATATCCTGCAGCAAGATCCTCTCCTCAAAACCATTCTCCCACCAATACCTAGGATTACCTACCGCAAAGCCCCATCTTTGAAAAACAAAATCGCTCAGAGCAAAATTTTTTCAGACCAAACCGCTCCCAACCCCATTAATCTCATACCCTTAGTGGGCATGTACCAATGTAAAAAGCCCCGCTGCAAAACCTGTTCGTTTGTTCAGCATGGGAAAAAATCCTTTGATTCTAAAGGCAAAACATACCAACTAGATCAGTTCTACAACTGCTCATCTGAGTTTGTTGTATATGGTTTAAAGTGCCCTTGTGGGTTGATTTATGTGGGATGAACCATCTGCCCCCTGAGGCAACGGTTTGGCCAGCACCGATGACTCATCGAGGATGGCAAAGACTTGCATAGTGTCCCCCGTCACTTTGCTGAGCATCACAAAAAATCCACCACTGGTCTTGAAGTTTGGGTCATCGAGCAAATCTCCAAATCTATGACCCAAGCTGAATGTTTTAAAAAACTGTGCATGAGAGAGACTTTTTGGATATATTGCCTTGATGTCCTCTCGCCCGGCGGCCTCAATGAAGGTATAAAAATAGCCACAGTACTATAGTCTTTCTTGCTCCACATTTTATTAGTTATTGCAGCCAATACTATGTATTCTGATGATACCATACTTTTTAATAATTTATATTTATATGTATATCCTTGTCATTTTCACCACAGGTTTAATTTCTTTATCCTTTTTAAATATATGGGGGTTCGCTCCTGGTGTCTCCAGTAAGTATCGGTAACTCAGGAGGTAGCATGATGTCATGTTCTGTCCCCATGAACTTGTTTTTCCCTCCCCCCCTCCCCTTTTTTCCCCCCCCCCCCCTCCTCTCCCTAACTTTTTGCCCCTTCTTTCCTCCCCTTTTTTTTTCTCCTCTTCCCCTCCCCCCCCCCCCTTTCCTCCCCCTTCCCCTCCTTTCCTCCCCCCTCCCCTTCCCCCCCCTCCCCTTTTCCCTGCCCACGGTCCCTCTTATTATTTTCATTTTTATTTTTACTTACCCTTGATGCCCCATAAAAAGTTTTACTGCATCAGGTTGATTGTCTCTTATTATATGTCATCATTTATATACATATATATAATCTTTATATTCTAATTGTATATTGTTCATATATACATTAATATTTATCCCCTATCCCCCCCCCCCTTTTTTTAAATTCCTATTTATCAATCACATATACCTATTTTATATGGCATTCAGCATGCATCTCTGTTTTATATGGATTATGCATCTCTCCCCTTCAACATTGTGTCTTTAACTTAATCTTGTGCTTTTTTCCATACTCCCCATACTCCCGCTGGAGATACAGCGCAGCTCAGCCATCCGCCCGGACGTCCTTCCCCTCTCCTCCCATGGACACCCTTGTCAGTATCTGACTGATCTCCCCCTCTCCACCCACCGGACTGCAGTTACTACCTGCCAGGAACACTGAATCACATCAGACTGTGTTTGTACTCAGCCATCTGCACCCCTGCCTGCCTGGACCTGATTGTGTATCAGCTACAGTGCAAATGCTGCTGGCTACAGTCCTACATCATCATCTCCTCAGCCCTGATCATGCTCCTGTATACGACTCCTCTTTCTTTCATGTGAGTGGATATTATGATTGTAATAAATTGTTTTATGATATTTTCTCAGAGGTGCCCCTATTCCTTGTTTTTTCTCAGCTATTGGAACTCGCTTTTGGTTTCTTGGTGGCTGCTCTGACTGACATAGCGATTTTACACTACTAGTGTACATATATGTACATACATCCATGCCCCTGGACTATTGGGTACTACGCTCTGAGGTATCTGCACATTGCACCTTTTTACTTGTTCAGAAAAATGACTCCTGAACGCAATTTTATGGTGTTCAGAAAACAGCCCATAAACTCCATTGCTGATAAACATCCAAAAATGTTCATGTGTGCATGGACACATAGGATAACATAGAGGGGAGTTCAATGGCTGCAATTGACTGACACAGTGGCTGCAATTGACTGGCACAGTGGCTTTATTTGGCGGGGCACATGGCTGCAATTGACTGGCACAGTGGCTGCAATTGACTGGCATAGTGGCTTCATTTGGTGGGGTACAGTGGCTGCAATTGACTGGCACAGTGGATGCAATTGACTGGCACAGTGGCTTCATTTTATGGGGCACAGTGGCTGCAATTGATGGGGCACATTGGCTGCAATTGACGGGCAATGTGGCTTCATTTGATGGTCACAGTGGCTGCAATTGACGGGGCACAGTGGCTGCAATTGACTGGCAGAGTGGCTTCACTTGACGGGCACAGTGGCTGCAGTTTATGGGCACAGTGGCTGCAATTGACTGGCACAGTGGCTTCATTTGACGGGGCACAGTGGCTGCAATTGAAGGGGTACAGTGGCTGCAATTGACTGGCAGAGTGGCTTCACTTGACGGGCACAGTGGCTGCAATTTATGGGCACAGTGGCTGCAATTGACTGGCACAGTGGCTTCATTTGGCAGGGGAACAGTGGCTGCAATTGACTGGCACAGTGGCTGCAATTGACTGGCACAGTGGCTGCTATTGACTGGCACAGTGGCTTCATTTGACAGGGCACAGTGGCTGCAATTGATGGGGTACTGTGGCTGCAATTGACGGGGCACAGTGGCTGCAATTGACAGGGCACAGTGGCTTAATTTGACGGGGCACAGTGGCTACAATTGACTGGCACAGTGGCTTCATTTGGTGGGGAACAGTGGCTGCAATTGATGGGCACAATGTCTTCATTTGATGGGGCACAGTGGCTGCAATTGACAGACACAGTGGCTGTATTTGATGAGTCACAGTGGTTGCATTCGACGGGGCACAGTGGCTGCAATTGATGGGCACAGCGGCTTCATTTGATGAGGCACAGTGGCTGCAATTGGGGGCACAGTGGCTGCAATTGATGGGGCACAGTGGCTGCATTTGATGGGGCACAGTGGCTACATTTGATGGGGCACAGTGGCTGCATTTGATGGGGCACAGTGGCTGCATTTGACGGGGCACAGTGGCTTCATTTGACGGGGCACAGTGGCTTCATTTGATGGGGCACAGTGACTGCAATTGATGGCACAGTGGCAGTATTTGATGAGGCACAGTTGTTGCATTTGATAGGGCACAGTGGCTGCATTTGATGGGCACAGTGGCTGCATTTGATGGGGCACAGTGGCTGCATTTGATGGGGCATTTATTATTATTTATTTCCACGGAGCCTGCAGAGCATTGCACCCAGTTGTATTTTCCCTGGGTGGGGAAATGAAACCATGTTTTACATTGTACATCCCTATACACCATGTGCCCTATAAAAGGGGATGGGCATTAAGGTGTATATATACAGACTAAACCCCTCCAAAATCTTGATATACCAAACATGTATGAAGGGCAATGGTGTGCACTAAACAATGTACACTCTGGGCTCAAGATGGGATAGGTTCTCGAACACTGTAACTTCTGTCTCAGCGCATGTGCAAGATTTACATAATCCTGAACTTAATGTGTCTCTGGATTGCTTTTCAGTGGTGTTATCTTGACACCTGGCCAAAAAGCAATGATAGAGACTGGGGACAGTGGTCAGTTTGGGAAGAGTGCACCAGGACCTGCGGCAGAGGAGTCGCTTCATCTATAAGACATTGTGACAGTCCAGACTCGGAGTAAGTAAAGTAAGTCCCTCTCTCTCTCTCTGATTTTTTTGCTTTTCATGGGCACAGTGGCTGTATTTGATGGGGCACAGTGGCTATATTTGATAGGGCACAGTGGCTGCATTTGATGGGGCACAGTGGTTGACTGGCACAGTGGCTGCATTTGAAGGGGCACAGTGACTGCAATTAATGGCACAGTGGCTTCATTTGACTGTCCCTTGGCTAATTTTAAATAAACTTAGGCTTTAAGGGGGCAAGAGCAGGTAGGTCAGTGCATGTCAGGTAGGTCAGTGTGGGTCAGTGTATGTCAGATAGGTAGGTCAGTGCGTGTCAGGTAGGTGATTGCATGTCAGGTAGGTCAGTGCATGTCGGGTAGGTCAGTGCATGTCAGGTAGGTCAGTGTATGTCATGTAGGTCAGCGTATGTCAGCTAAGTAGACAAGAAAAGAAGGAGGGAGCACCGACCTAGTGCATTACCACTGGTAAAGCTTTATTAAAGCATTAAAACAGCAAGATGCATACTCACAAACGAGCATTCATAAAAGGCTTTGACAAGGGAGCAGATGCGCTGTTCTGAAGATCGACACACCAGGACCTATTGTCGAGAGGGTCAAACCAATAAGAATGGCCATCAGCCAGTGTGTGTCAGGTAGGTCAGTGCGTGTCAGGTAGGTCAGTGCGTGTCAGGTAGGTCAGTGTGTGTCAGGTAGGTCAGTGTATGTCAGGTAGGTCAGTGTGAGTTAGTGTATATCAGATAGCTAGGTCAGTGTGTGTCAGGTATGTCTGTGCATATCAGGTAAGTCAGTGCGTGTCAGGTAGGTCAGTGTGGGTCAGGTAGGTCAGTGTGTGTCAGCCAGGTAGGTCAGTGTGTGTCAGATCAGAGGCGTGTCTAGTGAAAATTGTAGATTCTAGAACTGAAACTGCGCCCCTGTCAAAACATTTGAAACCTATCTTTCAGATAACCTTAACAAAAAAAACAGCTAACAAAACTACAAGTCAAACTTTTTAATCTTCCAATTAACACATTATGGATTGGCACTACATACAAATTACAACTGCACCTTCCTTGCTTTCACTAATGCAAACTGGTCTATGATGTGCTCAAAGTCAGTTTTTTCTGTTTCTTCTCTTTCTACACTCAGCAGAGCAAGATCACAGAGTCTGTCTTGACTCATGGAGGCTCTCAAATACGAAAGTATTAGTTTTAACTTGCTAAATGATCTCTCACAGCTGGCGATGGAAATTGCAATAGTTAGCATTATCTGAACAGCAATGCGAAGATTAGGGAAGACACTCTCATCTCCATATTGAACAATAAATTCGAGAAGCTCTTTAGGTCTTGATATTTTCATGTTGGCCCGACTTAATAGCAACATTCTGCAATCCAAAATTTCTTCATATAGCTGCTGTGCATCAATATCAGAGCTGTAGAATTTGCCCAAATGTTCACACTTCTTTTTTAGGTCATTATTGTAGGCGCCGTAACACAGTCCCTCGAGAAGGAACCCAAACTTGGCGTCAGTGTCATGCAAACGGGTGAACCTTTCATCCATTTCTCTGTGAAGACGGTCGAGTGTACCCTTCATGACTCTTTCCATCTCCTCCTTGGCTGATAACCCAGCATCTCTTGAGTTCTCACCAGGCATTCATTTCCTTCGTCTCTGATGTCTTTCAACTTCAATATTCCAGTCTTGACAGAGACTGAATCCTTCTTCAAGTGACTCACTGACTAACACTTCTCTGTCATCATCAAAATGATCTCGGAGGGCTTTCAAATCCAGGGCAGCATCGTGGAAGTTCATGCTAGGATCCTGCAGCCTCTTTTGAATACGGTCAATGCGAATGAGCACTTTGTTCCAAAATTCTACCAAATTCAGAAAATCGTAACTCAACATGTGGTTATACAGCTGTCTTGCATCACTTCTTGTCTCACTGGTCTCATTTTCATTGTCTGTCATGTCCTGAAGAACTTGAACTATCTGCTCAAAGTAGTTGTTGATGGGCTTCACTGCTTCTGTCCTTGCACTCCACCTTGTTTCGGACTCTGACTTAAGAACCATAGGCACAGCGTTTTTGAGTTTTTCCCAGTGCTGTGTTGAACGAGAGAAAAACAGAGAGCTTTGATGGTGCCAAAAAACTTGACCATCACTGTATCCTGCTTGGCTGCATGTACACCCACCAAGTTGAGAGAGTGATTGTTGCAATTCACAAACACTGCCAGGTTGTTTTTTTCACTTATTCTTTGATGAACACCACTTTTGTGTCCAGCCATCACAGCAGCGTTGTCATAGCACTGTGACCGACAATCTTGTTTCAAGATGTCTTCAACCAAGCTCTCAGCATCCTTCTGGCTTATCTTTATAAATCCAAGGAAGGACTCTCTAACACGGACCGTTTTCCTCTCAAAATCAACTTCCATGTACCTCACTACTTCTGACATCTGCTCACGGTGTGCCTGATCAGGAGTTGAGTCAAACATAAGACCATAGTACTTGGCCTTACGAATGCTTCTCAGTAAATTCTGGTGAACAGTAGATGCCATCATGTGAATGAATTCATTCTGAACACCTGGTGAAAGATAAGACGTGGATCCAGGATGACTTTCCACATGACTGAGTTGTTCTTTCATGACAGGGTCAAAGATGGCCAGTAGTTTCAGTAGGCCAAGGAAATTTCCCATATTGGAGTCATCATCCAGCTGAAGTGACTCCCTATGTCCTCGCAAAGCCAGGTTCTGAGTCGCGAGGAATTTTATGCAATGAAGGATTCTCCTCAAGATATCACGCCACTTCTGCTTTTCCTTCTCAATCTGTGACTGAAGTTCAACGTCAATAACTCCTCTGTTTTCAGCTAAATTTCTTTCCATTTCTTTCCACTGTGTAAAGCACTCCCGATGGTTCTTAGCATTTTCATGAACACTAATCCTTTCAGGTGCTTTCCATTGGAGGAATCCACTTTCCTGCTCCAATGAGGATTGATGGTCTGACCGGGAATAGAGAAGACAACAGATACAAAATGTAGACTTTTTAAAAGGGGAATAGACCAGCCAAAAGCGGTTATTTGTTGGTAGGAAAGGCCCCTCACTGTTCTGGAAATACTTTGAACCCAGCTTTATTATTTTTGTTCTCAATGCGTCAGGCAGAATTGCTTTTCCAGATTTCTTGTCGAACTTCAGAAGTCCAATGTCATGCTGTTCAATAACTTCTGGTAAGACAGTTTGAGTTTGAGGCTCTTCAACACCATCCAATTCACCAGATTCAGCATCATCGGGTTCAATCTCATCAATAAACACAGCATCGCCGCCACCATCGTCTTCCCCTTTTGTCATGTTCAAGTTCTCTCTGCCCTCCTCACTTCTAATCTCTTCATACTCAGATTTATCTGACTTGACTTCCTCCTCGGCTTGTGATGCATTTGTACTTGATCTACCTTCAGATTCTAATAAACTTGTAGCAGGTGCAGGGAACTCCATGGAAGGTGTCAAACAACTTGTTCCAGGCTTTTCAAAGAAGGTCATGAAGAACTTGCTTGACTTCTTGGCTTCCTCTGCCTCCAACTTTCGTCTCTTCCGTCCTTCAGCGCCACTTTCCTTCTTCTTCATCAAGAAAGGTTTCATGGTTTTGCCATACACCTGAAGATTGATAGAAGTGGGCTGTCAGGCTGATGCTCTCCAATTTTGTCGCTGGGCTCTCCAATTTTTTAATTAGTTATTTTAAAGAAGAACACACATATATATATATATACATATATATATATATATATATATATACACACACACACACATACACACATATAATTAATATACTCAAAGACATACACTTTCACTGACAATGACCCATACACTCAAATACACATGCTGACTGGCACACACACAATAGCCCGCGGGCACACACTGATACAAAAATCACTGATGATGCCAACCCACTGGCACACTCACACTCATTAAAATACATTGGTGCACACAGTAACTCATACAAAAACAATGACACACACTAACACACAATCAAGGGACACTGGAGACAGACAGAGAGGGACGCAGTGCGACAAGGACAGAGGATTTTTGACACCCCAGGTGAAACCTCATTTTGTCCCCCCCCCCTCCACCCCTGACTCTGCCCATAAATGCGGCCACACCAGCACCCAAAAATGCACTTACATCAGCACCCATGAATACAGTAACATCAGCACCCACAAATGCAGTAACACCAGCACCCATAAATACAGTAACATCAGTACCCATAAATGCAGTAATATCAGCACCCATAAATGCAGTAACATCAGTACCCATAAATGCATTAACATCAGTACCCATAAATGCAGTAATATCAGCACCCATAAATTCAGTAACATCAGCACCCATAAATACAGTAACATCAGTACCCATAAATGCAGTAATATCAGCACCCATAAATTCAGTAACATCAGCACCCATAAATGCAGTAACATCAGTACCCATAAATGCATTAACATCAGCACCCATAAATGCAGTAACATCAGCATCCATAAATGCAGTAACATCAGCACCCACAAATGCAGTAACATCAGCACCCACAAATGCAGTACATCAGCACCCATAAATACAGTAACATCAGCACCCATAAATACAGTAACATCAGTACCCATAAATGCAGTAACATCAGCACCCATAAATGCAGTAACATCAGCACCCATAAATGCGGCCTCACCAGCACCCAAAAATGCAGTAACATCAGCACCCATAAATGCGGTCTCACCAGCACCCATAAATGCAGTAACATCAGCACCCATAAATGCAGTAACATCATCACCCACAAATGCAGTAACATCAGCACCCACAAATGCAGTAACATCAGCACCCACAAATGCAGTAACATCAGCACCCATAAATACAGTAACATCAGTACCCATAAATGCAGTAACATCAGCACCCAAAAATACAGTAACATCAGCACCCATAAATGCGGCCTAACCAGCACCCAAAAATACAGTTACATCACAACCCATAAATGCGGCCTTACCAGCACCCAAAAATACAGTAACAACAGCACCCATAAATGCGGCCTCACCAGCACCCAAAAATACAGTAACAGCACCCATAAATGCAGTAACATCACACCCATAAATGCAGTAACATCAGCACCCATAAATGCGGTCTCACCAGCACCCAAAAATACAGTAACATCAGCACCCATAAATGCGGCCTAACCAGCACCCAAAAATACAGTAACATCACCGCTCCTCCACTGCTCCTGCCCATTGAAAACAATGGGGCAGCACCGCCATACCGCCGGCAAAGCGCTGCTGCAGCGGCATTTTGCGGGTGGATTTACCCCCTTTTCGGCCGCTAGCGGGGGGTTAAAATCGCCCCGCTTGTGGCCGAATAGCGCTGCTAAAACGACGGTAAAGCGGCGCTACAATAGCGCCGCTTTCCCGCTGACACCCAGGGCAGCTCAGTGTGAAAGGGGTCTATGTCATCATCATGTGCGATTGTGTGTGTATGCCAGGCCCAAGCAGAAGCAAGTAGCCAATCAAATATAGTGCTCAATATGGATTAAATAAATATGCTTAGCCATTGATATCATAAATAAAGTGTAATAAAGTGATTTGTGCAACAGCAGGTACTACTAACACAAATCACTTTTTTACACTTTATGATATCTATGGCTAAGCATATTTATTTAATCCAAATTGTTTGAGTACTAGATTGCTTGCTTTGCAGTTGGTGCTGGTTACTGGTACACTGTACACATGCACATGATGATCAATATCGTGGTGACAAGTGTTGTACAGTACTAGTACCTGCTGCTGCCTGGGGGGGTTCCAATTGTTTTTCTTCTCTCCGATGTCTCTCTCTTCTCCTGGTCTCCAGCCTCCATGTTCGGGTGTCAGAACATCACACAGACCCGGCCCGAGAGTCCCACCAGGAGAGAAGCTGAAGCAGCTGCGCAGAGGAGGGTAGGCGGAGCATTAGGCCTCCCCCAGTTACAGTATCTCAACGTAGACGTCCCGGGCGCTCGCTCTGTCGCCAGACCAACTCATTGGCCGCCATGGGGGGCGCCTGTTGCTAGCTTCCCTCCTGACCTCCTCACTTGTTCATTTGCTGTGCCAGCGCTGCGCTCCAGTAGGCCGGTCGTGGCGCCGGGGACAAGATTAGAGGGGAAGGCGGCTGTGCGAGGACGGGTGGGACTTTATTTTTTGTGCAGGGGGGGACAGCTTTTTTGCCGCCCCCCCCCGTATGGTGCCCATGGCACTTGCCATGGCTGCCATATCCTAGATACGCCTCTGTGTCAGATAGGTCACATACCTCCCAACTTTTTGAGATGGGAATGAGGGACACCTATCAGCAATAGTATGCAGGCATAGGACACAATCCCTGCCACGCCCCCTTAAAGGGGAATTGTACAAAAAAACAAGATTGATTAAGCCCACAAGTGCTTTTTTACCACTACTATTCCTTTATATTGGCTTTTGGAATTTACAAATGCAGCAATTCAGAAATCAGATGAAAGGTTTAGTGCTGGAAAACACTTTTTTATAGATAAAAAGTGCATTTAAAAACACCTATATAGATCAGACCAAGATGTGGGAAATGAGAAGGAATGAGGGACAGAGGGACATTGCTCGAAATCAGGGACAGTCCCTCGAAATCAAGGACAGTTGGGAGCTATGAGTTCAGTGTGTGTCAGGTAGGTCACTGTGTGTCAAGTAGGTCAGAGCATGTCAGGTAGGTCAGTGTATGTCAGCTTAGGTAGGTCAGTGTGTGTCAGGTAGGTCAGTGTGTGTCAGGTAGGTCAGTGTATGTCAGCTTAGGTAGGTCAGTGTGTGTCAGGTAGGTAAGTGCGTGTCGGGTAGGTCAGTGTGGGTCAGTGTATATGAGATAGGTAGGTCAGTGTGTGTCAGGTAGGTCAGTGCATGTCAGGTAGGTCAGTGTGTGTCAGGTAGGTCAGTGTGTGTCAAGTAGGTCAGTGTGTGTCAAGTAGGTCAGTGCGTGTCAGGTAGGTCAGTGCGTGTCAGGTAGGTCAGTGTATGTCAGCTTAGATAGGTCAGTGTGTGTCAGGTAGGTAAGTGAGTGTCAGGTAGGTCAGTGTGGGTCAGTGTATAAGAGATAGGTAGGTCAGTGTGTGTCAGGTAGGTCAGTGCGTGTCAGGTAGGTCAGTGTGTGTCAGGTAGGTCAGTGTGTGTCAGATAGGTAGGTCAGTGTATGCCAGGTAGGTCAGTGTATATCAGGTAGGTCAGTGCATGTCAGGTAGGTCAGTGCATGTCAGTTAGGTAGGTCAGTGCGTGTCAGGTAGGTCAGTGTGAGTCAGTGAATCTCAGATAGGTAGGTCAGTGTGTGTCAGGTAGGTCTGTGCATGTCAGGTAAGTCAGTGCGTGTCAGGTAGGTCAGTGTGTGTCAGATAGGTCACATACCTCCCAACTTTTTGAGATGGAAATGAGGGACACCTATCAGCAAAAGTAAAACAAGATTGATTAAACCCACAAGTGCTTTTTTACCACTACTATTCCTTTATATTGGCTTTTGGAATTTACAAATGCAGCAATTTAGAAATCAGATAAAAGGTTTAGTGCTGGAAAACACTTTTTTATAGATAAAAAGTCGATTTTATATACATCTATATATAGATCAGACCAAAATGAGGGACAAATGAGGGGGAATGAGGGGCAGAGGGACAGTCCTTCGAAATCAGGGACATTTGGGAGCTATGAGTTCAGTGTGTGTCAGGTAGGTCAGTGCATGTCTGGTAGGTCAGTGTGGGTCAGTGTATATCAGCTTAAGTAGGTCAGTGTGTGTCAGGTAGGTCAGTGCGTGACAGGTAGGTCATTGTGTGTCAGGTAGGTCAGTGTATGTCATATAGGTAGGTCAGTGTGTGTCAGGTAGGTCAGTGCATGTCAGGTAGGTCAGTGTATGTCAGCTAGGTCAGTGTGTGTCAGGTAGGTCAGTGTATGTCAGGTAGGTCAGAGTATGTCAGGTAGGTCAGTGTTTGTCAGGTAGGTCAGTGTACATGTAGGTCAGTGTATGTCAGGTAGTTCAGTGTATGTCAGCCAGATAGATCAGTGTATGTCAGGTAGGTCAGTGTATGTCAGGTAGGTCAGTGTGTGTCAGGTAGCTCAGTTTATATGTAGGTCAGATAGGTAGGTCAATGTATGTCAGGTAAGTCAGTGTGTGTCAGGTAAGTCAGTGTATGTCAGTGTATATCAGATAGGTAGGTCAGTGTGTGTCATGTAGGGCATTGTATGTCATGTAGGTCAGTGTATGTCAGGTAGGTCAGTGTATGTCAGCCAGATAGGTCAGTGTATGTCAGGTAGGTCAGTGCGTGTCAAGTAGGTCAGTGTGC
The DNA here is from genome assembly GCF_042186555.1 of Aquarana catesbeiana. Taxonomy (NCBI): domain Eukaryota; kingdom Metazoa; phylum Chordata; class Amphibia; order Anura; family Ranidae; genus Aquarana; species Aquarana catesbeiana. Next base: position 25,313,744 of record NC_133327.1, read on the forward strand.
GTCGGATAGGTCAGTGTACATAAATGTCAGATAGGTAGGTCAGTGTATGTCAGGTAGGTCAGTGTATGTCATGTAGGTCAGTGTATGTCAGGTAGGTCAGTGTATGTCAGCCAGATAGGTCAGTGTATGTCAGCCAGATAGGTCAGTGTATGTCAGGTAGGTCAGTGCGTGTCAAGTAGGTCAGTGTGCGTCGGATAGGTCAGTGTATAACAGATAGGTAGGTCAGTGCCTGTCAGGTAGGTTAGTACGTGTCAGGTAGGTCAGTGTATGTCAGCCAGATAGGTCAGTGTATGTCAGATAGGTAGGTCAGTGTATATCAGGTAGGTCAGTGTATGTCAGGTAGGTCAGTGCATGTCAGTTAGGTAGGTCAGTGCATGTCAGGTAGGTCAGTGTGAGTCAGTGAATATCAGATAGGTAGGTCAGTGTGTGTCAGGTAGGTCTGTGCATGTCAGGTAGGTCAGTGTGCGTCAGGTAGGTCAGTACGTGTCAGGTAGGTCAGTGTATGTCAGCCAGGTAGGTCAGTTTATGTCAGTGCATGTCAGGTAGGTAGCACCCCCCTCCATACAACCCTGCCGCCCCATCCCCCCCCCCCCGGGTTCGGGCTCTGACTTCGGGCTGAAGCCCCTGGTCTTTTTGCCACCTAGCAACGCCCCTGGAAGACACCACACATTTGCTTTAGAATATGAGCTTTATTTGACCCTTACTCATGTTGGATAATATAGTCCGGTGAGAGTCTAAAATTACTGCAAGGGTCAACAACAGAAGAATATAGAAGTGTTGGTCCTATTTGTATGTTATTATTTGCCTGGGGGGCATATTTCTCCAGTAGCTGAGGGGCTTTCTTTAATGTAGTTGACTTTTTGGACATCTGATCACTGAGGACTAACTATAATTGAGTTTTGGCCAAGACTCTAATTTATGAATATCTACTTTGTATCATGTATCCTTTTGGCACTGACCATTACTTTCCTGGTCTATAAACTATACTGTTTTCTTTAGAAAAGTAACACACCTCGTTTAAATGGAAATTTATTTGAAAAACATCATCTCATCTATAAATCACTTTCTTGAGAAAAGTCACACAACTAGTTTTGATACAAATTTGTTGTAAAAAAATATTTCCTCTTTTATTACTATTTGCATTTGAGGAGAACATCCACAAAATAAATAAATGTTATTGCTCAAGTACCATGGTAAATATTAATGAATAAAGTTTATTGTTACACAACCAGTAAAGTAAACTGTTCTGGAAAAACAGGATGTACCTTCACCATCCATCTGATCTTGAAGATAAACATCAGAAATTCATATAAATAGCAGATAACTCCAAGCAACATTCAGCCAGAAGGAAAAAGGAATCTCCGGGATTCAGAAGATAAACATCTAGGAGCATTGTGGTACTGAAGTTCCATCACTCTTCAGGTATGTGGCTTTATTATTGAAGGCATAGATTAGTGATGGTTCACTATTTAATGGTGGCTGTATCAGGTGTAGCTTCTGCAACTTGCTTAAAGAGTACCTGTATTTAGACATTAAGGTTAGGTACTAAACCTAAATTAGGCGGGGTTTGGTAAAATAAATATTATACATATATTATTTACATACTCTATTCCATCTTGTTGCATTTTTTTTTTTTTTTTTTGTGCCACTTCAGCGAATTTTATTTTAAGAGACGTTATTTCAACTTTAAAAATCAAAATCTATCCCATCTCTTTTTTTTCACATCATTGTGGCCAATCTTCAATTTATCTTTATTTATTCAGAAAAAAAAAAAAAAAAAACTTCTGATTTGGGAAAGACTAAAAGCAACAATTCCTCCAGCCAAGCAGATATTGTAAACAATGATTATACAATTTACAGTGATATCTATAAACATCCCCTTCTCACCCCCCACCCCCCTCAACCCTCCCCTCCCCCCCAACGCCCCATCCATCTCCACCCTCCCCTTCTCCCAAATACACACCACCTATTCACCTAATACTTTTATACCTATCTAACCCAGCCTTTCTCAACCAGTGTGCCGCGGCACACTGGTGTGCCGTCAGAGGTTCTCAGGTGTGCCGCGGGATCAGGGGAGAGAAGGGCTGTCAGAAGAGCCCGATCAGATCTCCCGATCCCCTGCCGAACTGTACATTGGCACTGTGAGAAGCTCCGTCAACCTCAGCAAAGTGGAAGTAAAGTGCAGGGGAGTGTGCTGTGCTCTCTGCTTCCCCCTACAGTGCAGTACCCGGCTGAATGAGGAAACTGGAAAGGTACTGTGCTAGAAGCTAGATTTGTTTTAAAAGGGCTTTATACATATGTATGTATGTGTGTGTGCATGTGTCTGTATGTGTGCATGTGTCTGTATGTGTGTGTGTATGTGTTCATGTGTCTGTATGTGTGTGTGTGTATGTGTGCATGTGTCTGTGTATGTGCATGTGTCTGTATGTGTGCGTGCATGTGTCTGTATGTGTGTGTGCATGTGAGTGTCTGTATGTGTGTTTGTACGTGTGTGTGTGTGCATGTGTCTGTATGTGCATGTGAGTGTCTGTCTGTATGTGTGTGTGTACGTCTGTATGTGTGTTTGTTCATGTGTGTGTGTGCGCATGTGTCTGTATGTGTCTGTCTGTATGTGTGTGTGTGTGCATGTGTGTGTACATGTGTGTGTCTGTATGTGTGTTTGTACATGTGTGTGTGTGTGTGTGTGCATGTGTCTGTATGTGTGTGTGCACGTGTCTGCATGTGCGTGCACGTGTCTGCATGTGCATATGTACAAGTGTCTGTATGTATGTATGTGTCTATTTATGTGTGTGTGCGTATGTTACTTTTAATCCTGACACCCCCCCCATTCCTGTACCATCAGAACTGCTTTTGTAGGTCTTGTTTGTGATAGCAGCAAGGATTGCTTCTCCTCTGAAAAGCAACCTATGCACAGATCGCTTTTCAGAGGCATTTGACAGGCGGTAAAGCGGCATTATGTTGCCTCCTCACCACCTGTTTTAATGCAGCATCATTATACCGCAACCGTGCAATGTACACAGTTGCAGGGTAGTTGCAGTTCAGCCCCATTCACCCTGGGTATACCTCCAGCTGCAGCCACAACATGTGTACACCACCAGCTGTTGTCTCTGCAGCTAAAGGGGAAGAATTTGGGGGTGGTAAAAACAGTGTAACCATGTGCTTTTACCACCCCTCCAACCCGACATGTGAACAAACCCTTGGAACGAGTGCGATTTTGCGCATGTTCCGCGACACACAGTAACGTGAACTAAGCCTTGGACTGGGGTGCCTCAAGACTGAAAATACTTTTTAAGGGTGCCCCGACTGGAAAAAGGTTGAGAAACACTGATCTAACCCATTCATGCTCCAGCCATAACTTCCATACACTCCTATGTTCCTTTAAGCTACCTCTCCTTCTGTACCAGAATTCCTCCTTGATGATCGTATCCTAGACCTCTCTTCTCCATTCACCTATTGTTGGGGGATCTTTTTCCTGCCACTTCCGTGCTATAATTTTCCTGCCCTGGAACAAGCATCTTATAATTGCAGTCTGGGTATCTTTCAACATGTTGTTCTTCTCAAATAGACTCATAAGACATGTTCGAGCCTCCATTGCCAGCGAGGATCTGAATATTGTGTTAATTTCCTCAACTAGATTTTCCCAGTATCTATATAGCTATGGGCAACGCCAAAACATATGTAACAGGTCACCTCTCCTATCCCCACATCGCTGACATTTCGCATCCTGCCTCTTTCCGAACCTGAATAATTTTACTGGTGTGTAATAAAGTCTATAAATCAAATATAGATGAGAGACCCCTTGCGATGGTGAGAGAGATATTCTAGGTCCCAATACTAGATTGAACTTCCATTGTTCCTCCGTTATTATGCCAATCTCTTCCCCCCATTTAATTCTCCTCCTGGGCTCCACCTCCCCTTCCTGCCCCGCCTTGGTTATACTCCTGTACATTTCTGAGATCAACCCTCTGGATTCCATGCTATTTACCAATTTCCCTAGCACGGGCATTTCACACCACTCTATCTCCTTGCCCTTAAATTGTACCTCCAGGGCGTGCCTCACCTGCAGATAGCCGAAAAGCAGTCTGTTGGGTAGTTCAAACTCTTCTCTTATCTCTTGAAATTATTTCAACCTCCCTGCCCTATACAGTTGCATCAAGCGGTGGATACCCTTCCTATCCCATTCTTCTATTTTCCCCATCACACTAAGCTCCTTCAAGTTTTTGTTATTCCATAGCAGAGAGAACTCAGAGAACCCCTCATATCCCAATATCTTTTTTACCATCTTCCAGCATCTGATCATTAACTGGGTTGTGGGGCAGCTATGTCCAAAGGATTCAGCCTCTACTGCCTCCACCTCTGTATCATGGCTATTATTGCTAGTCCATAATCTATTTCTTCCTACCCTTCCTTCAGACGCATTGCTGCCTCTCATAAACTGCATTTGAGCTGCTAAAAAATAGCACCAAGGGTCCGGTAGTGCCAGGCCACCCGCCTCTCTCGGCCGCCGCAGCGCCCTCAAACCTATCCTTGCCACTCCGTTTTTCCAAATTAATTCCCTGAATAGGCTATCCAGCTTCCTAAACCAATGCCTTGGAATGCAGATGGGAGAATTGTGTAAAATAAATAGAATTTGTGGCATCCATATCATTTTAATAAGATTGCATCTACCGGCGACCGAGAGAGGAAGACCACCCCACACCCGGGTCTTCTGTTTCAGTTTTACCATTAATGGTACTACGTTACCTGTTATGTACTGCCCTGGATCTTTAGTTATATTTACCCCTAGGTATCTCATTTGATTTACAATTTTTATAGAGTTCACCTGACTTGGGAGCGGGTTTACCAGGGAGTCTATCGGTAATAAGGCTGATTTTTCCCAATTGATCTTTAAACCCAAAAAGTGCCCGAATTCTTTAATTAGTTTCATGGCTGCTAGTAAGGAGGCTTGTGTATCTTCCAGAAATAACAGGATATCATCCGCATACATTGCGACTTTCTCTTCTGCACCGCTATTTTTGAAACCCTGGATTTCTTGTGACTTTCTCAGAGCGGTTGCCAAGGGCTCCAGTGCGAGGGCGAAGAGCAGGGGCGACAACGGCACCCCTGCCTCGTCCCCCTCCCCAACTGGAACCACTCAGAGCACTCCCCGTTGACCCTGACTCTGGCTTTCGGTTTGTCATATAGAAGCCTCAGCCAGTTCACAAAGTTTGGGCCAAATTTAAACTCTGCCAGTACCTTCCACAGGTAGTGCCACTCAAGGCTATCAAATGCCTTGAACGCGTCTAATGATAAGATCGCCCTGTTGCCTCCCCTCTCCGTGGGTACTTGTATGTTGCCATACATTCTCCTAATATGCATACTCACAGATCTATCCGGAATAAAACCGGTTTGATCCGCGTGTATTACTTTAGAAATCATTTTTTTAACCTATTTGCTAGGACTTTGGCCAGGATCTTAACATCCGTGCATAATAGTGAAATTGGTCTATATAAGGCAGGATCTAACGGGTTCTTCCTTTCTTTTAAAATGATTATGATCGTAGCTTCTGTCATGGACATAGGTAATCTACCTTCCACCACGGCTCCGTTCAGAACTTCTAATAATTTTGGGAGCAAAACCTCCCCATATTTTTTATACAGTTCTGCCGGTAATCCGTCAGGTCCTGGCGCTTTTTGATTCGCCATTTCCTTTACCACACCTTGTATCTCCACCAGTGTCAGCGGGGCTTCCAGGGTATCTCTCTCTTCCTTGGATAGCGAAACTATTTTTAGTTCTTCAAAGAACTCCCACATCTCCCCTTCTACACTCACCTGTGGGGCCTTATACAGATCTTCGAAGTATTCTTTGAACACCTTCACCATACCAGGAGTATGTCTTATGATGCTCCCGTCCCCGTCCCACACTGCTGGTATAGTGGATGAAGAACCATTAGCCCTAGCTATTAGTGCCAAAGTTCTGCCCACCAATTCCCCTTCACAAAAAAAAAAAATTTCTTGAACATTTTACTCTTTTCCTCTTTTTCCAGGACTAACTTTCTGTATTCCTCCTGACTCTCTACCCAGGCCTCATATCTAGTCGTGGTTGCCTCCTCCAGATATCTAACTTCTACCTCCCTCACCTTTTCCCTAGTTCTGTGTTCCTTGATTTGTGCTTTCCTTTTGACATGAGAGATTTTCTGTATAAGAACTCCTCTAAGGTAAGCCTTCAGGGCATCCCAGGTTATACCTAACGGGGCGGATCCTTGATTCAGATTTATGAACTCTTTCAAATTGCTAACAATTCCCCCATCGTCCTCAATTACTTCAAGCCAAAAGGGGTTCAATTTCCACTCCCCCCCGACCAACGCACCACCCCATTTTGACTGAAAGGACCATTGGCGAATGGTCTGAGAGCCCCCTAGGGTCATAATCCATTCCTTCCACCATTTTCAGAGCCTCCTCATTACAAAGCACCAAATCTATCCTGGATAAGGTGGCATGCATCCTTGAGTGGCATGAATATTGCCTCTCCCCTGGATGCCACCTCCTCTAGATATCCACCCATCCTACTTCCTCACAGAATTGGAGAGGCAGGCTCCTAGATGTCCCTCCAGGAGATGACCCTGTCGAGAATCTATCTAAGCAGTTATTCATGGCCATGTTAAAATCCCCCATCACTATAACTGCACCCCAGGTTTATCTGCTATAAAACGTATCAGTTTATTAAGTACCTCTGTTTTAAAAGGTGGAGGTATATATATATATACACTGACGAGAATACAGTCCCACCCCTCAATATTGCAATAGAGAAAAACATACCGACCATACTCATCCAGTTTACTCTGTCTACAGGAGAAAACCAATCCATTGTTTATCAACACACTCACTCCCCTCGAATACGATGTATGAGTTGAGTGGTACTGCTCTTGACAGCTCCTATTCTTTAGAGTGTTAACTGAACCCTTATCTAAATGGGTCTCCTGAAGGCAGAGTATCCTGACATCCCTTGTTCTGGCCATAGAGAAAATTGCTTGTTTCTTGCAGACATCTTTCACCCCTCGTACATTCCATGAACATACCCTCATACACTTAAATATACCTAATGTTGCCCTCTTACCTATTTTTGTGCCTACCATCTCTTCTCCCTATATCTTATCTAAAAATAATTCTTAATTCTCAAAACTGTTGTGATTAATTTTCGAAATTCTAGTGCCTTTACTTTTTGTGTAGCTTCCATACTATCACTTTTACACCACTCTACCCCCCTACCTCCCTCCCCCCCATACCACCATCCACACAACCTCACCCCCAAACCCTCCCAACCCTCCACCCCCCCTTCTTCCCCTCCTATCCCCCCCCCTCCCCCACCGGCCCCACCCTGGGCCCATTCCACCGAGCTTCTAAAGTGACCTTGATTAACCCTTTAAACCTGGGTATACCTCCTTCCTCCTTTTGCGTTGCAACCCGAACCCTTTTATCAGAGGGGAATTACCCCCAACACGCTTAATATGTGTAAAATATTTATAACTACTACCCCCGTACATCCGTACCTCTGTAAAATATGTCCCTGGGGAAGGAATGGAAAAAACATGAGGGGAGAAGGAGAGGGAGAGGAGAAGGGAGGAGAGAAAAAAAAAAAAAAGGAGAAAAATCTGTCCACCAGACAGAAAAAAAGGGTGAAAAATCCCTAAATTCTGACCTCCTGCTCCTTCCCCCTTTCCCTCTAGGGCTCTTCACCTGGCCGTAGCCTTCACTAATTTTTTTCTAACCATGAGAACACCTCTGCAGGAGTATTGAAAAATTTCACCTCCCCGTTTACTATAACCCGTAAACGGGCTTGTTACATCAGCGCGTAACTAAGTCTACGCTGCTGTAAACTTCGTTTACACTCTATAAACTTTGCTCTCTGTCTCTGCAACTCAGGGGAAAAATCTGGGTACAGAGATATTTTTGTACCGTTGTATATAATATTTTTCATCTCTCTTGCTCTCTGGAGGATAGTAACCTTATCTCTAAAAAACAGCAGTTTGACTATGAGGGGCCTTATCTGACCCCCTAAATGTGGGACCCTCGGGGCAACTCTGTGTGCTCGTTCAATAGCGAACATGTTAGAGAATGCGTCCTTGCCAAACATGTCTCTAAACCACCCCTCCATAAACTCTACAGGGTTATTTCCCTCACTCTTTCCAGGGAGGCCCAGGACCCTCACATTCTTCCTGCGTGCCCTGTTCTCGTAATCATCCATTTTCTGAAGGCATGTATCTAATTGTTCCTTCATCCTCTTAACCTCCTGTCTCAGTGGGTTCACATCATCTTCCACCTGGCTGAGTCTCTCTTCTAAAGCGGTGGTTCGGGCACATACGTCCTGCATATCCCTTTTCAACACGGCCAAGTCGTCTCTGATACCTTTAAGTTGATCTGATAAATCCGATAGCGTGATCTTACAAACATTTACTGCTAGGAGAATGTCCTTCAAAGATGGTTCCTGTTCTTGTGCCTCCTTATCTTTTAATACTACATTGCCCGGGCCACTCAGGTCACTCTCCTTTTCCAGATACGTCTGCGACGCTGAATTGGTTACTGTGGGTACATGAATTTCGGCTGGTCCTTGGCTTTTCCTCCCCCCAGGGTGAATACCCTGCGCCCCTTGGGCTTGTGCACCGCCCACCTGGTTTCCTTTTTTTGGTGTGCAGTTTGGCGTATGGGCAAAGCGCTCTAGCTTTGCGGCAGCACCCTGAGCTACTTTATCCTTGGGGCCTCGCAAATTATGCACCCCAGCTCCTTCCTGTGCTGTGATCTCCTCTGACCCTTTCTTCCTGGTCATCTTATCTCCCCCTCACCCATTGGGGCTTCAGGGAAAAAAAAAAAAAAGGGTTATATCAGTTGTTTTAGTCTCTGCCAGTTCTTTTTTCTCTTTTTTTTCCCAAGTAATGCGCAGTAGTATATGAATTTGCTGCCTCAGAAAAGAAAACACCTCCAAAAGAGCTCAATAACCCCTGGGATGGAAACACTGGGGGCAGTATGCTCCCCTCCCTTCTCACAAAGTCCTCTCCAACTTTAAATATGCCCCCTCCTGTGTAACATAGCAGGAAATCACAGAGAGATGTCATTATGGGGGATTCCTCAGATTCTCATTTTGCAGGGATGACACAGATGGGTTACCTTTAGGCACACAATGCACAGTGTACCTGGATGATTTTTCCTTCCTTCCCCCTGTCCTCCGATCCACTGCTCTGATCAGCAGCTTCCACCTGCTTGCAGACCTGTCACACTGCCAGCCGGCGAGCGCTCTGCTTGGGGATCCGATGCGGTGTAGACTCCCGTCTCAGGGACAGCCACGGCGGCAGCGCCAGCCCGATCTTTGAGCCGACTGCTCGCTACCTGTTTCCCCTGCTTTCTGACCATCACATGTGAAGGGTAAGCCGCTACGGCGTCTTAGGCTTCCAGCGTGGGTGGCAGACGGCGGGCGTCCGGAAGAGCAGCTGGGTCCAGGTTCACAGCGCCCTCCCTTTCCCCTCAGCCTCCGGTCACGCCCATCCCTCGGACCATCTTGTTGCATATTAGTTGTTGGTAATTATTTGTAAAAATCTAAATTAAAGAACATGTAAACCATAACTTGCAACTTGCTAAACTACTGTATCATAAACAATTAAAATAACACTAAACAATATCCTTATTTGCCAAAACAATCCATGCACAATCATTTCTTATTGGGTTTTTCTGTCTCCTTGTAACATCTTTTGTGAGCTCCTGAACCTCTCCTTTCCTCCCTAACTTTCCTTCGTGTGGAACAAGCAGCGCACGTTGGTGGCGGTCATGTGTACTGCTTGAAGCACGCTACAAATCCAATAGTTCATAGTCCATAGTCCATCTTGGAAGCAAGCAAGAGAGGGTGGCTTTATTATTACACACTGTGAATGAATATGGCCACCATCTAACAGGAAGCTGAATATCACAGCATCAAAGAAAAAAAGAGGGATTTTGGAGATTTGCAGGAGGCCCAGAGAAAAAAAAGGGACCTTTTTGAGTTAAGAATACATACTTGAATTTTAACTTAAACTTTTAAAATACTATTTTTACCTTTTATTCGTTCTTTGTTCCATCCAGTGGCGGGCACTCCATTAGGGGCACCGCCCCCTCTCCATGCATCCGGCTCTCTAATCTACATGCGGGGCGCCGGACACATGGATTCCAATGGGTTTTTTAAGTACGTAATTAGAGCCAGAGGCTCTAATAGGCTTAAAAAAGGGCGAAAAGGTGGGCTCAGGGCACAGAGCACTATACCCCAATCCCACCCAGTTGTGTGACAATAGCGAATTAATATTCGCTATTGTCACACTGATTTTCCTCCCGGCCAATCAGAAAGCAGGTCTTGAGACCCGTTTCCTGATTAGCCGAAAGGAGAAGCTATTGGCCTAGGAGGAAGGAGGAGACGCAGGTCGCCGTTAGGAGACACAGAAGATGCCGCTGCCCATCGCCCGGAGGGATGAGCTGCCCATGCCTTTTAGATGGAGTAAGTGCAGGGCCGACCAACCGGGGGGGGTTGCGATTGACCCAACGGACCCATGGGGGGGGGTGGCTGTGGGTGCATTGCTTGTCACCCCCTCCACCAATAAAAAACCACCAGCCGCCACTGGTTCTATCTCAGTGTTTCCAGCAGCCATACTGACAATGTGCTTTACTGTGATAGGGAAAGCACTGGAGTAGCTGCTGATAAAGTGCAGAGGGAGAAATTAGTAGAAGGGCCCTTTCACATGTGCTGTCCGATCAGGTCCGCCTGACAGTTTTTCAGTTGACATCCGCCACTATCCAATCCGATCCTGCCCACAACAACCAGATGGATGGCGGTCCTATTTTCCATCCGTCTGGTGGATCGTCTGTTGGGATCAGATGAAAACGGACAGGCGGTCCGTTATCACCCAATCTCCCCATAGCTTAGTGAGCGGAGATCGACCTGTCATCTGCCTGCTCAGCGGGGATCAGCGGATCGATCCCCCACTGAACTAGAAGATTCTATCCCACTAAGGCTTTAAGCCCCTTTCACACATACAGACCATTCATTTCATCAGTTCAGTCACATTTTTTTAAAAGAAAAAATGGATGAAGTTTACATCGGTTTTTCATCAGTTTCTCATCAGTTTTTACATCAGTTTTTTTATATCCACTACCAATACAAAAACGGATTGTTTGTCCATTTACATCTGTTTTTCATCCATTAAATTTTTTTTAACGAAACAAAAATTTGGATTTAAACTGATGTAAATGTATGATTATCATTTTTCCATAGAGATGCATTGATATCTGTTTTTCATCTGTCAGCGGATGGATGAAAAACGGACAAAAGGTCCACATATGTGAAAGGGGCCTAAGACTTGGCACTGGCATGTTTGTTAAAGTATGTATAAATCCTTAACCACTTGCAGACCAGCCGCCGCAGTTATACTGTGGCAGAATGGCACGGCTGGGCGAAACAACGTTATGTAACGTCGCTTTGCCCTGTGGCCACTAGGCCCCCTGTGAGTGAGTGCCCGGCAGTCGCGATCACCACCGGGCTCTCGCGATAGCTCGGGGCACGCGGAGAACCGGGATCTGGTTTCTGGTTCTCTGAGGGGAGAACTGACAGATTGTCTGTTCAAACAGAGTATGAACAGCAATCTATCTCTTCCTCTACACAGTCCCCTCCTCCCTTCAGTTAGAACACACACTAGGGAACACGTTAACCCCTTGATCGCCCCCTAGTGTTAACCCCTTCCCTGCCAGTGATATTTTTACAGTAATCAATGCATTTTTATAGCACTGATCGCTGTAAAAATGCCAATGGTCCCAAAAATGTGTCAAAATTGTCCGATGTGTCCGCCATAATGTCGCAGTCCCGCAGTCCAGATCGCCGCCGTTACTAGTAAAAAAAAAAATAATAATAAAAATGCCATAAAATCCCCTATTTTGTAGACACTATAACTTTTGCGCAAACCAATCAATACACGCTTATTGATTTAAAAAAATTATAAAATAAAAAACTACTCACACCACCCCGCTGCCTTACAAACACTGTCCACTGCCCCAACCCCCTCCTAAAAATAAATTTCAAGTCACTCCAAATGAACTGGACTCCATAGACTTTACTAACATGGACACTTAAGGGTTATTTTTAGACAGTACATTCTCATTGACTTTAAATAGATACCAGAAAAAAAAATCCCCCAGAACAAAAGATACAATACAAGGGGGTCAAACACACTCTAACTCATAGGCACATGGACAAACTATGAATACTAGTTTTTGCCCCCTAAAATATCACAATGTTTTTTTTCTGTTTTATCCATAATTCTCCCTAGATCTTGCCCCTTAAATTATCACATCACATGTTTATGACTTGATTTTGCCACATAAGAGGTCTCAATGGGGCGGTGGGGTATGATGAAAGGGGGAGGATGAGGGGTTTGGGGGGTGAGGGGAGCTTAGACCAGGTGGAGAAGTCGGGTAACCCCTAGATCTGTCCCTGGGGGGAAGATCTGCAGAAGTTTTTGCATTCAGAAACAGGGTATCTCATGCTATGTCTTGCCTCCTTCTGGCCGAAAAATCTCATTATACTTGGTAGTTATAATAAGGTTCAAGTACTTAGTTATAATAAGGTTCAAGTAAGGTTAAATACTGTATGTTATGTCCTGTCTGAGATATCAATGTCTTTTGTAATTTAGGATGTATTTTATGATGATGTACTGTGTTTTGTAATCCTTTCTTAAATAAATAAAAAGAACTTAAACACAAACTATGAATACTATCACCAGTGGCTAAGAGTCACAATGTGGTGGTATTTTTTCACAATTTTGGTTCTGGTTGGCCTTCTTCTTCATCACTGAGAACACACAACACAGCACCTGCACCAATAACCTTACTGGATTCACCTTTTTTTTAGGCCTTACCCCACACATCCCCAATCATCCTCCCTTTACTCCAATTAGAGAACAACATTTAACTCAAAAGAAAATAGATCAATACATAAAACCTAAAGCCTAATGCCACTTTTGTAGGAAAAAAATTAAAAAAGAAAATAAAGAATATACAATTGCTACAGGAGCCATATTTGTGATTGAATGTGGTTTAAAGTTACCTTTTCTTTTCAATCTACAGCAGCTGTGAGTTTTCCTGTTGGGTAGCTTCACCCTTTCTTTTTGTTCCGGTCACCATTAGCACTAACAGTGAGCTGAAGTCTAACTTTTTACATTTCCGATCACTTTTTGTCTCAGTGACAATTAAAGATGATCTAAGGTGCAGCTGAACCCAGCTGTCACATGATAGTAGGCCACTGGCCCAATTGCTGTGCCTGGGGAATTCCCCACCCAGCAGCCACACATAGCAAAGGGATGAGGATGCTGGTGATGCCAGCTCACTCATTCTACTTCTACAAAGGGACAGGGATGTGGCCATATCAGTTGACCGAATATGGCTGGGTGGCCATTTTAGGTCAATGATGTCAATTTATTACTTGCACCTGTGGAAAAGGAAATTTCCTGAACGCAGCTGATAGTTTCAATGGCTTGCTATCATTTGACAACTTCTAGAGGGTTCAAGCCAAACTGGGTTTTGGCTGAAACTTGGCTCTTCCTTAAATTGGTTTTAAAGCCCCAAAATGTTTCAGCTTATGGCATTCTATGCATAAAGGTGAAATCCCTTCTGTGCTGCAGCTCCCCCCAGACCCCCCCCCTTTTTTTTCTTACCTGAGCCCGATCCAATCCGGTGATGTGCAGGAGCGCAGAGGCTACAGCCGCTGTCTCACCCCTCATTGGACAGATTAATAGCAGCAGGAGCCATTGTCAATCAAATCCAGTGACACGGGAGCTGATTCTTCTCCTGAGTATGGGGATACCACATGTGTGGGACTTTTTGGGAGCCTAGCATGTATGGGGCCCCGAAAACCAAGCACCGTCTTCAAGATTTCTAAGCGCGTAAATTTGATTTCACTCCTCACTACCTATCACAGTTTTGAAGGCCATAAAATGCCAAGATGGCACAAACCTCCCCCCCAAATGACCCCATTTTGGAAAGTAGACACCCCAAGCTATTTGCTGAGAGGCATGGTGAATATTTTGTAGCTCTCATTTGTTTTTGAAAATGAAGAAAGAAAAGAACAATGTATTTTTTTTTTCTTTTTTCAATTTTCAAAACGTTGTGACAAAAAGCGAGATCTGCAAAATACTCCCCATACCTCTCAGCAAATAGCTTGGGGTGTCTACTTTCCAAAATGGGGTCATTTGGGGGGGGGGGGTTGTGGCAGTGAAGAGTGAAATCAAAAATTTACACCCTTAGAAAGCTTGAAGGTGGTGCTTGGTTTTCGGGGTCCCGTACGCGGCTAGGCTCCCAAAAAAAGTCTCACACATGTGGTATCCCCGTACTCAGGAGAGGCAACAAAATGTATTTTGGGGTGTAATTTCACATATGCCCATGGCATGTTTGAGCAATATATCATTTAGTGACAACTTTGTGCAAAAAATATAAACTTATGTCAAAATATAAAATATTCCAGGGACTCGACATGCCTCTCTGCAAATAGCTTGGGGTGTCTACTTTCCAAAATGGGGTAATTTGGGGGGTTTTGAACTGTTCTGGCATTTTATGCACAACATTTAGAAGCTTATGTCACACATCACCCACTCTTCTAACCACTTGAAGACAAAGTCCTTTCTGACACTTTTTGTTTACATGAAAAGAAAAGAAAAAAAAAATTTTGCAAGAAAATTATTTTGAACCCCCAAACATTATATATTTTTTTAAAGCAAAGGACCTACAGATTAAAATGGTGGGTGTTTAATTTTTTTTTTCACACAGTATTTGCGCAGTGATTTTTCAAATGCTTTTTTCTGGAAAAAACACACTTTTTTTAATTTTAAATGCACTAAAACACACTATATTGCCCAAATGTTTGATGAAATAAAAAAAAGTTGATTTTAGGCCAAGTACATGGATACCAAACACGACATGCTTTAAAATTGCGCACAAACGTGAGTTCGCCTTTGCGCGAGAGCAGGGGGGACAGGGGTGCTTTTTTTTTTTTTTTCTTTTTTTAATTATTTATTTTGCTTTTTTATTTTATTTTTAAACTGTTCCTTTCTTTTTTTTAAATCATTTTTATTGTTATCTCAGGGAATGTAAATATCCCCTATGATAGCAATAGGTAGTGACAGGTACTCTTTTTAAAAAAAATTGGGGTCTATTAGACCCTAGATCTCTCCTCTGCCCTCAAAGTATCTGATCACACCAAGATCAGTGTGATAAAATGCTTTTCCAATATCCCAATGGCGCTGTTTATATCCGGCAAAATCTGATGCCCCGTACACACGATTGGAAATTCCGCCAGCAAAAGTCCGATGAGAGCATTTGGTCAGAAAATGCGACCCTGTGTATGCTCCATCTGACTTTTGCTGGCAGAATTTCTGCCAGCAAAAGATTGAGAGCAGGTTCCTATCCGAAAATGCGTTCGTCTGTATGCAATTCGGACGCACAAAAACTCACGCATGCTCTGAATCAAGTACGAGACGGAAGCGCTCGCTCTGGTAAAACTACTGTAGTAGGGAACTGGGAACTGTAGGGAACTGGGCAGTAGGGAACTGGGAAGTGAAGCCACAAGGCTTCATTTCCTGATTCCCTTACCGAAGATGGCGACGGCAACATCCGAGGACCAAGGGACGGTACGGCCTCGGGTGACGACATCCCTGGACCCTGGGACAGATAAGTGTCCTTATTTTAAAAGTCAGCAGCTGCAGTATTTGTAGCTGCTGACTTTTAAAAAAAAATTTTGCGGGACTTCCGCTTTAATAAATAGAAAAGACTATCATTCTGACCCCAGCATTTTTCATTCTTGTCACAATCTTTTTTGGCCCCTACTGTCTATTGATATGTAAAACACTTAAAATCATTCATTTGTTATCAATAATAACATCTAGTTAACAACAATAATTTTTGGACAATAAATATGTTAAAAAATACTATACCTGGCTCCAGCTGGGCTCCTCAACTTCTTCCAGGTGCTTCTCAAGCTACCAATTTTCTTATCCACAAACTCGATGTCTGCGTCGGGGACCTACGTCTTCACAAATTGCAGCAGTTTCTCCGGCGATGCCTTCCTAGCTGGTTTATTTCGATATAAGGGGTTTTTAACCTCCCACAAATTTCTCATATCCCTGTATAGGGATGGGTTTTATGTTCGGGTCGAACATGAGTTCGACTCGAACATTGGCTGTTCGCCGTTCGCCGAATAGCAAACAATTTGAGGTGTTCTCGGCAGATTTGAAAGCCGCGGAACACCCTTTAAAAGTCTATGGGAGAAATCTAAAGTGCTAATTTTAAAGGCTTATATACATGGTATTGTCATAAAAAGTGTTTGGGGACCCGGGTCCTGCCCCAGGGGACATGGATCAATGCAAAAAAAAGTTTTAAAAACTGACGTTTTTTTTCGGGAGCAATGATTTTAATAATGCTTAAAGTGAAGCAATAAAGGTGTAATATTCCTTTAAATTTCGTACCTTTTTTTTTTTTACCACAACGGACTACCAGAGAAACAGCATACAGTCTTGTATCCACAGTGGCTGAACTGCATCATTGACTACTTCATTTTCACTCTATGATCAGCCATCATAGAGAGTTTATCACTGGTCAGAGATCTGCTTTCATCTTGTCTAGAATCCTGACAGTCTGGCTACCGAAGTGAGCTCCACCGCAGGTCACAAAACACTACTTAAAGGGGTTGTAAAGGTTTGTGTTTTTTTTCACCTTAATGCATCCTATGCATTAAGGTGAAAAAACACCTGGCTGTCACAGGCCCCCCAGCCCCCCCATTTTACTTACCTGAGCCTGTTCACCTGCTCTGCATGTCCCCTGTCGTCCTCTTCTCCACGGAGTCTCTGCGTTGATTGGATAGATTAATAGCAGCGCAGCCATTGGCTCCCCCTGCTGTCAATAAAATCCAATGATGCGCCCACCGGGGGGGCGGGGCCCAGTCATACACTCAGCATCTATGGACGCCGAGTGTATGACATGGAAGCGAGCCCGCAAGGTAACCCCCTTGGGATAGAGCTTCCCAGAGGGGGTTAGCTATTGCGGGGGAGGAGCCGCGAGAGCCACCAAGGGACCCCAGAACATCAGGATCGGGGCCACTCTGTGCAAAACGAACTGTACAGTGGAGGTAAGTATAACATGTTTGTTATTTAAAAAAAAATAAAAATAAACCTTTACAACCCCTTTAATAGTAGTATGAACCTTCTTCGTCTCCAGATCCATTCGCTGTCCCAGGGCCTCTGCAAAGGATATGGCTTTTCCTCTGGCAGAATGGCCCTCCTGGCTAATCTGATGAAGCCTGTTTGGCCGGCTGCTACTGAGGCAGAGGTACCCCTTAAACGACTTAGTTATTTGATTAGTGGTTCCTTCAGGGCTAAAGAGGACCTGTCTCTGTTGCAGAAGCAGGTTGACTTTCCTCTTCCTGAGAAGTGGTGTTGGTGTTAAGGGCTGGAGAGATTTGCAATTCATTATGCCCATAATGTGCACTTTTAGGATATAGAATATACCTACCTGCCCTCACCTTAATGAACGTTGCTGGTCTCTAGGAAGGCTGATTGCTAATGGTCCACAGATGAGCTGAAAGACTGGAGTCATGCCTGGGATTATTTGTTTAGAAATCCATCAGTAGTAACCACTACAAGCAGCAAACCACATATCCCTCTGTGGTGCACCACAAATAACAGAAGCAATTACACATTGCTAACAGGTAAAGGACTAAGGAAATGTAACTAAGCAGATCCTGATTTTCATTTTAGCATCAAGGTCAGCACGAATATGCATAGTAAAGAATGCATAGCAGTCATAGTACTGCCGAGTCAATGTAATCACAGGCAACCAGCGCAGGTTAATAGTCAGACAATTAGCACTAGCAGGTTAAACCTACCTTAGACACATGTACGGCAAAAGCTCCAAACCATAACCAAGCATTAATACACAGTAAGGCCAGCCTGCAAGGCCAGGCCCTGCATTAAATAGGAAAGGCTCAGCACCACCTGTTATCAGCCTAAGCATTAGCAATACTGCAGACTAAGGATGAGCTCCGGCGTGTTCACACAGCCCACGTGCAGAGCCCGCAAGGAAGTCGGCAGTGCGCTGTGCTAATCACAAGCAGTGAGACATTTCCCGATCTCTGCAGCAGCGCATCAGGACAATGTCTCACTGCCTGTGATTAGCGCAGCGCAGTGCCGACTTCCTGGCGGGCTCTGCACATGTGCTGTGCGAACACGTCGGAGCTTATCCTTACTGCAGACACAACCTGTGAAGCACTAGTAAGAGTGGCAATATGGACAGCCAGTAAGATTCACATGTGTGATATATGCTTTCAGTGGTGCAAGCTAACAGCATACCTGCAGACAATAAGTCAAGCCTGTAGGGCCAGGCCTTGCTGAGTTAATATAAAGGCTTCAGCACAGCACAGCACACCTGTTATCAGCATTAGCAGTATTGCAGAAACAAACCACAACCTGTGAGGTAATAGTAAACAGACTGAACTATGGACAAGCCAGAAAATTTGCATGTGTGACATATGCTTGCAGCAGTAACTGAATACTATGGATTTGTGCACCATGTGGTGCCTTACCACCGGTAAGCTTCATGGCCAAACTGGAAGTTCAATGAATGTCCATTCCTAGTAAAATAAAATGACATATGCTCCCAATGATAGATGCCAAAAGGTCACACTGAGTATAAATAAAATTGAATTGACCAGACCCAAAGCAAAAGTGCAAAAATGAGTGCATCAAACTATATGATGAACAAAATATATTGTGCATCAAACATATGAATGTAGGTACATGTGTAACAAAAAATACAACAAAATATTATAAAGGGGAACGGTCAGCAGATAAATCAGTAAAGTGGGCAGTTTGTTCACCAAAAAAACAGAAAGCCTCACATAGCGTAAATCCTTAACATTTATTGAGATTATAAAAGAGACAAATGGACACTTACAAAATCGATGGATAATACTAAGCAAGATAAGCATAAAAAGATGAGCCGGCCGGCTTCCAAACAGCCGGTAACTTCCGGGACTGGACGTACAGCGGTGACATCAGAACATAGCTCCTCCTCCCTCACAGCACATCACTTTTGGATTATCATCCTAATTGTACTTTTTTTATGTCTTATTTTGTCCACTTATTTTTGCAATATGGATTGACTTTTGGTTTATCTATTTTTATCTAGTCACAGGACACTTTCCAATCACTTTTTTTTTTTTATCTCCTTTATTATATTTTATTTGTATTTTTTGTTACACATGTACCTACATTCATATGTTTGATGCACAATATATTTTGTTCATCATATAGTTTGATGCACTAATTTTTGCACTTTTGCTTTGGGTCTGGTCAATTCAATTTTATTTATACTCAGTGTGACCTTTTGGCATCTATCATTGGGAGCATATGTTATTTTATTTTACTATTCCCATTATTTAGCGCGACTTTTTACGCTGTAATTCTGTTTAGTGTCCTATAACACTTTTTAGTTGCAGCTTATCACATTGTACTTTCTATAGCGCAGTATTCTTTTATACATATTTATCCTCTTCCTGACAACCCTGGCCAGTGGTTGTCGGGGTCTCCTGGTGGGGGCTTATCGGAATGTGGAAGCCCCCCTTTAAGAAGGGGGCCCCCAGATCCCTGCCCCCCATGTGAATGGGTAGCAGGTACATCGTACCCATTCACCTCAAAAAGCAGAAATGTAAAAAAAAAATTAAAAAACAAAAGCCAGTTTTTGACAAGTCCTTTTATTAATAAAATAGCTCTATACCATCTTCTCCTGCCGCCGTCTTCTCCCACTGCCGTCTCTCCTTGTGTCGTCTTCTCCCGCCGCCGCCATCCCTTCCGATGCTGTCCTTCTCCCCGAGCTGTCTTCGTGTGCTATCTTCTCTGTTCTTTCTTGCCGCCAGTTACCCGCTATAAAAAAAAGCTGCTCTTCTTCTGTTGCTGTCTTCCTCCGTTGTGTTGTCACTCGCTGTGTGGTATCTTTCATCATGGATTCCAATGGATTTTTTTTAAGCATATGATTAAAGCCAGAGGCTCTAATTGGCTTCAAAAAAGGGTGGGCTCTGGGTGTAGAGCCGGCGGCGGGAGACGACGGCACTGGGAGAAATGGCGGCAGGGGAAATGGCAGCGGGAGAAGACGGCTCAGAGCTATTTTATTAATAAAGGACTTGTCAAAAACCGGCTTTTGTTTTTTTTACATTTCACTGCTTTTTGAGGTGAATGGGTAGGGGTACGATGTACCCGATAACCATTCACATAGGGGGGCTGGGATCCTGGTGCCCCCTTCTTAAAGGGGGGCTTCCAGATTTCGATAAGCTCCCCGCCCGCAGACCCCCACAACCACCGGACAAGGTTTGTGGGGATGTGGCCCTTGTCCCCATCAACATGGGGACAAGGTGCTTTAGGGGGGACCTTAAAGCACCCTCCCCATGTTGAGGGAATGTGGCCTGGTACGGTTCAGGAGGGGGGGCATTCTCTTGTCCCCCCCTCTTTTCCTGCGGCCTGCCAGGTTGCATGCTCGGATAAGGGTCTGATAAGGATTTTGGGGGAGGACCCCTACGCCATTTTTTTTAAATTTTGGCGTGGAGTTCCCCTTAATATCCATACCAGACTCAAAGGACCAGGTATGGACTGGTGGAGGGAACCTACGCCATTTTTTTATTTGATTTTCACTCTATATTGCCGGGAACCGGCAATTCATTACAGCTGTGAGCAATTTATATGACAATTTTTCCTTTATAAATGTCATTTTGCTGTGGTACAGTAATAAACATGGGTAAGGTGCGCTACTATACATGCATACTATAGACACCCCCCAGGCACGATATTCAAAGGAATTTTTAATTTTTATTGTTTCACTTTAAGCATTATTAAAATCACTGCTCCTAAAAAAACGGCTGGTTTAAAAATAATTTCTAATTAATACATGTCCCCTGGGGCAGGACCCAGGTCCTCAGGTCCCCATACACTTTTTATGGCAAAGAACTTGCATATAAGCCTTCAGTGAGAACTTTTGATTTTTCAGGTTCGAGCCCCACTATTCCCACATATGTGATCTGACACTGCTTTCCATTTGCATTAGCGCTCAGTTTCTGAGAGTTGAAGTCTTAATTGGCCCTAACTGGGTGCTATTTTTTGGGACTGCAATTGAAAACTCAGCAACTTATTGAAAATATTGAAAACATTTATAGAAAGATCATTTCAAACAAAGAAAATACAATTTGAAAGAGACTCAATAACAGGACATACAAATAGGGAAAAAAAAACTAATTTTAAGTCACTTCAAATGAAGAAGACTCCTTTGACTTTACTGAACACAGACTCTAAAGGATTGTTTTTCTATCTCAGATAGATCACAAAAGAAAAAAAAATCACCTAGAACAATAAATGCAACATGTGACAGACCTAGCCGGGACAGAGGCTGTTGGAGAGGACTGAATGCAAGCCTGTTGCCTTTTGATTATGGGCCCTAGCATTTGGGGGAATGGTGCTCTCTGTGAGCTGTATGCCTGGGGACCCTGGGGTTGGTGTTACTTTGGATTCAGCTCCATGTCCCCCCAAAACACACAGACTCTGGGAACCCTTTATATGCCATATTAGAATGATAAGACTGAATTATACTGTTGGGACACATCCTGTGAGGAGATGCTGGTGTCATCCACTCCAACTACCTGTGTTTATGTTAATTGAATGAGCTGATCACATTGTCCTCTATACAATGTAGGAGACGGGACGACTCCTATTGGAGCTGCTGCTATTGTGAGAAGGTGTCCTGTGATAATTAACTCAGTCTGGGCAAAAGGTCATGTCTCAATCACCTAGGCTGTATAAAGGATTAGTTAATTAGCTCATGTTAATTAGGTTAATTAGGTTACAGTTGTATTGTTAGAGGAGGTTCCAACGGCATATAAAGGGTTCCCAGAGTCTGTGTGTTTTGGGGGGACATGGAGCTGAATTAAAAGTAACACCAACCCCAGGGTCCCCAGGCATACAGCTCACAGAGAGCACCATTCCCCCAAATGCTAGGGCCCATAATCCAAAGGCAACAGGCTTGCATTCAGTCCTCTCCAACAGCCTCTGTCCCGGCTAGGTCTGTCACACAACACAAGGTAGTCAAACATTCTCTAATGCCGTGTACACGCGGTCGGACTTTTTGACAGCAAAGGTCCGACGAAACGAATTTGCCGGACAATTCCATCGTGTGTGGGCTCCATCGGACCTTTGCTGTCGAAAAATCAGACAGACTTTAGATTTAAAACATGTTTCAAATCTTTCCGATGGACTCAAGTCCGGTCGAAAAATTTGTTCATCTGTATGCTAGTCCGACGGATGAAAATTGACGCTAGGGCAGCTATTGGCTACTGGCTATGAACTTTCTTATTCTAGTCCGGTCGTACGTCATCACGTTCGAATCTGTCAGACTTTGGTGTGATCATGTGTAGACAAGTCAGATTCGACGGAAGTCCGTCGAAAGTCCGTCGTAAAGTCCGTCGTAAAGTCCATCGAAAAAGTCCGACGGGATTCAGTCCGTTTGAAAAAATCGACGGGATTCAGTCCGTCGAAAGTCCGATCGTGTGTACGCGGCATAACTCACAGGCACATACAAAAACTACAAATACCACCACATTGTGTCTCTGAGCCACTGGTGATAGTAGTTCCTCAATTTTGGTTGAACTTCGGGTTGGCCCTCTTTCTCATTACAGAGAACACACAGTACAGTGTTTGCATCACTGACCTTAGCAAATGCACCTTTTAATATAAATTTCCAGACCCCTTATTTGATCCCAATGAAAGAACGAAATTTAACTCAGAAGAAAAAAATCTATTTAGAAAAAAAATTCAGAAAAACTTAACAAAAGGTCTTCACATTTTGCTCCAGCAATAAATGTGACAACTTTTCAATAATGTGCCTCTAATTAATAACAAAGACTGTTTATTAGAGTTGAGGTCAGGGTTCTGTAGTTTCTCCTTATGTCTTTATGGAATGTGCATTGTATACAGGGGTACAGTCATGCTCTAAATAAAAAGGGCCTTCCCCAAACTGTTACCACAAGGTAGGAAGTGCACAATTATGTCTTTGTATGCTCTTGAAACCAACCGAATTTTGGCCATATAGTTTAGCTCAGTCTGAAGTTTCAGTCAGAGAAAGCAAGCAGCATCTGCTGTGCTGTCTTGTTAGCTAACCCATAGTGCTCTTGGAATCCTTTGCCATATAACTATCATATACAAAACAGCAGTTTAAAAATATATATATGTTTAAAAATAACTAAAATACAGTTGGACCTAAACCAGGGGTCTGAAACTGGTGACAATCCAGTTGTTGCGGAACTACAAGTCCCATCATGCCCCTGCCTGAGGGAGTCATACTTGTAACTGTCAGCCTTCAATGTCTCATGGGACTTGTAGTTTCACAACAGCTGGAGGGCCACCAGTTTGAGACCCCTGCGCTTAAACCATTATAGCTTTCCTTTCAATAGAGGAATTGATAAAAATGTGCACCTACTCAGTCTTTGTTATTAACTGTAATTACAGGAGAAGATGGGACGGAATCTATTGATTGCTCTGTGCTTGTGGAGTTGCATCCTAATTGTGAACTGCACATTCAGTGATATAGCAGTCAAAAAAGTTACAGACTACATTATGAAAGAAATCATCGATGAAATTTGGACAGAGTAAGCATTGTTTCCTTATTGTATCAAGTGAAAAATCAGTCCATCTCTCCAGAATGTGTTTCCTCTGGTTTGCTTCTTCTTCACCATAGATTGGGTATTTAGACCTGGGTGAGTTGACTAGGTATATGGCACTTAAGGTGTATACAACGTTAACACCCTCTGCTAGGCCTGTGATGGTTTAATCTCTGCTCAGACCTCAGATGTTGACTGTGAGCTGCAAATATAAGGTTTGCAGCTCCTCCATCCAAGTCTCAGTAAATGTCACTTTGTGAACGGTTGTGGCGTTTCTAGTCACTAACAGGTCATTGCAGCAGACACCACCTGAGGGGATGGAGGAGGAGGCTCTCAACCTCTGATCAGAAACTATATTTTCATAGTTGCCAACATTGTAAAAAAAATTTTAGGGGCACTTTTTTGGCAGTAGGTGGCGTTGCATTATAATTAGGGGGCAGGGTATGCATCTGTAAGTCTGGCCTAGGGGAAACGGTAAAATGCAACGCACTTCGTGCCAAAAATGGGCGTGGTTTATGTGAAATAGTGGGCATGGCTTAAATGGGCATGGCTCAAAGGGGTGGGGTTAGAGTCTGAGATGAATGAGGGATGGAGAGGGAAAGGGGGAAAGGGGCCCCAGATCCTACACCACAATAGAAATATGTGTATTCCAGAGTTTAACAATCAGCAGATAAAGATACTCCAAACACCTAGTGTTAGCACTTCAATCATCCCGGCACCATGGTTGTTGTAGTGTCAGGATGATTGAAGCGCATTATTTCTATTATTACATTGTAATATAAAATGAAATCATTCAACTCCCCATAATGCAGAATCAGTGGGAGCCCTGAGCATGTCACCTGCCACATCGCCTGCCACCAGCAGAGTCCGTCCTTACATCAGGTGCCCCCATCAGTGGAGTCTTCCTCACATCTGTGTCCCCAGCAGCGGAGTCCTCCTTACATCTGTGTCCCCATCAGCGGAGCCCCTCCTTACATCTGTGTCCCCATCAGCGGAGCCCCTCCTTACATCTGTGTCCCCATCAGTCCTTCTTACATCTGGTGTCCCCATCAGTCCTTCTTACATCTGTGTCCCCATCAGTCCTCCTTACATCTGTATCCGCATCAGTCCTTCTTACATCTGTGTCTCCATCAGTCCTCCTCATATCTGGTGTCCCCATCAGTCCTCCTTACATCTGGTGTCCCCATTAGTCCTCCTGACATCTGTGTCCCCATCAGTCCTTCTTACATCTGGTGTCCCCATCAGTCCTCCTTACATCTGGTGTCCCTATTAGTCCTCCTGACATCTGTGTCCCCATCAGTCCTCCTTAAATCTGGTGTCCCCATCAGTCCTCCCTTCATCTGGTGTTCCCATCAGTCCTCCCTTCATCTGGTGTCCCCATCAGTCCTCCCTTCATCTGGTGTCCCCATCAGTCCTCCTTACATCTGTATCCGCATCAGTCCTTCTTACATCTGTGTCTCCATCAGTCCTCCTCATATCTGGTGTCCCCATCAGTCCTCCTTACATCTGGTGTCCCCATCAGTCCTTCTTACATCTGGTGTCCCCATCAGTCCTCCTTACATCTGGTGTCCCTATTAGTCCTCCTGACATCTGTGTCCCCATCAGTCCTCCTTAAATCTGGCGTCCCCATCAGTCCTCCCTTCATCTGATGTCCCCATCAGTCCTCCCTTCATCTGGTGTCCCCATCAGTCCTCCCTTCATCTGGTGTCCCCATCAGTCCTCCCTTCATCTGGTGTCCCCATCAGTCCTCCTTACATCTGGTGTCCCTATTAGTCCTCCTGACATCTGTGTCCCCATCAGTCCTCCTTAAATCTGGTGTCCCCATCAGTCCTCCCTTCATCTGGTGTCCCCATCAGTCCTCCCTTCATCTGGTGTCCCCATCAGTCCTTCCTTCATCTGGTGTCCCCATCAGTCCTCCCTTCATCTGATGTCCCCATCAGTCCTCCTTACATCTGGTGTCCCCATCAGTCCTTCTTACATCTGGTGTCCCCATCAGTCCTCCTTACATCTGGTGTCCTCATCAGTCCTCCTTACATCTGGTGTCCTCATCAGTCCTCCTTACATCTGGTGTCCCCATCAGTCCTCCTTACATCTGGTGTCCTCATCAGTCCTCCTTACATCTGGTGTCCTCATCAGTCCTCCTTACATCTGGTGTCCCCATCAGTCCTCTTTACATGCCGTGGTGTCCCCATCAGCGTAGTCCTCCTCACATCAGCGTCCGTCCCCAGCAGCGGAGCCGCCCTCACATCAATGTCCCCATACAAATAAATAATAATGAAAATGCCATAAATCTATCCCCTATTTTGTAGATGCTATAACTTTTGCGCAAACCAATCAATATACGCTTGTTGCGATTTTTTTACCAAAAATATGTAGCAGAATACATATTGACCTAAACTGAGGAAGAAATTTGTTTTTCACATTTTCTTTTTTAGATATTTATTTTTTTTAGTAAAAAAAAATTGTTGCTTTTTTTTGTTTATAGCACACAAAAAAAAAAGACGCAGAGGTGATCAAATACCACCAAATTAAAGCTTTACTTGTGGGGGAAAAAAAAGGACATCAATTTTGTTTGGGTATAGTTTCGCATGACCGCACAATTGTCAGTTGAAGCAACGCAGTGCCGTATCACAAAAAATGGTCTGGTCAGGAAGGGGGCAAATCCTTCCAGTCTTTAAGTGGTTAATACAGATACTGGAAACAGGTCATTTTTATAGTTAGTGACCTGCTGCGTGTTCAGTTACTCTTTTGTTGTTGACAGATTCCCTTGAGGATCAATTAGAGTCAGTAGGAATGATGCTGTTTGTGTGCATGCACCCACTAGTGCATCATTATGACAGACGAGATACAGCCTAAGATAAAGGAGTGAGCAATAGCTGGAGCTGGGAGGAGGGAGGAGAGAGGAGGGGGCAGGATAGACACAGTGAGAGCAGACAGATGATCTATTCTGTATTTGGTTGCTCTTTCCACTGCTCTAATCAATGCTGTTTAGAGTAAACTTGTCAGCTACATCAAACAGTCCAACTAGTAGCAAAGATTTTTTGTAGTTTTTCAAACAAAAATCATGTCCCAGATCCAATGGATCACCTAAGCCTACAGGTACTTCTTACCCTGAAGATGTCATTGCCTCCCTTCTTCATGCTGGCCACGTCTGTCGTGTCCCCTTCAGCGGCATCTAGTGCATTCCCGGGTTTCTCCATGTGTTCAGTGGAGAGGGGAGGGTCCTCCCCTCTCCACTGAACACAAGAGGAGCAGTCCTCATGGCAGCAGCGGTGGCCATCTTCTTGTAGCCCGCTGGTGTTCTGACGAGAAGTGTCCCCCTATCGGATAGTGTCAGGAGGACAAGGAGATGCCGAAAGTCTCTGAAGTTGACCAGCTGACCATCAGCTGTACACGGCGCTTGGGCACTTAATAGTGAACGCTTTGTAAAATTGCCCCTCACGGGCTCGGTTCACTCGCCACGCTTCGGGCACGGCCTCGCTGCGCTCGGCATCTTTATATTCTAATTATATGTCCACTTGGATAGTGGGGCATGAACCTGGACTCAGGGCAGAATAAGTACGCAGACGCCATGTAGAGCTGACGATCAGCTGTTGAACTTCAGAGACTTTCGGTGTCTTGTTTGTCCTCCGTACTGCGCCTGCGAAGTACAGGGTGGACACTATCCGATGGGGGACAGTATTCGACAAGACACCGGCTGTTTTTGCTAAAACATTCCCGATTTTCCCGGGACAAAACAGCAAAATCCCGGGAATTTAATCGGGACGAGCTCCGATCGAGACTGTTGGCAAGTATGTATTTTGCATTAAGGTGGGCAGTAGAGCAAGGGTTCATGTCAATGGACATTCTTATCATTTGCTGCATTTTCCATTCAAATGCATGCTGCTGAGTTTGACAAGCAAAGATTGCTCTTGACTTGCTTTGCATGCAGTTCCTGCATAGGGCATGCAACATCCAAAGAAAACCAATGCATAGCATGTCAAATGCAGCCTCTTTGCTGCTATATGTACTGCTCCCTTGTAGTCAATAGGATCCAGCTGTGTTTCACATCAAATACATGACAATCTTTGTCAACAAGAGCCTAGAGATTGTTATTATTATTATTATACAGGGTTTATATAGCGCCAACAGTTTACGCAGCGCTTTACGATATAAGATTGTTGGGATGTTGGTTGGCCCAAAACAGGACAGTGTGGAAAGCCAAAACTTGATTTTTAATTTTAGAGTTGGAAAGGCCTTTTTTCGTTTTGTTTTGCACTCTGTGTCTTGTAGGCACAACAGATGAAATATCTTTAAAGAGAACAGAATTCTCATCTTAGAGACTTGTCACGGAAGCAGGTGTCCTCATTGAAAGACTTCCTCTCCCTTCTTGCTCTGCTGACAATTTTTTTTATTACAACCTGTTTGTTCTACTAACCAGTTTATGGGTCACCAGAACAAATAGAGGGTAAATCTCCCTAGCAGTAAAAAAAAAAAAAATCTACATTAGAACACAGACCAAGTACTATAATGTAAAGGTACAGATAGTACAAGATCAATATCTATAAAATAGTGTATTTTTTGTACATCCTTGAAACTGTATTATACTCGAAACAAACAAAAAATGTATATTGCAGCTTACCAATCCTTAAATTAGTTTTCTTATTTTAGGCTTTTTCCCTCTGTTTTCACCTGGATATCTGGCCAGTAACACCCCTCCTGTATTAGGCTCCATGCACACTGGACTTAAAAAAACAGAAAATTTATTATCAAATACCGTAATTTTCCTTTCCTGATGAACTCCATGGCAACCTACGTGTGGGGTTAACCCCGCTTCCTCTCCAATGCTATAGGACCACACTCCCATAAATTTGAGCTCACCAGTAGAGACTGCTTTCCGTAACTAGCCAACTCTTGACCGATGGGTGGGACTCCCTCTGCCATGGAGTCCATCAGGAAAGGAAAATTATGGTAATTATTTAATAATACATTTTCTGTTTTCCTGACAGACTTCATGGCAGCCTACGTGTGGGAAATAACTAGCCAGACCACACGGGTGGGTATGCTGATCAAAAGAAATTGAATTTGGCCCGTCACCCGACAGGATTCTTAAACCAAAGTTCACAGAAGATAGAGAAGCAGGCTCTATGCAGTAATGTGACATAAAAATATTAATGTAGGCCCATGAGGCCGCTTTGCAGATGACGTCTGGAGCCACATGTCAGGCTGCTGCCCACGAAGGTGCTATGCCCCTGGTGGAATGTGCCATCACCACCTCTGGAGAAGCCAAGCCCTTAGCCCTATAAGCCTGCTGGGTGGACTGGACGATCCAGGCCGCAATCGTTCCGGCCGAAGCTTGCTTCCCTTTGTTACTGCTGGAGTGCAGGATAAACAGGTAGTCGGAGCGTCTAAAGGAGGAAGTAACTTGCAGGTATTCCCTCAGTATTTCGCCTACATCCAGAGGGTGAATTTCGGTGGACCCCAGGGCCCTGAATGTAGGTAGGACAATTTTTTGGTTCTCATGGAACATTGAAGTGACTTTCGGGTTTGAGCTGAGCATAGGGATGAGGACCACCCGGTCCGGGAAGAAGGTCAGGAATGGTTCTTTGTGACCCAAGTCCCAATCTCAGAAACACTTTTGGCTGAAGTGATGGCTACTAGGAAAGTGACTCTTGCAGAAAGGTCTTTGATATAGGAGGGCCACCACAGCCAGAAGAACTTTCGAGAAATCTCGGGGGTGAGGTTGTCAGCCCGAAAGGGAGACAGGTGAACTGTAGATGTTCTTGCCCAACTTGAAACAGGAGGTATTTGCGGAATTCCTCTGCCACAGGCACGTGGAAGTAAGCATCTTTTCAGTCGATTGAGATTATCCAATCGCCTGGCTGCATGGCTTGTTGGATGGTAGACAAAGTCTCCATTTTGAATATTTCATATTTTATAAACTTGTTTAGGTAAGTTAGATCTGTCACTGGACGCCACAAACCATTTTTCTTCTGCACTAAGAAGAGAGGGGAGTATACCCCCTGGAACTCTCCGCCCTTTGGGACAGGCATCACAGCCTCCTGTACTATCAGCGAATCCACGTAGGAAAGTAACGCCTGCTTCTTTTCTTTTGACCGTGGTAGCAGGGTGGAAATAAATCTGGGGGTAGGAGTATTGGTGAAGGACCATGTGTGGCCTGTGGAGACAGTCTGGATGGTCCTGTAGTCCGAGATTGAGGCCACCCAGACGTGCCGGAAGAGAAGCAGACGTGCCCCCACTGGGCCCATTTGGGTGGGCCCAATCTCAAAACGACTTAGCTGGCTCTCGTCCACTGGCTCTTAGCGGGCTTCTGGAAGGATGCCCGCCCTCTGCTCCAATTCCTTCTGAAGTCTCGGCCGGGTCTATAAGAGCGTGCTTCCCTTGAACGCTCGGTACTATGTCTTCTGCACTGGGGCATCTTCTGAGCGAACAGACGCCTATCCTGAGGCAGGAAGCCCGACTTCTCACCCGTGGCCCGGGCTATAGCGCTGTCCAGCCTGTTGCCGAATAACGAGGACCCCTCAAAGGGAATCCTACACCAGGCTTGTATGGATGCTGGATCGGCGAGCCAGGGGCGCAGCCACAAGGCCCGCTTAGCCGTGACAGAGGACAGCATAGTCTGGGCCGACAGGCGAATAAGGTCGATTGAAGCCTCCCCAGGAAGGCCACTGCCAGGTTCAGCTCCTGGATTGCCAACCCCCTGGCCAGTTCTTCTGAGACTCCTCTGAGCACGGAGTCTACGTTCTCAGTCCAGGCCTCCATGGCTTTGCACATGGCCTCAAGGGCCAAAGTGGATTTGCAAGCCATACCGGCTAACCTGTAAATCCTCTTCAGGTCTTGGTCTATTCTTCTCTCAAGCCCATCTTTGAAGGATACCACGTCTTCCAAGGGAAGAGTGACATGCTTGGCCAGTCGCATCAGAGCTGCGTCTACGAGGGGATTGTTTTCCAAATATTTCACTTCCTCAGCCTTAAAGGGGTATAACCTGGAGGTTTTACTTGACATAGAGGTCTTCCTATCTACCTTGCTCCATTCCTCATCAATAATATCCTTTAATTCAGAAAGGAGTGGAAAATTGGAACGTTCCTTCCCCAGATGCTTAAAGAAATTCTTCTGCTTAGCCAGGGGAGTGGAAGCCTCTTTGACCGCTTTAATTAGTGGGGAAACCAGGGTGAAGTTGAATCCTCCGACAAATTCATCATCCACCATCTCACTGTCTGAGGAATCGGGGGGGAATCATAAGGCTGGGATTGGCCTGGATCCTCCTGGGCCTCATCAGCCAGGGAGCCATATAGAGTGGTGGACTGGCTGGTTGTATCCCAATCCTTTAAGGATTGCTGCACCATACGCTTAACAAGAGACTCCATCTGACAGGCTATTTAAATCCCCTGCCTGGATGACATCACTGTCGAGTCCCCCGTTCGCGCCTGTGATACGTTGAATTGTCGGCAGGCGCCTCGGCCTTCCGCCGAGCCATGCATGCGCTAACCAAGCCTAGGAATCACCCGAGGCCTCACGCATTCGCTGAAGCCTGCCACGGCTGTGACCCAGAAAAATGACGGTGCCTTGGAACTCAGAAAGGTTCCAGGCACCAAGAGAGAGCCAGGGGAAGGGAGGACTAGGGGAAAGGGGAAGTCTGGACACATAAATAACATAAGCACTGCCATGGAGAAAAAACTGAAGACTCCCGACCTTGCCAGTCGTGATGAACGTCTCCTCCTGGGTATATGCAGGCTGCCCCCTACCACTGGGGCATACATGCCTGAGGCCACTCACCCGCTTGTGGCTGGGCCCTGGGCTCTCTACACCGCTTCATTGGTATGCCTGACATCGGCCTGCCCGGGGCTCATTCATCTAGTTTGGACGCGAGGAAACGTAAGAGCACATCTTATAGGTCCAAAGAGGAGGACAATAAAGGAACGCAGTCTCTTTTGTACAAAGTTTAGACAAGTTTAGGAGAGTTTTACGTTTTTTCTGCCTCTAAACATTAAACTCAAAATATGCCTGTAATCGTCCTAATGTGCATGGACACATAGGATAACATTGAGCTGCTTCTACAGGCAGAACACAAAACTCCTGTAGAAGCAACGTTTTTTATGCCAGTGTGCATGGAGCCTAATGCCGCGTACACATGAGCGGAATGCCCATCAGAAAAAGTCCGATGGGAGCTTTTCATCGTATTTTCCGACCGTGTGTATGCCCCATCGGACTTTTTCTGTCGAAAATGTTCTAAATTTTTTTTGTTTGTTTTTGAGTTTATTACCTTTTTAAGGTATAGCTATTTTGGTTATACTTCTCCTATGGATCACAAGAGTGCAGATCAGCCCGTTGTTGGCTGATGTCACGGAGCTGGTGCAGAATCTAAATATATCCGGAATGCCTGGTGGCAGCTGGCTCAGCCTCTCAGAATTCAGCAGAGAGGCGGGGCCAGCCCCTTCCAGTCCTTCCAAAGCTCAGCGCTCCAGTGAGTGCTAGAGGGGAAAAGCAGAGAGCCGCTGACTGCTCACAAAATGCTGAGAACTGAGAAATCAGCAGTCTTTGATCACTCTGTTCTTGGTGCAGAGCCAACGGGGTATCGGATCGATGCTGCATCCACCAAGGCGAGTATATATATATTTTCTAATTCCCAAACTTCTCTTTTAAAAATGATTTATACAGAGCCATAAAAAAGTATTCATACTCCTTGACATTTTCCACATTTTGTCATGTCACAACCAATAACATAAATGGATTTTATTGGGGTTTTATGTGATAGACCACCACAAAGTGACACATAATTGTGAAGTAGAAGGAAAATGAAAAATACTTTTCCATATTTTTTAGAAATAAATATCTGAAAAGTGTGGTGTGCATTTGCAGTCAGCCCCCTTTACTCTGTTACCCCTAACTAAAATCTAGTGGAACCAATTGCCTTCAGAAGTCACCTAATTAGTGTAGCGGTACCCCCATGGGGGCTGCTGAATTTTGCTCATTTGCCTTTTGCTCTCTCTCAAACAACAGTCCATGCTTTACTCACAGAAGGTTGTTTTCCAGTCTTCTTCCTCCTCTTTGCTCCTACTTCCTCCTGGTTGCTGTCCGGCACATCCCAGCATGGGATGTCCGGCCTTCCTCCCCACTACATGCTGACTTCTGTTCCAGGGGCCCAACAGCGACCTTCCTGGAATCGCCTCTGGCTATCTGGCTCCAGGATCTATGAACTCCCGGGCCACAGCCTCCGCACTCCTCCTGAAGTTCCTCCTGATAGCTCCTCCATCCTTCCTCTCCGCATGGCACGTTCCCCTCCCCAGCAGGGGAACGCCCAACACACACCAGCTCCTCCATGCTGTACTTCTGACTCCCAGAATCCCCAGGACATGTGACCCCTCCCCTATTTATGAGAGACCTCCCTGGTGATCTCTTAAATCAACCATTGGTCAGTTCTCTCACATGGGGTTTCCTGCCACTCAGATCTCAGCCCATCCTCTACTTCCAGCAGAATCCACTGTCCATCAGAGGAGACATCCCTGAGTCCAAGTGTAGGCGGTCACATCCCCCCCCCTCTATCTTGACACTCCCAACCCTGAATCCACAACCAGACCCAGAAAAAAAGACATGGCCCTGGTTAAATTTACCTATCACTACTGCCTACTCTATCAAAAAACACCACTAAGCACTTACCTAAAAGTATAGGGCGCTACATTAGTAAATAGAGTTCACCTGTGTGTAATTTAACCCTTTCGTGCCTAAGCCTATTTCTGACATTTGTTGCTTACAAGTTAAAATCTGTATTTTTTGCTAGAAAATTACTTAGAACCCCCAAGCATTATATATATATTTTTTAGCAGAGACCTTAGAGAATAAAATGGCAATCATTGCAATTTTTTTATGTCACAGCAGCAGTCTTTCTAACACAATTTTTTGGAAAAAAAAGACACTTTCATGAATTAAAAAAAAAAAAACAGTAAAGTTAGCCCAATTTTTTTGTATAATGTGAAAGATGATGTTACGCCAAGTAAATAGATAGCTAACATGTCATGCTTTGAAATTGCGCACACTCGTGGAACGGCGACAAACTACGGTAACTAAAAATCTCCATGGCGACATTTTTTTAAAAATATAACGGTTACCAGGTTAAAGTTACAGAGGAGGTCTTTTGCTAGAATTATTGCTCTCACTCTGATGATCGCGGCGATACCTCACATGTGTGATTTAAACACTGTTTACAATTGCGGGCGCGACTTACATATGCGTTTTATTTGCAGTGATATTTATTTATTTTAACATTGTCCCTTTAAAAAAATAAATAAATCTCATCACTTTTATTGCTGTCACAAGGAATGTAAACATCCCTTGTGACAGTAATAGATGGTGACAGGTACTCTTTATGGAGGGATCAGGGGTCTAAAAGACCCCAAATCCCTCCTTTGCCCTTAAAAGTATTCAGATCGGCAAAATTGGCGAGTCTAACTACTGTTATTTTTTTTAAATCAGCCGCATTGGAAGGGATTTTACATTAGAGACCCTATCAAAGCCGAACCTGGCTTTGTTCGGGTCTCAGCCTAGCCGGCAGGCATCACGCAGGTATAGCCCCTTCAAGACATGAACGCATATTTGCGTACGGTCGACGTGAAGGGGTTAATCTCAGTATAAATACAGCTGTTCTGTGAATCCATCAGAGGTTTGTTAGAGAACCTTAGAGAACAAACAGTATCATGAAGGCAAAGCAACACACCAGACAGGTCAGGGATAAAGTTTTGGAGAAATTTAAAGCAGGTTAAGGTTATAGAAAAATATCACAAGCTTTGAACATCTCACGCAGCACTGTTCAATCCATCATCTGAAAATGGAAAGAGTATGGCACAACTGAAAACCTACCAAGACATGTCCGTCCACCTAAAACTGACAGGCCGGGCAGGGAGAGCATTAATCAGAGAAGCAACCAAGAGGCCCATAGTAACTCTGGAGGAGCTGCAGAGATCCACAGCTCAGGTGGGAGAATCTGTCCACAGGACAACTTTTAGTTGTGCACTCCACAAATCTGGTCTTTATGGAAGAGAGGCAAGAAGAAAGCCATTGTTAAAAGAAAGCCATAAGAATTCCTGTTTGCAGTTTGTGAGAAGCCATGTGGGGGACACAGCAAACATGTGGAAGAAGGTGCTCTGGTCAGATGAGACCAACATTTTACTTTTTGGCCTAAAAGCAAAACGCTATGTGTAGAGGAAAACTAACACTGCACATCACCCTGAACACACCATCCCCACGGTGAAACATGGTGGTGGAAGCATCATGTTGTGGGGATGTTTTTCTTCAGCAGGGACAGGAAATTTGGTCAGAGTTTATGGGAAGATGGATGGAGCCAAAGACAGGCCAATCTTATGCCGTGTACACACGACCGGTTTTCCCGTCAGAATAAACTCCGAAGGTTTTTCCGACGGAACACCGACGAAATTCCATTCAAGCGGTCTTGCCTACACATGGTCAATCCAAAGTCCGGCCAAAGTCCGACCGTCCAGAACGTGGTGACGTACAGCATGTACGACAGGACTAGAAAAGGGACGTTCAATAGCCAGTAGCCCATAGCTTACGTATCTTACTTTCTTCAGAGCATGCATTGTTTTTGGTCCGTCGGAGCAGAATTCAGACGAGCGGTTTTCCCCATAGGAACTGGTTCTGGCAGAAAGATTTAGAACATGTTCTATTTCTAGGTTCATCAGAATTTTCGAAAAAAAAAGGTCCGATGAAGCCTACACATGAGCGCTTTATGCGATGAAACGATTCCATTGGACTTTTGCTGTCCGACATTCTGCTCATGTGTACACGGCCTTAGAAAAAAATCCTGTTAGAGTCTGCAAATGACTTGAGACTGGGGCGGAGGTTCACCGTCCACCAGGACAACGACTCTAAACATACAGCCAGAGCTACAATGGAATCAAAGCATATTCATGTGTTAGAGTGGCCCAGTCAATGTACAGACCTAAATCCAATTAAGAATATGTGGCAAGACTTGAAAATTGCTGTTCACAGATGCTCTCCATCCGAGTTTGAGCTATTTTGCAAAGAAGAATGGGCAAAAATGTTACTCTAGATGTGCAAAGCTGGTAGAGACATCCCCAAAAAGACTTGCAGCTGTAATTGCAGAGAAAGGGGGTTCTACAAAGTATTGACTGAGGGGGGCTGAATACAAATGCTTTTCACATATTTATTTGTAAAAAAATTTGAAAACCATTCATCATTTTCCCTCCGCGTCACAATTATGTGCCACTTTGTGTTGGTCTATCACATAAAATCCCAATAAAATACATTTTCGTTTTTGACTGTAACATGACAAAATGTGGAAAATGTCAAGGGGAACGAATACTTTTTCAAAGCACTGTATATCACAGAAATGTAGTGATATACAGTGTTGTGTATAGTGTAATGATGCACAAGGTCACTGGTTACACTAATAATCTCTCCATTCCAAGATTATGATATATAACATAACAAAGCATATTAACAAATGCAAATAGTTGCAGATGTGGATTGATCTCGACACGTTTCACAAATTGCCTCAGGATCTGGAGCAGCTATAGAATATGCATCAGATGGACCAACAGTCTTATCAGCCTAGTAATAAAAGTAAAGCACCCATTGTCTTAACATCAACAAAAGATGCACATGGCCCAGGGAGGGAAGCTATGAATCACTAGGACCCTTATACTAAGGCTGGGTACACATGGGCTGAAATTCAGGTGAAAACAGACGGTTAGGCAGGAACCGGCCAACTTTTAGCCCGTGTATACAGCTCTTCATCCGACAGACCCACGACTGCCTTCTGTCAAACAGGCATGCTGGAGAAACCAGCATCCGGCCATCATTCAATCAACGCTGGCAGCCAATAAGTGTGTTCTGGCAGGGGGGCTTTCCCCCTGTCAGAATACAATACGGGGGAGATTGCCGCACTAACATTGCTTGCGTTAGTACAGCGATCTCACAATTCATTTTCATTCTGTCCGCTGGGTTGTACCCTGCATAAGTGTCCTCAGTCTCAAAGGGACCACTATGGGTACTCTGTACAATGTATGCAAGAGGAGAAATGGGTCAAATTCAACCCACATCTGCAACTATTTTATGAATTGTTATATATCATGATGTATGAATGGAGAGATTATTTGTGTAATCAGTGTCATTGTGCAGTACTTTATCAGCCTCACTACATTTCTATGACAAAGAAATCATTTTAATGGATGTATAATAAATACGCAATTTTATAAATATTGATCTTGTACACCTATATGTGCCTTAACCTCTTGCTTACTGGGCACTGAAACCTCGCTCCTGCCCAGACCAATTTTCAGCTTTCAGCGCTGTCGCACTTTGAATGACAATTGCGCGGTCATGCTGCACTGTACTCAAATGAAATTTTTATCATTTTTTTCACACAAATGGAGCTTTCTTTTGGTGGTATTTAATCACCACTGGAGTTTTTATTTTTTGCTAAACAAACAAAAAAAGAAAAACATTTTTGAAAAAAAACCCCATGTTTAACCACCTCAATACAGGGCACTTAAACCCCCTTCCTGCCCAGACCAATTTTCAGCTTTCGGTGCTCTCACACTTTGAATGACAATTACTCAGTTATGCAACACTGTACCCAAGTGAAATTTGTGTCCTTTTTTTCACACAAATAGAGCTTTCTTTTGGTGGTATTTAATCACTAATGGGTTTTTTATTTTTTGTGCTATAAATAAAAAAAGACCGTAAATTTTGTGAAAAATTGCCTTTTTTGTCATAAAATTTAGCAAATTAGTAATTTTTCTTCATAAATTTTGGCCAAAATTTATACTGCTATATATCTTTGGTAAAAATAATCCAAATTAGTGTAAATTATTTGGTCTTTGTGAAAGTTATAGAGTCTACAAACTATGGTGCCAATCACTGAAAACTGAAAACATCTGATCAGGCCTTCAGTACATCAGGTGAATGTGAAATTTTTTGAGGTACTAACAAGTCAGAAAAGTACAAATACCCCCCAAATTACCCCTTTTTAGAAAGTAGACATTCCAAGGTATTAAGTAAATAGCATGGTGAGTTTTTTTTAAGTTGTAATTTGTTTCCCACAATTCTTTGCAAAAGGAAGATTTTTTTTTTTACAAAATTGTCATATTAACTGGTTATTTCTCTCACAGAGCATATGCATACAACAAATTACACCCCAAAATACATTCTGCTACTCCTCCTGAGTATGGCGATACCACATGTGTGGGACTTTTACACAGCCTGACCACATACAAAGGCCCAACATTGAAGTAGCACCTTCAGGCGTTCAACGAGCATAAATTGCACATCTCATTTCTCAACTACCTATTACACTTTTGAAGGCCCTGGAGCACCAGGACAATGGAATTGCCCACAAAATTACCCCATTTTGGAAAGTAAACACCCCAACGTATAATCTATAAGGCATAATGAGTCTTTTGAACGGTTATTTTTTTTCCAGAAGTTTTTGGAAAAAAAATAAAAAGCATTTTTTTTTTACACAAAGTTGTCCATTTATAAGATATTTCCAACACATAGCAAAAATGACACCCCAAAATACATTCTGCTACTTCTCCTGAGTATGGGAATACCACATGTGTGAGACTTTTACACAGCTTGGCCACATACCGAGACCCAACATTGAAGTAGCACCATCAGGCAATCTAGGAGCATAAATTACATAGATAATTTCCTGGCAACCTATCATTTTTGAAGGCCCTTCATATTTCTAACACATAGCATGTACATACCAAGAATTACAATCCAAAATAAATTCTATTGCGGAAAGGGTAAAAAAAAAGTATTACCTGTGCTTTTAGTAGTGTCCACAGAAGAGAGGAGAGTGTCCACAGAAGAGACAGCCAGCACAGCCCTAATATTGGCCCTGGTACACTGTTACCTGCAGACACTCATTATTGTACCGCTCTCCAGCCCTTCATAAACATACTGCCTCTTGCTACAGCTAATTATTTGCATAGTCCAGGTAGCAGGCAGAGGTGTGGTCTGTTCATGATGGCAGTAAGTCAGCAGCAGGCTGAGGGCCACAATCGGGTAAGACCTGTGCACAGAGGCACAAGGGTAGAGGCTTCGACCCACCCAAATCTCTATGAAGCCTCCGGACTCCAGACCCTAGTCCGGAAATTACAAAACCCAGAGAAAACAAAAAATTGTTTTCTCCATCCAGAAAAACTATTCTGGAGCCCCTCACATATGTGAGACCCCTGTGTACTACAGTAGCAGGGCAACAGATCAGTCCAAGCGGTAGGCAAAAGCTTAGTCCATAAAACAGGCCAGGGTCAGTTGACGTGCAAGCAGTCCAAACGGTGGGCAGAGGCATAGTCACAAAACAGGCCAGGGTCAGTTCATGTGGAAGCAGTCCAAACGGTTGGCAGAGGCATAGTCAAAAAGCAGGCCAGGGTCAGATCACGTAGAAGGCAGTTCAAGTTCGAAGCATTCACCAATGCAAAGGCCAGGTTGGGAAGGACACTGGGGACAATGGAAGCTGGTATCTTTTCAAAATCCTCTTCTGCTGCACATGCAACATCTTTTGTGCCATAGAAAAAGGAGCAAAGGGCGGGACTTTAAATGAGGCACAAGGGGGGCAGGTGCAAAAATCAGGTAGAAAACAGGTTTTATTGTAATCACAATGGTCATATATTCACATGATTTTAAATGTACATAGCTACTATTCTTACTCTATATTTCATCAAAGTATACATTCCAACAAGGACTTATATTTACATTGCATGAACAATTAAATAGCTAAAATCACAAATAGAAGATATCTGACACATTAAAATGTCAAATACACAGGTTGCAAAAAAAAGGGGAACAATGAGTGGAAATGGAACGCTCGTACATGGTTAATGGTGAGGTACGCCTATGGGTAGATGTAAGCTCTACGCGTTTCGGGCCTTTATAGCCACTCTTCAGGAGCAAAAACCATGGGTAACCTAGGAATATGGAAAACAGTCCTATTTAAAAAGAGAAAAATTCTTTGGGAGAGAATGGTGGGTAAATGTAGAATCTGTCACCCACATAGTACACCTAACCCATCAAACTTACACACATATATCTGCGCACAGGCAGCGGGGCCCTGCACGTCAGGTCAGCCAAAGATATCACCTCCCGGAGCTGAGGGAGCCCCCCCCGGGGCGGCACGCCACCAACCCAGGCACCACCCCAGATGGGTCACAGAAAGAAAACATGGTGAGGGTAAGTGAGATAAGGGACAAAAGATGAGTGGGGCAAACGTATAAAAAGTGAGAATGAAGTGAAAGGAGAGGGAAAAGTGAAAACAATGGAAAAGTGATCGGAGGGGCTTGTTATGACGCTGTTGGTGGAGTGGCTTGGTGTGTCTGGCCGTCTCCACCGCTGCGCCTCCCTCGCCCCCATCTCCCGCTGGTGCCTTTTCCACCCCCAGTATTTCTTTCTTCCTTCTTCCCCCTTCTCCTTTCTCCTTTTACCCCAGTCCCTCCCGTCTTGTTTGCTTTTCACTTTTCCATTGTTTTCACTTTTCCCTCTCCTTTCACTTCATTCTCACTTTTTATACCTTTGCCATCAGTCTAATACATATGTTATCCATTTTTCCATAGGCTCTCCACCCTTTTTGGGGATCATTGCCCCACTCATCTTTTGTCCCTTATCTCACTTACCCTCACCATGTTTTCTTTCTGTGACCCATCTGGGGTGGTGCCTGGGTTGGTGGCGTGCCCCCCCCGGGGGGGCCCCCTCAGCTCCGGGAGGTGATAACTTTGGCTGACCTGACGTGCGGGGCCCCGCTGCCTGTGCGCAGATATATGTGTGTAAGTTTGATGGGTTAGGTGTACTATGTGGGTGACAGATTCTACATTTACCCACCATTCTCTCCCAAAGAATTTTTCTCTTTTTAAATACGACTGTTTTCCATATTCCTAGGTTACCCATGGTTTTTGCTCCTGAAGAGTGGCTATAAAGGCCCGAAACGCGTAGAGCTTACATCTACCCATAGGCGTACCTCACCATTAACCATGTACGAGCGTTCCATTTCCACTCATCGTTCCCCTTTTTTTTGCAACCTGTGTATTTGACATTTTAATGTGTCATATATCTTCTATTTGTGATTTTAGCTATTTAATTGTTCATGCAATGTAAATATAAGTCCTTGTTGGAATGTATACTTTGATGAAATATAGAGTAAGAATAGTAGCTATGTACATTTAAAATCATGTGAATATATGACTATTGTGATTACAATAAAACCTGTTTTCTACCTGATTTTTGCACCTGCCCCCCGTGTGCCTCATTTAAAGTCCCGCCCTTTGCTCCTTTTTCTTTGTTATATATTGTACCGGGATGGAGGAGGGGAGTTGAACGCCCCCTATTAAACCTCATTTAAAGTCCCAAATTTTTCTGTTCTGTTTTTAAACTAATTAATCTTTTGTGCCATCTTCGGCCTGCTTCCGATGGTGGAATATTTACGGGAAGTGGCGTTCATGAAGTCGGCCAACAGCATCAGAGCGAAGGTCTTCTGGGTGGGGTCTTTATTGATATATGAGGGACGTGAGTACTACTTCTATGAATTTTAGGAAGGGGGCGGGGGTTTCTGTGAATTTTGTGTAGACTATGTAGGAATTATAAACGGCCAAATGGATGAGATAAATTGCTATCTTCTTGTACCAGAATCGGGACCTCCTTATTGACAAATAGGGCTGAATCATTTGATCATTGAAATCCACCCCCCATGTAGAGATTATAATCTTGGACACATGTCAGTTTTTCAGTGGGACCTCGCCTTATAGTGTCATCTTGAATGGTGGATATCATGTGCACGTTCCTGTTATCCTTCCACCTCAAGGCCAGCAC
This sequence comes from Aquarana catesbeiana, assembly GCF_042186555.1. Taxonomy (NCBI): domain Eukaryota; kingdom Metazoa; phylum Chordata; class Amphibia; order Anura; family Ranidae; genus Aquarana; species Aquarana catesbeiana. Next base: position 25,355,306 of record NC_133327.1, read on the forward strand.
TTCATTGCATCTCAGTGTTGCTCTTTCCCCCCTTTGCAGCTTTTTGTTTACTATGGATTGTGGGAAGCCCTTCCTATTTTTTCTTGAGGTTCCGCAGGCCAGGGTTTTTTCGATAAATAGGTGTCTGAAAAGGGGCAGGCTGGTATAAGTTGTCAAAGTATATATGATATCCTTTTTTCAGAAGTGGGTAAGCCAGGTCCCATACGATTTTTCCAGTTGTGCCCATGTAGGCCGGGCACTCAGGGGGCTGGAGCTGGGAATCTCTTCCTTCATATATGCGGAACGCATACAGATATCCCGTGGCTCTCTCACAGAACTTGTAAAATTTTACTCAGTATTTGGCCTTTTTGCTAGGAATACATTGTTTTATTCCTAGCCGGCCTGAAAATGGTACTCATCCACACATATATGCTTCTCGTGGACATAGAGTTCTGAAAATCGTTGGGAAAATAAATTTATCAGTGGGCGAATCTTATATAACTTATTGGAATTTGGATGATTGCAGGGAGGGCACTGGGTGTAGTTGTTAAAATGAAAGAATCTCATAATCATCTCATATTGGGACCTAAGCATTGCGGCGGAATACATGGGCATATGGTGGATGGGGTTGGTGGACCAATAGGCATGTCCTTCATTTTTTTTTGTAAGCCCCATGTTTAGGGTGAGGCCCAAAAACAATTAGAACTCCTCCAAATTCAGATCTCTCCACTCAAACGGACGGGCATAAGATGATTGGGGGTTGTTGGCAATATACTGCTGGGCATACAAATTTGTCTGGTCCACAATGAATTGCAGCAAAGTGTCTGGCAAAAACAGATCAAAGCAATCGATCTCTGAAATTTTGGGTGTTGGCCTGCACACCTGGCTGTGCTGTGAAAGGGGAAATGATTGTTGATCCCGAGTTGGAAGACAGCCATGTTGGGTTGGCAAGACCATCTGGCATGTATGTTGCGGCCCCGGCTCTTGGGGGACGTGACACTCCAGTAGTTGGGGGAGTTGAATTTCCTGTGCTGGTACTCAGGTGTGATGTGGCAGCACTGGTACTGGGCCTGGGCATTTGTGCGTGGGGCCTATCACTGGCGGCAGCACTGGTACTTTGTTCCTGGGGCCTATTGCTGGCGGTAGCGCTGGTACTGGGTCTTTGTTCCTGGGGCCTATTGCTGGCAGCAGCGCTGGTACTGGGCCTGGGGATATAATCCTGGTTGCTGGCGGCTGCCTGGTTTCCAGAGTGTTGTGCCCTTTTAGGAGGGACCCATTCTTCATCCGAATCATTGCTACTCTCAATCGGTTCAAATGCCAAATTTGATTCGGAATCAGAATTGGAATTGGAATCTGATGAGAACTCCCCGGTGCTCTCATCAGTTATGGAGGGGATCTGGAACGCCTCCTCACTAGTATATACTCTTTTGGACATGGCTGTGTGGCGGGCAGCTGTGCGACGGGTAACAGATGGGTGGCAGGTGACGGTCACTTATGGGCTGTGCGATGGGTGGCAGGTGACGTTCACAGAGAGGTGATGATGGTGTGATGGGCGATGGTCACTGATGGGTGACAGGCAATGGTCACTGATGGGTGACAGGCCACGGACGGTGACGGGTGATGGTCACAGATGGTTGACAGGCGACAGTCACTGATGGGTGACGGGTGATGGGTGACAGGCCACGGTCACTGATGGGTGACAGGTGCACCGCTGATGGTCACTGATGGGTGACAAGGCACGGTCACTGATGGGTGACGGGTGCACTGCTGATGGTCACTGATGGGTGATGGGTGACAGGGTACGGTCACTGATGGGTGATGGGTGACAGGGCACGGTCACTGATGGGTGACGGGTGACAGGGCATGGTCACTGATGAGTGATGTGTGACAGGGCAGGGTCACTGATGAGTGACGGGTGACAGGGCATGGTCACTGATGAGTGATGGGTGACAGGGCATGGTCACTGATGAGTGACGGGTGACAGGGCACGGTCACTGATGGGTGATGGGTGACAGGGCACGGTCACTGGAAATGGTGTGTGGGGAGAGAAGAGCTGGTAACAGCTAGTTACCGCTGTGTTTACATTTAGTGATCGGCTGTGAATGGATCAGAGCCAATCACGTGGTACACAGCCTTGGCCAATGGCTGTTTACTATCGTTGGTGACGAGCAGTGTTCCCGGGAACACGCCGCCACTGATGTGCACGCGCATTGCGCTTACGATCGCGCGCATGCGCCGTGCAATGTGGGGAGTTACTATTCGTGATTGACCGTGACTTCATCACGGCTGATCACATGGTAAACAGCAATGCCCAGTGGCTGTTCACCCCTGTCGGTGATGAGCTGTGTCTCAGTGACATGCCACCACCAACAGTACAGGGCTGCGCGCACATGATTGCGTGCATGCCCTGTTTAAACGTGCTCACGTCATATGACGTCCGCCCAGAACTAGAGCCTTACCGTCCCGCCGTCATATGACAGTGGGCGGTAGGCTAGTGGTTAATAGTTTGTTGTAAAATTTTGCAAACGGGTAATTTTTCTCCTTCATTGATATTCACTGATGAGGCTTCACTGATGAACACTGATGGCCTGCACTGATGGGCACAGATAAGGCGATACTGATAGGCACAGATAAGACGACACTGATGGGCACTGATAAGACGACACTGATGGGCACTGATAAGACGACACTGATGGGCACTGATAAGAAGGCCCTGGATGACACTGGTGGGTGGCACTAGTGGGTGGCACTGCTGGGCACTGATGGGTGGCACTGATGGGCACTAGTAGGTGGCACTGATGGGCACTAGTAGGTGGCACTGATGGGCACTGGTAGGTGGCACTGGTAGGTAATATTGATAGGCAGCACTGGTGATGACACACTGTGGGAACTGATAGGTGGCACTGTTGGCACTGATGGGTGGCACTGATGGGCACTTGTAGGTGGCACTGATGGGCACTTGTAGGTGGCACTGGTAGGTGATATTGATAGGAAGCACTGGTGATGACACACTGTGGGCACTGATGGGTGGCACTGTGGGCACTGGCGGGTCTCATAGACTCGCTGATCACAGAGCGCGACGCTCAAGCACGGGAGGACGTCCAGGGAAGCCCTCCCGGCAAATGAAGTCCACGCTGTAGCCGTCTTTCGGCTATAGCATGGACGGCAAGTGGTTAAAAGTTCCATTATTGTTCTTTGTTCCAATGTAGCATATTGGAATGTTGGCACTCTCCCTTTTAAAGGATAAGTTCACCTTTGAAAATAAATAAATAATTTGCAGGTTAAAAAATTAGCATTTATTATTTTTTGCTTGGGAGCCTATAAAGCATTGCACTTGCGATCAACAGATCCCAGGTGCAATGTCAGCTTCTTGCAGACTGCCAGTGTAGCTGTCTGCCCATACCTCCTATATGGGCATGCAGTTATTAAAGTCCGGAAGGCTTAATGGACTAAGAAAGTGCTCACCAGTGTCCTTGCAGTTCATTGAGAACCACAAGCCATCTGCAATAAAGGCTGACTGTATTTGCATAGTTGCCAACATTGCAAAAAAAATGTGGGACACTTTTTTGGCTGTAGGCGGAGCCATACAATAATTAGGGGCGGGGCATTCGTTTGTAGGCGTGGCCTGACAAAAATGGGTGTGGCTTACGTGAAAAGTGGGCATGGCTTAAATGGGCGTGGCTCAAGAGGGTGTGGTTAGCGTCTGAGATGAATGAGGGATGGAGAGGGAAAGGGGGAGAAGGAAAGGGGGAGAGGGGAATGACAGGACAGCAGCCCCAGATCCTACACAATAAAAATATGTGTATTCTAGAAAGTTTAACAATCAGCAGATAAAGATACTACAAACACCAGGTGTCAACGCTTCAATCATCCCGGCACCATGGTTGTTATGGTGTCAGGATGATTGAAGCGCATTATTTCTATTATTACATTGTAATATAAAATTAAATCCCTGAGCATGTCACTAGCCACGTCGCTTGCCACCAGCAGAGTCTGTCCTTGCATCAGGTGCCACCGGCAGAGTCTGTTCTTGCATCAGGTTCCCCCGGCAGAGTCTGTCCTTGCATCAGGTGCCCCCCGGAAGAGTCTGTTCTTGCATCAGGTTCCCCCGGCAGAGTCTGTCCTTGCATCTGGTGCCCCCGGCAGAGTCTGTCCTTGCATCTGGTGCCCCCGGCAGAGTCTGTCCTTGCATCAGGTGCCCCCGGCAGAGTCTGTATAGACCCCCTCAGTGCAGACCCCCTCCATCAGTGCAGATCCTCTCCATCAGTGCAGATCCCCTCCATCAGTGCAAACCCCCTCAGTGCAGACCCCCTCCATCAGTGCAGAACCCCTCAGTGCAGACCCCCTCCATCAGTGCAGGCCCCCTCAGTGCAGACCCCCTCCATCAGTGCAGACCCCCTCCATCAGTCCCCACCTCTATTAGTGCAGACCCCCCCTCTATTAGTGCAGCCCCCCTCAGTGCAGCCCCCCCTCAGTGCAGCCCCCCCTCTATTAGTGCCGACCCCCCCAGGTGCAGCCACCCCCCTCAATTAGTGCAGCCCCCTCAGTGCAGCCCCCCCTCTATTAGTGCAGACCCCCCCTCAATGCAGCCCCTCCTCTATTAGTGCAGACCCCCCCTAGGTGCAGCCACCCCTCAATTAGTGCAGCCCCCTCAGTGCAGCCCCCCCTCTATTAGTGCAGCCCCCCTCACCCCCCCCGCTCACCCCCCGCTCAGTGCAGGTGCGGCCGGCCGGTGTTCTGCCTGCCGAGAAAGTTCCCCTCAGCAAGTATGGACCCCCTGTACTGCGCAGGCACAGCACTTGTGCAGTACGGGGCTGGGGAACTTTCGGCAAGACACAGCGCCATCGCCGTTGTTACATAGTTACATAGTAGGTGAGGTTGAAAAAAAGACACAAGTCCATCAAGTCCAACCTATGTGTGTGATTATGTGTCAGTATTACATTACATATCCCTGTATGTTGCGGTCATTCAGGTGATTATCTAATAGTTTCTTGAAGCTATCAATGCTCCCCGCTGAGACCACCGCCTGTGGAAGGGAATTCCACATCCTTGCCGCTCTTACAGTAAAGAACCCTCTACGTAGTTTAAGGTTAAACCTCTTTTCTTCTAATTGTAAGTGGCCACGAGTCTTATTAAACTCTCTTCTGCGAAAAAGTTTTATCCCTATTGTGGGGTCACCAGTACAGTATCTGTAAATTGAAATCATATCCCCTCTCAAGCGTCTCTTCTCCAGAGAGAATAAGTTCAGTGCTCGCAACCTTTCCTCATAACTAAGATCCTCCAGACCCTTTATTAGCTTTGTTGCCCTTCTTTGTACTCGCTCCATTTCCAGTACATCCCTCCTGAGGACTGGTGCCCAGAACTGGACAGCATACTCCAGGTGTGGCCGGACCAGAGTCTTGTAGAGCGGGAGAATTATCGTTTTATCTCTGGAGTTGATCCCCCTTTTAATGCATGCCAATATTCTGTTTGCTTTATTAGCAGCAGCTTGGCATTGCATGTCATTGCTGAGCCTATCATCTACTAGGACCCCCAGGTCCTTTTCCATCCTAGATTCCCCCAGAGGTTCTCCCCCCAGTGTATAGATTGCATTGATATTTTTGCCACCCAAATGCATTATTTTACATTTTTCTACATTGAACCTCATTTGCCATGTAGTCGCCCACCCCATTAATTTGTTCAGGTCTTTTTGCAAGATTTCCACATCCTGCGGAGAAGTTATTGCCCTGCTTAGCTTAGTATCGTCTGCAAATACAGAGATTGAACTGTTTATCCCATCCTCCAGGTCGTTTATGAACAAATTAAATAGGATTGGTCCCAGCACAGAACCCTGGGGAACCCCACTATCCACCCCTGACCATTCTGAGTACTCCCCATTTATCACCACCCTCTGAACACGCCCTTGTAGCCAGTTTTCAATCCATGTACTCACCCTATGGTCCATGCCAACGCACCTTATTTTGTACAGTAAACGTTTATGAGGAACTGTATCAAATGCTTTTGCAAAATCCAGATACACCACGTCTATGGGCCTTCCTTTATCTAGATGGCAACTCACCTCCTCATAGAAGGTTAATAGATTGGTTTGGCAAGAACGATTCTTCATGAATCCATGCTGATTACTGCTAATGATATCATTCTTATTACTAAAATCTTGTATATAGTCCCTTATCATCCCCTCCAAGAGTTTACATACTATTGATGTTAGGCTAACTGGTCTGTAATTCCCTGGGATGTTTTTTGAGCCCTTTTTACATATTGGTGCTACATTGGCTTTTCTCCAATCAGCTGGTACCATTCCAGTCAATAGACTGTCTGTAAAAATTAGGAACAACGGTCTGGCAATCACCTGACTGAGTTCCCTAAGTACCCTCGGATGCAAGCCATCTGGTCCCGGTGATTTATTAATGTTAAGTTTCTCAAGTCTAATTTTAATTCCGTCCTCTGCTAACCATGGAGGTGCTTCCTGTGTTGTGTCATGAGGATAAACACTGCAGTTTTGGTTACTGAAGCCCCCCGATTCACTCGTGAAGACTGAGGAGAAGAATAAATTCAATACCTTTGCCATCTCCCCATCCTTTGTAACCAGATGTCCTTCCTCATTCTTTATGGGGCCAATATGGTCTGTTCTCCCTTTTTTACTGTTTACATACTTAAAGAATTTCTTGGGATTTTTTTTGCTCTCCTCCGCTATGTGTCTTTCATGTTCTATCTTAGCCGTCCTAATTGCACCCTTACATTTCTTATTGCATTCTTTATAAATTCTGAATGCTGAGGATGATCCCTCAACCTTGTATTTTTTGAAGGCCTTCTCCTTTGCTTTTATATGCATTTTTACATTGGAGTTAAGCCATCCTGGATGTTTGTTCGCTCTTTTAAATTTATTACCCAATGGGATACATTGGCTAATGCCCTTATTTGATATGCTCTTAAAGCAAACCCATCTCTCCTCCGTATTCTTTGTTCCTAATATTTTATCCCAATTTATGTTTTAGCAAGGTCTGTAGTTTAGGGAAGTTGGCTCTTTTGAAATTCAGTGTCTTTGTGTTCCCTTCATGTTTCCTATTTGTGTGATTTATACTGAAACTAATTGACCTGTGATCGCTGTTACCTAAATTGCCCCGTATTTCCACATCTGTGATCAGGTCTGTATTGTTGGTAATCAGTAGATCCAGTAATGTTTTATTTCTAGTTGGTGCGTCTACCATCTGACCCATAAAATTGTCCTGCAAGACATTAAGGAACTGGCGAGCCTTAAATGAATGTGCGGTTCCCTCCGCCCAGTCTATGTCTGGATAATTAAAATCCCCCATTATGATAACACTTCCCATCCTTGCTGCTAATCCAATTTGTGATAGGAGATCCGTCTCCACTTCCTCCCTCAGGTTAGGGGGCCTATAGCATACTCTCAGTATTATTTTCCCCTTAGCTTCATCCCTTTGGAGCTCTACCCATAAAGATTCCACCTCCTCCCTAGCCCCCTCAGTGATGTAATCTCTCACATTCACTTGTACATTATTCTTGATATATAGGCATACCCCTCCCCTTTTTTACCCTCTCTATCCTTGCGGTATAGGGTATACCCTTGAATGTTTGCCAGCCAATCATGAGAGCTGTTGAACCAGGTCTCTGAAATTCCCACAAAATCCAAATCCTCCTTGTACAACAGTATCTCTAGTTCACCCATCTTGTCCGCCATGCTCCTGGCATTAGTGAACATGCCACATAGTTTAGACTGGTCGCATATTGTCCTCGTATTGGGTGTTTCAAGATTGCAACTAGGACTTGCTACTATACTCACCTTGTGTTTTTGTGCTTTGGTTAACCTACCACTAATGCCCCCAATACTACCCTCTGGAATATCATCCGCACTGGCTATCACTGTCTCTGGACCCTCCCCCCCATCGCCTAGTTTAAAAACCCCTCTAACTTTTTGGCCATCTTCATTCCCAGCAGATCTGCACCCTCCTCATTTAGGTGCAGTCCGTCCCTTCTATAGTACCGGTTACCGACTGAGAAGTCGGCCCAGTCCTCCAGGAACCCAAACCCCTCCTTACTACACCAGCTCTTCAGCCACTTGTTTACTTCCCTAATCTCCCTCTGCCTTTCTGGTGTGGCTCGATGTACCGGTAGTATTCCTGAGAACACTACCTTGGAGGTCCTTTTCCTCAATTTAGCTCCTAAGTCCCTAAAATCGTTCTTTAGGACACTCCATCTGCCTCTGACTTTGTCATTGGTGCCAACGTGCACCATGACAGCCGGGCCTTCCCCAGCCCCACCCAGTAATCTGTCCACAAGATCTGTGATGTGCCGAACCGTTGTATTCTCCTTCAGTGGAGAGGGGAGGGGCCGAGCAGCTAAAGAAGCCGCGTCATTGGCTGCACGGATCGAGCCCCATTCCTCTCTCCACTACACAACACACTGTCACTAGGGGGAAGATCGAACAGTGGCGCCGGCCGCCATTTTGCTGGAGCCAGCTGCTCCAAAAACAAAACAAAACAAAAAAAACATTCCCGATTTTCCTTATGGAAAATCCCGATTCGGGACAGCCTCCATCCGGGATGAGGGTCCCAAAATCGGGATTGTCCTGGGAAAAATCGGGACTGTTGGCAACTATGTATTTGTAGTTCATTTATTCAGTGGAAGCTGTGAATCAATGAATGACACGGTCGTGCTGTTTTAAAATTGTGACAAATGCGGGGAGAAGGTCTCCCACCTGTTACAAGGACTTTTATAATACCACTCTTCTGTTCTCCCCAGCAGGCAAACTAAAACTTCCATGCTGTTCCTGGTAAGAGAGAGGGGGCGCAGTATGGGAGTTTTAGTTTGCCAGCAGTTATTAGGCTGCTGTCAGAGCATGGCGAGTGCAGTAGGCAGATGGAGCAGTCTGCATGTTCCTCTGTCAGAGCAGATCTGCCAGGATGCAGAGGCAGGTGGAATGGTGGAGTGGTGGGCGAATCCCAGGTGTGTGCAGGGGGTGGTTGTGGGGCTGCTGTAAAACAGGCTCCAGTCAGGAATTTTGCCGTGCATCCGGCTGTGTGGGGTGGGTCAGGCCAGGGGGTGTCGGCGGAAGGCCTTGTGGAGAAGAAGGAAGAAGAGGAGGAGGTCGGGGACCCGCTTTTTGCTGCAGCTACTGCTGGAGATCCTCTTCTGCCTGGCCAGGACACAGCTACCCCTCCTGGCAACAGATCCTATACACTGACACCATCTGGAGGAGCCACTCCAGAATAGGTGATATCTGGGAGGATTGGTCATTCCCAAGGACTGATACTGTCCCCTCCTGTCTCACTTTTTGGCTGCATTGCCACCTGTGTGTTTTCAGCTCGTAAAACACTCGTAAGACGCCAGAAAAAATGCCCAACAAGCAAAATCCCGTTCATTTCAATGGCACCTGTTCACATTTGAGCCTTTTGTCACCTGAAGCAAAATGCCTGAAGCTCAAAAAAGTACATGAGCTTCTTTTTAGGCAGATTACAGGTGTTTTTCTGCTTTTTACATTGGTGACTTCTTGACCTGTACAAAATTGCGGCAAAAATTGCAGTAAAATTGCGCAGCTTTCTCCCTGACAAAAAATATGCTCAGGTGTGAATGCAGCTTTTTTTATTCACAGGGATTGACAAGCACCTCAATGCAGAGCTCAGCAAAAAAAAATGTTGCTACTATTAAAATTTAGTTTTTATGATATTGGAAAATGTCCTGTTTGGGTATCTAAAAATACCACTTTTCTCTCAGAATTTTCTTGTTTTTTTTTAATAGTTTGTGTAAAATTTGTTTAAATTTCTGTTATTCATGCTTGTATCACCAGTTAATGAAAAAGCTATGTACCAAAAACATGATTGTAGTATCTTTATTAAAGGGGAAATAGCAAATCAAATTTGTATTTAGTGCTAATTAGTTTTTTAAACTAAAATTTGAGTAACTCAAATTGTAGCTAACCCTTATAAATTAACTTTTTTATTCCCTTCCTTTGGCTTTTTTTTTTTTTTTTTTTTTTTACTGTGTTATGCTGGTATTAATTTTTGCAGCAACAAATGTAAACGTTAGGGGGATTTTGGCAGCATTGCCTTGGGTGCTCCAGTGCCACCCTGGCCTCTCCCATTCCACTGGGAAACCTGGAAAACCGGCACTTTTGCCAGCTGACCATAGAGATGAAGGAGGAAGAGAAGTCCCTGATGATCTCTATGGTTTATGAAACCAGAAGCGAAGAGCATCTGATCAGGCCGGTCCTTGTTTGATCCGATGCTTTTGAGGCCGAGGAAAGATCTAGGGTTTAATAGATCACAGATCCCTCCATAAAGAGGACATGTCAAGGCCTATGCTATCATAAGAGATTTTATTCATATAAAGTTGATAAAAACTAAAAAACTAAAGAGAAAGTGTAAAAAAAATATTTTGAATAAAATAAATGTAAAAAAAGATGTGAAACGCCCCTGTTTCCCCATGCTTACGTGTAAAGGCAACTGCACACATTGGTCCAATACGCTTATGGAAACAGTGATTACACCACACATATGAGGTATCACCACAAACGTAACATCATCTTTTATATATTTTACAAAATGTGGGTATTATATTGTGTTGGTGTGCACTGAAACTCATTAAAATTTATTTTTTCCAAAGAAAATTGTTTGAAAACCCGTAAATATTGTGTAACATAAAAAATTAAGCAAAAACACAATACTAATCCAGCGCCAATGTGTGTAAACCCAGGGACCTCAATCAAGGCATGTAGAAAATAAACAAATAATACAAATGTATACCATATACCTTATAGTCAGTCATCCATGAGCTGTCCACCTTGTCACCTCTTGATAAGTTTTATCACCACCACTACGGCTTCACCAAGTGTCACTGCCTCTCACTGAGGTTTTTCCAGTCAGAGGGGACACAGACCGGCATTGCAGCTGCCCAGCGCTATCAGCTGTTGTTCCGGCGGTTCCCCTGTGTAAAGCCGCGCCTTCATCTTCCAGCTGGGCTGACGTCATCATCCCCTGACACAGAGCGTCTGCGAGACCTTTCCCTCCCGGTGGATTCACAGCCTGCCTTCACATCACATTCACAGATCTGTCCTCCGGAATCGGTGAGCCTCTCCATCTTAAGCTGATTTTTACATTGTGGATCCCCTGAGTTTGGCGGGATGGGGCTTCCATCTCCCCTCCAACTCTCTTCCATCTGTTTCCCAGCTTGGGGTTAGGTTTTTTGGATGGATCTCCAGTCTTAAACTGCCTGCTGCTGATTGGAACTTCTGGCTGTCAGAAACTTCCTTATTCAAGTGTCCTACAGTGTTATTAACATAGGATGAGATACTGTTCATTTATTGTTTTTATTACAGTGTTTTTATCACACACAAACATTAAATCTCTTAACCTTTATTATTGGACTGCTGGTAACTGTTTATGAGACATTCAGAGCGCTGGACATTCTTTGGTTAACATAAAAAATTGCAACTACAAACATTTTTTTCTCCAGAGTGTTTGCTTTCAGAAAATACACAATGTTTGGGGGTTCTAATTAATTATCTAGTAAAAAATAATGCTGATTTTCATATGTATAACCACTTCCAGCCCAAGCCCATTCTGACACTTCTCTCCTACATATAAAAAATTTTTTTTTTCCTAGAAAATTACTCAGAACCCCAAAACATTATATATGTTTTTTTAGCAGATACCCTAGTGAAAAAAAAAAAACAAGTTTCATGAAATAAAAAAATAAAACACTAAACTTAGCCTAATATTTTTGGATAATGTGAAAGATGATGTTATGCCAAGTAAACAGATACCTAACATGTCACACTTTAAAATTGTACAAACTCGTGGTTTGGTGCCAAACTGCGCTACACATTTTAAATTAGCAGTTTAGAGTTATAGAGGAGGTCTTGCACTAGAGCTATTGTTCTCACGCTAACATTTGCAGTGATAGCTCACATGTGTGTTTTGAACTCCATTTACATATGTGGGTGTGGCCTATGTTTGCGTTCACTTCTGTGTATAAACAAAATATATTGATTTTTTTATTTTGTTTTATTTTTATTTTAACACTTTCCCTTTTTAAATATTTTTTTTAATCACTTTTATTCCTATTCCAAGGGATGTAAACATCCCTTAGAATAGGGCTTGACAGGTCCTCTTTACAGAGAGATCTGGGGTCTTTAAGTCCCCACATCTTTGCTCTATGCTGGAAACTCTGAGATCAACAAAAAAAAAAGCCATCTCTGGCTTTCCAGTTAAAAGAACAGCTGTATTTACATCTGCAGGCGTGGGAAGTGACATCATGACATCGTTCCCCGCCTCCAAAGGTCATAGAGATGACCGGGGACTATCTGGTCCTCAGTCACCCCTATGGTAAATGGCTGCTCCTGGCCGATTCAGCAATCGCACAGGCGAGCTGGTAGAAGTACCAAAGGGTGGCGGGAGGGGTGGACTTCCCCTCCCGCCGCCTGTAAAAATAATCAAGTGGCTAAACAGCTGCTATGATTGTTTTTACTGTATATGACAGAGAATCGCCGGCAGAAAAGATTGATATCTGAATGATGCTTGCAGCTGCAGGAACCATTCAGATTTAAACATTTAAACTCCAGGACATCATATGACGTCCACCTAAGGAGAAGTGTATAAGAGAAGTGTCAGAATTGGCTTGGGCAATGAGCGGTTAAAGCAGTTTCTGGTGTACAGTAACTCTAAAGGGAAAATGCTTTATTCGTTTATTATTGACAAAGCTTATATTTCATTTTTTCTAACCTTTCAGCAGAGGAGCGCCTCAAGTCGCCTTGATAGTGAAGCTGACAAACAAGGAGTGCAGTATCCGAACAAACAAGACCAATCCTGACTTAATCACTGATATACCAGAAGATTTTTTTAATGCTATTAAGAAGTATGACAATATTGATAAAATGAAAGACGAAATGAACAAGAATGTCATCTACACTGGGAATCGAATCTTAATGGCTACATCTAAAAATGTTACTAAAAGTATAAACAGAAAAAAAACAACCTATACAGAACATGCAGAGTATCGTCTCCTAACACCTGGAAAACATTCCCCCGTCGAGAATTTTATGAGCAATAACCCTATGGTCACCCGTGTCATATTTTACTCTCTAATCTCCCCATGTGTAAATAAATGCATCAACGGAAATATACATTACAGTATAATGGACAGCCTTCGATCAAACTTCAAAACACTTGCGGACCGGGCTTTTGTGTACAGGTTTGTCTTCAGACCTGATATGGAGAGACTTAATGACACAAATACACGTCAGGAAATAATAAATGCTTGGGGTGGTCTGGATCAGATAATGCCTCTGTTCCACTGTATTGGTGGTACTTGTAAACAGTGCTTTCAGAATAATAAGATCAATGATTTCTGTACTCAAAATAATTCTTACTACTGAACTAGAAGCATGCTGATAGGATCAATATGAGTCCTCCCTTCCCATTTTGTGCATTTTTTAAAAAAAAAATTCTTACCTTTTAGATGTTTCTCATGGAAGATGTCGTGGCTGACTGTAATCTGCTTATTTGCAAGGCAATAAAAATGCTGATCAGCAAAACACCTTGTTTGCATTTCCTTATTTAGGGTTTCTATTTGCAATAATGTTGTGATGGCATATAAGGTATAAAGAAATAACCAGGATGCACACAAGAAAAAAAAGCCTGTGCCGAAGGAGATATGGAGGCTGTAACAGGCAACCTACTGTATGTTTTTGACAATGCCGGTCATCCTTCTCTCATGCCTTTTCAATGGCTTCCACACATTCTCAGGTCACTGACCCAGAACAAGGATGCAGATCATGAATTGTGGCTTCACAGCATGGACCAAGGCGGTGGCGGACATTTTTCAAAGTACAGACCTTAGTGAAGGGCACCAAGGTACATTTCAAATTAAAACCATCAAAAAACATGTGCCCATCAGTGCCCATAGGTGCAGTTTCATCTGTGCCCATAAGTGCAGCTTATCAGTGCCCCCCAGTGCAGCCTATTTGTGCCCATCAGTGCCCCGAAGTGCAGACTCATCTGTGCCCACCAGTGCAGCTTATCTGTGCCCACCAGTGTAGCCTATCTGTGCCCACCAGTGCAGCTTATCTGTGAGTATCAGTGCAGCATGTGCCCATAGGTGCAGTTTAATCTATGCCCACCAGTGCAGTATGTGCCTATCAGTGCCCATAGGTGCAGTCTCATATGTGCCCACCAGTTCAGCCCATCTGTGCCCAGCAGTGCAGCTTATCTGTGCCCATCAGTGCAGTCTGATCTGTGAGTATCAGTGCAGCATGTGCCCATAGGTGCAGTTTAATCTATGCCCACCAGTGCAGTATGTGCCTATCAGTGCCCATAGGTGCAGTCTCATCTATGCCCACCAGTGCAGCCTATCTGTGCCTATCAGTGCCCATAATTGCAGTCTCATATGTGCCCACCAGTTCAGCCCATCTGTGCTCATCAGTGCAGCCTATCTGTGCCCATCAGTGCAGATAATCTGTGCCCATCAGTGCAGCATGTGCCCATCTGTGCCCATAGGTGCAGTTTAATCAGTGCACCGCCCACCAGTGCAGCCCATCAGTGCAGCCTATCTGTGCCCATCTGTGCAGTCTCATCTGTGCCCATCTGTGCCCATCTGTGCAGCATGTGCCCATCAGTGCCCATTAATGCAGTCTCATCTGTGCCCACCAGTGCAGCTTATCAGTGCCCACCAGTACATCCTATCTGTACCCATCAGTGCCCGTAAGTGCAGTCTTATATCTGTGCCCACCAGTGCAGCCCATCTGTGCCCATCAGTCCAGCCTATCTGTGCCCATAGGTGCAGTCTCATCTGTGCCCACCAGTGCAGCCTATCTGTGCCCATAGGTGCAGTCTCATCTGTGCCCATCAGTGCAGCCTCATCTGTGCCCATCACTGCAGTCTCACCTGTGCCCACCAGTGAAACCCATCAGTGCAGCCTACCAAAGTCCCAGTCCTTCCCTTCTGTGACTGTCCCTGCTCGCTCAGAAGAACTTCAGAAGTCAGAACAACACACTCCGGAGTCCACACTGCACATAAACGTACTCTGTTCCACTCAGAGTTAGTCTCAGACAGTCAGTTGACTTCTTGGGCCTGAGCTGCCTTCCTCCCAGTCCCTCCCTCACAGAGAGATCCCTCCGCAGCAGGAGTTTCAGGACTCCACTAGAGTGGGTGGCACTGGTGCTGGTGCCACACCCCGGCCGGATCTATGACACAGTACACATACATGTACAGGAGGAGAGAGCAGAGCAGTAAATCAATCAAAGTCAGTTATTATAAAAAAATAAAAAGTCAGTGGTGGCCGCGGACACTGCAAGGACTGCTCACAGACACTGGTGACCTTGAGCGGACACCTTGCCATCCCCTGCTTCACAGTTGCATGGCTTGTTCCGGGTCCTGAATTAAAAGACAGACAACTAGAAATCTCAGCTAGCAGAAGGTAAAAGGTTTGTGCTCATCATGTCTATAGGCATTGTTTTCCTGCATTTGAATTGTGTTTGAAACGCATGTCAATCGCAGGTTTCCATTGACTTGAATGGAGTCAGGTAGATGACGGTTTAGAAATTGCCTCGACTTAAAGTTTCACCACATTTCTCCAAATGCAGCGGATCCTAAAGAGTTGCATTGGAATTGCACAGTCAAGTTTCTTGGAGCAGCCCTATGTTAAGATGGAAAGTCTGTTTGTTGGGTATGCCTGTCTACATGGGGCTGTAGTTGTATGTAAAATTAATATAATGAATTTTAAAGAAATACACAGCTTCACTGAAAAACACCACCCAGCAATAGTTCAAATGAAAAAAAGATTTTGCTACAATATTTGTCCCATTCTAATATTATCAAATTAAAGCAGTAAACCCAAAAAGTGAACTTAACCAACAATCCTAAATGTTAAGTTCGCTTTAAAAAAATAAAAATAAATGCACAATTTTTTGCAGGTAAAAAAATGTGCATTTATTTATTTTGAAGCCTGTAAAGTATTGAACCATACATCCCATATGGACAAGCAGATACACTTACAGGAAGAATCAATGAACTATCACAACACTGTGGTAGTTCAATGAGAACTACAAGCTGACATCTGCACAGCCCGGCTGATTTAAAAAACTGACAGCTAATATAGGGAACTTCTCAGTACCGTCACAGGGAGGGATCGGGCAGTGGCAGCGACTGCAGCATTGGCAACATGTTACCCTAAAAATAAGTGGAACATGTGACATGTTCCCAAAGGTGAACATATCCTTTAGGCTGGATTCACATACACTATATTGTCAAAAGTATTGGGATGCCTGCCTTTACACACACATGAACATTAATGACATTCCCAGTCTTAGTCCATAGGGTTCAATATTGAGTTGGCCCACCCTTTACAGCTATAACAGCTTCAACTCTTCTGGGAAGGCTGTCCACAAGGTTTAGGAGTGTGACTATGGGAATGTTTGACCATTCCTCCAGAAGTGCTTTGGGAGGCCAGACACTGATGTGGACGAGAAGGCCTGACTCGCAGTCTCCGCTCTAATTCATCCCAAAGGTATCCTATCGGGTTGAGGTCAGGACTCTGTGCAGGCCAGTCAAGTTCCTCCACCCCAAACTCGCTCATCCATGTCTTTATGGACCTTGCTTTGTGCACTGGTGCGCAGTCATGTCGGAACAGGAAGGGGCCATCCCCAAACTGTTCACACAAAGTTGGGAGCATGAAATTGTCCAAAATGTCTTAGTATGCTGACGCCTTAAGAGTTCCCTTCACGGGAACTAAGGGGCCAAGCCCAACCCCTGAAAAACAACCCCACATCATAATCCCCCCTCCACCAAATGTTTTAGGCCAGTGCACAAAGCAATGTCCTTAAAGACATAGATGAGCGAGTTTGGGGTGGAGGAACTTGACTGGCATGTGCAGAGTCCTGACCTCAACCCAATAGAACACCTTTGAGATGAATTAGGCTCGATTCACACCTATGCATGTTGCTTTTGAGCGTTTTTGGAGGTTTTTTTTTCATGCTTGCCACGTTTTTGAGCAGCGTTTTTGTGGTGTTTTTGCGGCGTTTTTGCTGCGATTTGCGTTTTGCGTTTTTTTTTTTTTTTTACAGTTTTTTTTTCAGTTAAAAAAAAAAAAACGGCAAAAACGCATCAAAAACGCACCAAAAACGCATCAAAAAACGCTGCAAAAACGGTGCACTTGCGTTTTTGATGCTTGTCCATTGAATTCTATTACATGCAAAACGCTGCATTTTGCATGAAAAAAAGTCCCTGACCCTTTCCAAAAATGCAGAGATACAAAAAGGCATTGATGTGAACATGTTCCATAGGAACCCATGTTAAAAAATTCCAGTGCATTTCTGCAAAATGCAAAATGCATCAAAAAACGCGTTAGTGTGAATGGAGCCTTAGAGCAGAAACTGTGAGCCAAGCCTTCTCATCCAACATCAGTGCCTGACTTCACAAATGCACTTCTGGAAGAATGGCCAAACATTCCCATAGACACACTCCTAAACCTTGTGGACAGCCTTCCCAGAAGAGTTGAAGCTGTTATAGCTGTAAAGAGTGGGCCAACTCAATATTGAACCCTATGGACTAAGACTGGGATGCCATTAAAGTTCATGTGCGTGTGTGAAGGCAGGCGTTCCAATACTTTTGACAATATAGTATATGTGCGAATTGGATGTGGTTTTCACTGCATCCAATTCGCATGACATGCGAGTGTGACCGGAGCTCAAT
This sequence comes from Aquarana catesbeiana, assembly GCF_042186555.1. Classification (NCBI taxonomy): domain Eukaryota; kingdom Metazoa; phylum Chordata; class Amphibia; order Anura; family Ranidae; genus Aquarana; species Aquarana catesbeiana. Next base: position 25,372,987 of record NC_133327.1, read on the forward strand.
GGAGACGGTTCATACATGCCCAGGGCAGCCATAATGCGCATTGCAAAAGGGTCCTGTGCGTTTTTGGGTCCGGTTCAGGTGCAAAATTCAGGCAAAAATTTGGACCTAAATTGTACCTGAACCAGTGAACAGAAACGCACCTTGACCCCGAGCACAAAACCGCGGCCGCACATATGTGAAGCCGGCCCTAAAATTCAGCAGCACTCAAAATGCTTAATGAAATAAATAATAAATGTGTTGTGCTGTAAATTATGTGACCCAATCTGATACTGCCACATAAATGAAATATAAATTATGTGGCGCTAACAAACCTAATGAACAGAAATCAGTAAATCTTCAATAATTCAAAATTAATGCTAAATGTGCAAATCCAATCACCTGGCGGTGATAAAATAAAATCAAAGGCAATAGTGAAGCCTAAATGTGCAAAATAATCAAATACAATAATATCTTCAAAGTGCAAACAATAAGTGACCAGATAAAATGGCCAATAAGTGTCCTAAAAAAAGATCCAATAACAGATTGCTGTAGGTAAATAAATAATCCCAAACAGTGATATGATGCAATATCTAACGAAATAAATATGTACAATATCTTCAAAACAGTTCATATGTGAAAAAAGTGCAAAAAACAATCGATGTGCAAAAAGAGCGATTAATGTCCATTTCATCCAATTCCCATCCGCAGTGATGCAATAAACAACAAAATAAATATGTGTGTGATGGAAAAATCTGGACAGCCGCACTCCGGATTGGAAAAGTGAAAAATAAAATCCTCTTTATTGAAAAAGTAATAACATAATTAAAATCTGTACATGGCTTTGTTGGGATAATGCAGCATAACCGCTACGCGTTTCACGCTCCCATAGAGCGCTTACTCATAGCTAGGAGTGCTTTATTTTTCACTTTTCCAATCCGGAGTGTGGCTGTCCAGATTTTTCCATCACACACATACCATTGGAATAGCAATTGCACCTGGGGCTCTCACAATCATCCACACAGCGGAGGACGGGAAGCTTGAACCCGGTCACCTAGAGCGGTGGTAACTATCTTGTTCATCTCAAATATCTGGACTTTAACGAAATAAATATGTACAGTATCTTCAAAACAGTTCATATGTGATGAAAGTGCAAAGTGCAAAAAACAATCGATGTGCAAAAAGAGCGATTAATGTCCACTTCATCCAATCCCCTTCCGCAGTGGGCCACCTGTTCCCCTAGCCTCTCACCTCTAGCAGTGGCCCCTATGGGCCAAGTTGGACTCAGCTCAATCAGAGACGATGACTTTCCACAAAACGATCGACCTTCTAATATTCAGCAGGCACCTTTGATCTCCGGGCTCAGCAGTGAGGGCATATAGTAAAATAGAAGAAGGGTGGCTCCAATGTGTAGTATTTTAAAATAATTTATTGACATCCAACACACGCACTAACTTACATAAAGAAGTAGTTATTAATAAAAATGGATAGGTGACAGTGTCAAAGAGAGGGCACCACCATCCCTGAGTAGTAGATATAGTCAGGAGAATAATTTAGTGGACTTTTTGGGTGCCGGGAAAGGAGATTTCAACAGACATCAAAGTAAAAAATAAAATTCATATTTTATTCAACATATACAAAATGTAAAAATTATGCTGGCTAGACATAATGACATGAAATGACATACAGCAGTACATATCAAAATAGATTTGGATATGAACAGTCACTCAGTGCTGTAGTCCCTAATCCCTACATGTTTCGCCCAGTGGGGCTTCCTCAGGGGATTTGTTGAGGGACCCAAGTGGATATGTGGCTGCATGAAATAGGATACAGTTAGAAGTCATAAAAATATTCACAAAGAAATATATATAAAGGAAAGCATTAACGGTTGTCCAAAGCTGATTGATTAGGCTGCCATCAAATAAATAGTTACCTGCTAGTAGACTCAAGCCAGGTGTAGGAAAACGGACTTTGCTCTGTACTGGAGAGGTTTTTGGTCTGGGAGGACCCAGGTAACGGACGTGGGATCTGTGACTGCCATATAAGGAGGGGGTTAGAAAAGGAAAGGCAGAAGTGAGGGAGGAAAAGAGAAGGAGAGGAGGAGGGGGGAGGGAAGGAAAGGATATGTGGTGGGGGGCAGGCAGAAGGGGGGGGGGGAGGGGGAGGAGGAGGGGGAGAAGAAAAGAAGGGGGGAAAGAAATAAGAAAAAAAGAAAAGGAGAAAGGAAAAATAGGTACAGAAAAGGTAGTAGGGGAAAAAAAGAGAGGGGTGTTGAAAGTGTGAAAACACACTGGTGTTAGAGGAATGAGGAATGTGTGTTAGAGATGTGAAGTCCCAATGAAGTCCCTATATTATATTTTCTCTATCAGATAAACATCATTATCTGGCAGCCCTTGCTCCCCTTTAGACATAGCCGGGCTCTTTGTAAGTATTTATTCTGCTCTCCTAGCCTATTTTGATCACTTTATCTCCCCAACACAGCATGTTCCCACCCTGTTCACTACGCCATTGGGACTTCACATCTCTAACACACACTCCTCATTCCTCTAACACCAGTGTGTTTTCACACTTTTAACACCCCTCTCTTTTTTTCCCCACTACCTTTTCTGTACCTATTTTTCCTTTCTCTTTTTCTTTTTTTCTTATTTCTTTCCCCCCTTCTTTTCTTCTCCCCCTCCTCCTCCCCCCCCCCCTTTCTGCCTGCCCCCCACCACATATCCTTTCTTTCCCTCCCCCCTCCTCCTCTCCTTCTCTTTTCCTCCCTCACTTCTGCCTTTCCTTTTCTAACCCCCTCCTTATATGGCAGTCACAGATCCCACGGCCTTTACCTGGGTCCTCCCAGACCAAAAACCTCTCCAGTACAGAGCAAAGTCCGTTTTCCTACACCTGGCTTGAGTCTACTAGCAGGTAACTGTTTATTAGATGGCAGCCTAATCAATCAGCTTTGGACAACCATTAATGCTTTCCTTTGTATATATTTCTTTGTGAATATTTTTATGGTTTCTAACTGTATTCTATTTCATGCAGCCACATATCCACTTGGGTCCCTCAACATATCCCCTGAGGAAGCCCCACTGGGCAAAACATGTAGGGATTAGGGACTACAGTACCGATTGACTGTTCATATCCAAATCTATTTTGATATGTACTGCTGTATGTCATTTCATGTCATTATGTCTAGCCAGCATCATTTTTAAATTTTGTATATGTTGAATAAAATATGAATTTTATTTTTTACTTTGATGTCTGTTGAAATCTCCTTTCCCGGCACCCAAAAAGTCCCACTAAATTATTCTCCTGACTATATTAAAACCGAGTACTTCCGGTCTCGGTCGCGACCGGAAGTGACGACACCTGGCTCCTCTCTGACGCATTGCGTCACTGCTTACGTGACTTTATCAAAGGGCGATGGAGTCAGGTGTCAATGTAGCCAGTTTATATAGTTTCTACCGCTGCCATAGCAGCAGCTACACAACAATTAGCAGATCTTCAATTGTAATTAGGGATGGGATGTCTGTTTGGGTCAAACATGAGTTTGACTCGAACATTGGCTGTTCATCCGTTCGCCAAATTGCGAACAATTTGGGATGTTCGCGGCAAATTCGAAAGCCACGGAACACCCTTTAAAAGTCTATGGGAGAAATCAAAAGTGCTAATTTTAAAGGTTAATATGCAAGCTATTGTCATAAAAAGTGTTTGGGGACCCGGGTCCTGCCCCAGGGGACATGTATCAATGCAAAAAAAAAAGTTTTAAAAATGGCCGTTTTTTCGGGAGCAGTGATTTTAATAATGCTTAAAGTGAAACAATAAAAGTGAAATATTCCTTTAAATTTCGTACCTGGGGGGTGTCTATAGTATGCCTGTAAAGTGGTGCATGTTTCCTGTGTTTGCAACAGTTAGAGAGTAAAATGACATTTCTAAAGGAAAAAAAAAGTAATTTAAAAGTACTAGCAGTAGCACCGGCTGCTATAATGAATTGTCGGGTCTCTGCAATACTCATAAAAGTTATTGAAAAAAACGGCCTGGGATTCCCCCACAGTGCATTACCAGGCCCTTTGGGTCTTGTATGAATATTAAGGGGAACCCTGAACCAAAATTTAAAAACAAAAAATGCGTGGTGGTCCCCCAAATTCCATATCAGGCCCTTCAGGTCTGGTATGGATTTTAAGGGGAACCCCGCGCCAAAATTAAAAAAAAAAAAAAAAAAGCGTGGGGGACCCCTAAAGTCCCCCTAAAATCCATACCAGACCCTTATCCGAGCACGCAACCTGGCAGGCTGCAGGAAAAGAGGGGGGGACAAGAGAGTGCCCCCCTCCTGAACCGTACCAGGCCACATGCCTGCATGCCAGGGAGGATGTCCCCATGTTGATCAGGACAAGGGCCTCATCCCCACAACCCTTGCCCGGTGGTTGTGGGGGTATGCGGGTGGGGGGCTTATCAGAATCTGGAAGCCCCCTTTAACAAGGGGCCCCCCAGATCCCCCCCCGTGAAATGGTAATGGGGTACAAATGTACCCCTACCATTTCACAAAAAAAGTGTCAAAAATGTTAAAAGAGACAAGAGACGGTTTTTGATAATTAATGTCTTCTTCTTTTCCCTGCTTCTTCCTCCATCTTCTTCTGGTCTTCATTTGGTTTTCTTCCTCCATCTTGTTCTTCCCCCGCTTCTTGCTCTGCTTCTTCCTCTGATCCGCTGCTTCTTCCTTTGGTCTTCTCGTCCACATGTTCCTCCTCCTTCTCCCCCCCCCTACATTCTTCGGACGATCCGCATCCATGGGAGGTTCCCGCTGTGTGATGCTTCTGTTCTTCTGACAGTTCTTATAAAACTGAGGGCGGGGCCACTCGGTGACCCTGCCCCCCTCTGATGCACGGGGACTTCACAGGGACTTCCCTAAGGCTTTCCCCGTGGTGTCAGAGGGGGGCGGGGTCATCCGTTACGTAACCGGGTGCCCCCGCCCCCTCTGACATCACGGAAAGCCATAGGGAAGTCCCTGTGAAATCCCAGTGCGTCAGAGGGGGGCGGGGTCATCCCAGGCCGTTTTTTCAATGACTTTTGTTCGTCCCATCCCTAATTGTAATCAAATGGGCAGTACAAACATCTTGAAAGTAATATACTGCTACATAGAAACAGAATTTGTAAAAAACCTTTTAAAACTTGCTGTATTATCAATGTTTAAAAACGACTAACATAATTAAAATATTCATCCATTAGCAAGCGCCATCAAGTGGTAAGAAGAATAATAATAAGGATGATCTACAGCTCACTGGTGACATCTTGTGTAAAAAAAGTATAACATCTCTTGAAATATAATATAAACGCCAAATAATGGTCAATAATGGCAATGACACCCCAAATGGTATGAAATAATCTCACTAGCAACATCTAATGGAGAGCTAATAATCTACAACTCAATGGCTAAAAACAAACTCTTCAACGCAATCTACAGGAAAAAACTAAAGGCACCTAATAAATCTAATATTAAAAGAATATAAAATATATATATGTATATAGATCAATAATTCGATAAAAAACAATTAAGATCAAATTCAATGGTATGCCCTAATGGTGTTAAAGTACGTAATTCATGTCTCCATCGAGACTCAGCTTGACTAATCTTAATGACTGTTGTCACCCCTCCAGTGGGATTTATATTTTTCAATCCCTCATACTTGCAGTGATGAGGGGTCTTTATTATGAAATTCTGCATAATTTATTGATAGACTATGCTTGACAAAGCCTTTTTTAATATTCTGAACATGCTCCCGCAGTCTCTTCCATAACTCTCTCTTTGTTCTGCCAATATATTGGATATGGCAGGGACATTCCAAAAGATACACAACACCTTCACTACGGCATGATATAAAGTCTTCTATCATGTAATTCTTAGAGGTCACAGTTGATGTAAAACAAGATTTCTTTTTCTTACTTTCTCTGGTATGTCGACAGGTATAACAATTTTTACATGGGTAAAATCCTTTACCTTCAAAGAAGGAGAACATTTTTTTAATCGGGGGGTTGGGGACATTTTTTGCCAGACGGTCCCTGAGGGTTGGGGCCCACCTATAGGTAAATCTCGTTTTTCCCGGAAGTATAGTACCTAAATATCGATCTGCTCTTACGATGTTCCAATATTTTTTAAAAATTATTTTAACTTGCTTGTGTTGGATATTGGAATCCATGACTAAAGGTACCCTCTCTTGATCAACTGTATTTTTAGTTGTGTCCTGTATCAATTTCTCTCTATCTAATAATGAAACATCTCTTATTTTTTCTTCAATAAAATCAGCCCGGTATCCTTTTTGAACAAATCTTTCTCCAATCATTTATGCTTGTTTCAAAAATACATCTTTTGTGGTACAGTTACGTCTTATGCCGCGTACACACGAGCGGACTTTACGGCAGACTTTGCCCGGCGGACTTTGATGGACTTTCCGAATGAACGGACTTGCCTACACACAATCCACCAAAGTCCGTCGAATTCGTATGTGATGACGTACGACCGGACTAAAACAAGGAAGTTCATAGCCAGTAGCCAATAGCTGCCCTAGCGTTGCTTTTTGTCTGCCGAACTAGCATACAGACAAGCGGACTTTGACAGGACTCGAGTTGGACGGATAGATTTAAAACATGTTTCAAATCTAAGTCCGTCCAACTTTTGAGAAAAAGTCCGCTGGAGCCCACACACGATGGAAATGTCCGACGAAATCCTGTCCGCCGGGCAAAGTCTGCCGTAAAGTCCGACCGTGCGTACGCGGCATGTCTAATTAACCACTTGACAACTGGGCACTTAAACCCCCTTCCTAACCAGACCAATTTTCAGCTTTTGGTGCTCTCACATTTTGAATGACAATTACTCAGTCATGCAACACTGTATCTATATGAAATTTTTGTCCTTTTTTTCCCCCACACAAATGGAGCTTTCTTTTGGTGGTATTTAATCACCGCTGGGTTCTTTATTTCTTGCGCCGTAAAAGAAAAAAAGACCGAAAAATCTGTAAAAAAAATACATTTTTCTTCATTTCTGTTATAATATTTTGCAAATTAGTAATTTTTCTTCATATATTTTGGCCAAAATTTATACCACTACATATCTTTGGTAAAAATAACCCAAATCGGTGGATATTATTTGGTCATTTTGAAAGTTATAGAATCCAAAAGCTATGGTGCGAATATCTGAAAATTGATCACACCTGAAGTACTGACGGCCTATCTAATTTCTTGAGACCCTAACATGCCAGAAAAGTACAAATACCCCCCAAATGACCCCTTTTTGGAAAGAAGACATTCCAAGGTATTTAGAAAGATGAATGGTGAGTTTTTTGAAGTTGTAATTTTTTCCCACAATTCTTTGCAAAATCAAGATTTTTTTTTTACTTTTTTTTTTCCACAAAATTGTCATATTATCAGGTTATTTCTCACACACCGCATATGCATACCACAAATTACACCCCAAAACACATTCCGCTATTACTCCCGAATACGGCGATACCACATGTGTGAGACTTTTACACAGCATGGCCACATACAGAGGCCCAACATGCAGGGAGCACCATCAGGCATTCTAGGAGCACCTAGGCCAATTCTGACATTTCTCTCCTACATGTAAAAATCATCATTTATTAGCTAGAAAATTACATAGAACCCCAAAACATTATATATGTTTTTTTAGCAAAGACCCTAGAGAATACAATGGCGGTCATTGCAACTTTTTATCTCGCACGGTATTTGCGCAGCAATTTTTTTAACGCTTTTTTTGGAAAAAAAAATGGTTTTGTGCTTTACAAAAACCAAAACAGTGAAGTTAGCCCAATGTTTTTGAATAATGTGAAAGATGAAGTTACTCCGAGTAAATAGATACCCAACATGTCACCTTTCAAAATTGCACACGCTTGTGGAATGGCGCCAAACTTTGCTACTCAAAAATCCCCATAGGCGACGCTTTAAAATTTTTTACTGGTTACATGTTTTGAGTTACAGAGGAGGTCTAGGGCCAAAATTATTGCTCTCACTCTACCGATTGCAGCGATACCTCACATGTGTGGTTTGCATACCGGTTTTATATGTGGGCGGGACTTACGTATGCGTTCGCTTCTGCATGCGAGCACACAGGGACAGGGGCGCTTTAAAAAAATTTTTTTTTCTTTTATTGTTCATTTTACTTTATTTATTTTAGTTTGATGCTTTTTTCCCAAAAAAAAAAAAAAAAATTTTGACCACTTTTATTCCTATTACAAGGAATGTAAACATCCTTGTAATAGGAATATGGCATGACAGGTCCTCTTTACAGTGAGATATGGGGTCGATAAGACCCCACATCTCACCTCTAGGCTGGGAAGCCTGAAATAAAAAAAAAAAACGATCCTGGCTTCGATCGTAGCAGTGAGTCGGTAGAAGCGCGGGAGGGGGGGGGGACATCCCCTCTCGCCTCCCGTAAGAACGATCAAGCAGTGGAACAGCCGCTATGATCATTCTCATGGGGTAGGGAATCGCCGGCTGAAAAAGCTGATATCTGAATGATGCCTGTAGCTGCAGGCATCATTCAGATATCCCCGCACAAAGTCAAGGACGTTGTATGACGGCCGGCAGGAGGGAAGTGGTTAAAACGCATTTTTTTTTTTTAACACAAAGTTGTCCATTTATACAATATTTCTACCACATAACATGTACATTCAAAAATGACACCCCAAAATAGATTCTGCTGCTCCTCCCGAGTACGGCGATACCACATGTGTGAGACTTCCACAGCCTGGCCACATACAAGGCCGAGTACAGCCGAGCATGGCTCAGCATGGCGGGGTATTGCAGAGTATGGAGGGGTATGGCGGGGTATGGCAGAGTATGGCGGGGTATGGCGGGGCTTTGCAGAGTAATGTGGGGGCTTTGCAGAGTAATGTGGGGGCTTTGCAGAGTAATGTGGGGGCTTTGCAGAGTAATGGGGATGGCTGAGCATGGATGGATGGCTGGCTGGATGTCTCTGTGCAGCGCTGTGGGCACTACACATCCAGCCCACAACGCTGCAGCCAGCCATCCATCCCCCTCTCCGCTCACAGGGGAGGAGGGGAGGAGAGGAACCGGCGTCATCAGATGACGCCGGTCTGTTTACATGTGATTACATGGTAAACGGCCGCGATTAGCGGCCATTTACCGGGATCCATGATGCGCCGGGTCCTCTGGACCCGGCGGTCACGGATGTGTTCGGGTGCGTGCCCCAGGGGGCGCGCAAGAGGGGAATTCTGGGAGGACGTCATAGTACACCCTCCCAGAGTTATCCAACCGCCCTGCAGGTGTCATTCGGCTATGGGCCGGTTGGTAAGTGGTTAACTGACCCATTGGTATTAACTAACCATGGGGTAAAATGACAGCTATCAAGAGGCAAATAGCTGTTCCTGTCAACTGTTTTAAAATACGTTTGTGCAATCAGTTTATTTCCTTCTTTCTCATCATTAAATCCAAGAAGTTGATTTTTTCATCACTTATCTCCCAAGTGAGCTTTATGTTTTTATCATTAGTATTTAATTTAAAACAAAAATCAATAAGGCTCTACCTGTTGCCACTCCAAATTATAATAATGTCATCTATATATTGATTAAATAATGTGAGTTGGTCTGGTAAATTGTATAGAGACTCTTCTTCCCATTCTGACATGTATAAATTAGCGACGCTAGGTGCATACCTTGCGCCCATTGCAATTCCACAGATTTGCTTGAAATAAGTGTTATCAAACCAAAAATAATTAGAATCTAGGCTGTATCTCAAACAATCTAATAAAAACCTCCTTTGTACGCATTTTAAGTCACTTAGATTTCTAAGGGCCCATTTAATTGCTTGGATAGCCTCCTCGAGATTAATAATTGTATAAAGACTTGCAACATCAGCAGTTGCCAAATATACAGGTCCATCTACTAAAGTGATATCATTAAGCAATTGGATGAGATGTTTCGTATCTCTCAAGTAAGACCTGGTTTTCTTCACCACAGGTTGCAAGATCCAGTCGATGTACTCACCGATTCTTGCACCCACTGAGTTGATCCCATTGATTATGGGTCTACTGGGGGGTTTAAGAGAAAAAAGAAAGAAAGGACCTAGTGCATTACCACTGGTAAAGCTTTATTGAAGTGTAAAACAGTAAAATATATACTCAGAAACGAGCAAAGGTAACAGGCATTGGCGATAATACAGGTGCGCAGTTCTGAACATCAACAAACCAGGACCTGACGTGAAGTGGGTATAGCGATGGCTGGCACGTTTCAGGGGAGAACCCCTTTCCTCAGAGCCTAAGTGGGCGATGGCTGCTCACATGTAATGTCTCCTCTATATATGTGTGTGTCTGTGCATCCCAGTCACCACCAGCACCCGCCCACATAAAACCATGCCCACCTGCATTGTGGGGCCCTCCCCAACTATACCCAGTTGTTAGAATGTGGTGCCATGGGTTTTAGGGCCAGTAACCCCAGTGTATGGATTGGAATACATGGGGAGGATATTTAGCCTACCCTTCGGAGGTGGTCAGGCATGTGATCTACCCGTACCACCCCCACATCTACCGCATACTTGGGGATAGTGGGGTGAGCCATATCAGATAGAGTGGCGCCTTCAGAAGCCGTCCTTCGCCGGTAGAACGCACGCCACTCCGATAACCAGGAAGTGCGGGTGTGTTTGCGCTCCGACGAGTTCCGGCCAGCCCAGGCGTCACTTCCGCTTACGCGCACGTCAAAGGATAGATGGCGTGCGCAGAGGACGTGCGGGTGTATATGTGTTCCACCCGCTACTTTCTACCGCTATGATGTAAACACTCACTGAAAGTGAGTGTGTGGATGCGTGCGCATCTTGAATGAATGGGCACACCCACTCTGGATGTCTCTCAGGAGTCACCCCCCCTGGAGGCCTAGTTAGAAAATGAATAGATTAAAATATAAAAAAAACTTAAATAAAATGACTGGAATGGGGGAAAGGCAGATCAAAACAGCAGCTGCTGATAATGTGGAGTAACCGAGACGCACAGAACACACAGGAAACAGAACAACTGAGCCCAACATCAGTCTATATTGGCCATTTTAGTGTCCCCTAATGCAAAATGTATATATAGAACAAAATAATAGAAGATGTAAATATACATATAAAAGATTAGATGGAATGAAAGGGACTATCAGCCCTATATCAATCCCCATAGGGAAATTATGTATATATATATATATATATATATATATATATATATATATATATATCATAAAACTTTATAGAAATTAACATTAAACCACCTCAATACAGGGCACTTTCAACCCCTTCCTGCCCAAGCCATTTTTCAGTTTTCAGCGCTGTTGCACTTTGAATGACAATTGGGCGGTCATGTTACACTGCACCCTAATGAAATTTTTATCATTTTTCCCCACAAATAGAGCTTTTTGGTGGTATTTGATCACCTCTGTGGTTTTTATTTATTGCGCTATAAACAAAAGAAGAGCGACAATTTTGAAAAAACACAATATTTTTTACTTTTTGCTATAATAAATATCCAATTTTCTTTTTTTAAAAAAAAATTTTCCTCGGTTTAGGCTGATATGTATTCTTCTACATATTTTTGGTAAAAAAAATTGCAATAAGCGTATATTGATTGGTTTGCGCAAAAGTTATAGCGTCTACAAAATAGGGGATAGATTTATAGCATTTTTATTTATTTATTAATTTTTTACTAGTAATGGCGGCGATCTGCAATCTTTATTATGACTGCGATATTGCAGCGGACATATCGGACGCTTTTGACACATTTTTGGGACCATTCACATTTAAATAAGCGATCCGTGCTATAAAAATGCATTGATTACTGTGTAAATGTGACTAGCAGGGAAGAGGTTAACACTAGGGGGCGATTGAGGGGTTAATGTGTGTCCTAGGGAGGTGATTCTAACTGTGGGGGGAGGGGACTGACTGGGGGAGGTGACCGATCAGTGTCCCTATGTACAAGGGACACACCATCTGTTTCCTCTCCTCTGACAGGATGTGAATCTGTGTGTTTACATTAACAGATCCACGGTCCTGCTCTGTTACCCGGCAATCGCGGGTGCCCGGTGGACATCACGGCCGCCGGGCACATGCACCAGGTCCCGAGCGACACAGCGGGCATGCGCGCGCCCCCTAGTGGCTCGGGAGGGCGATCACGTCATATGACGTCCGCCCAGAACAAGAGCTGCCTCGTCCCGCCGTCATATGATGGTGGGCGGTAGCCTAGTGGTTAAAAACCATATAAAAAACAAAAGTGGACAAACCACATGTGCACATGCAAACACACATATCAAACCATTTGCCCTTGTTCATATGCAAAACATCTTAAAAGCAATAGCGGAAACGCTATAGATCGACTACTAGAAAGTGGGGAGTCAAATGGGGCACCCAACCCAGTAGCAATCTCCAGAGAGTCCTCTAATCTAAACTAAAAACAAATTGCATGAATTAAATATCAATTGAATTCATAAGGCAACGGAGAACCATAGAACCAAGCACCTAAATAAGTGCTACATCAACTTCTGGGGACTCTCAGACACCATGTACCCACTAATATCTGATGAATAGCATGAAGTGAAATAAAGCTAAATGGAATTAAATATATACTGTTACAAAATAACAATGAAAGAATCTGACATTCTAAAAATTAAATTGAACAAGGGCTATCTATTGGAAACATATACTAACTATATACTAAAAATGAATTGAAACGCGACAGGCCAAGCGGGTACCCTCCCAATCAAACACACAAGTGCTCTATTCTTCCCATGGCCATGGAACAATATATGTGGTGCAAACACTACTATATGATGGGACCAAGTCATCATGGGCGGCTAGTCAAATGGAGGCTCCATTGAAAAAAATGGAGACTCCCAAAAAGCAACAATAGTATTATTTAATCATGATGGACCTAGACATACTCCAGGGAAGGAACGATAAGCCCTACAAAAGCCGCAAATGTCAGACGATACCATGCAGTTCAATTCCTTTGTTCAAGCCTTTCGGGGCCAAAGTCCCTAAGGTGAAGATCCAGTAGGCCTCTCTAGTGCACAGTAGCTGGTGCTTTTTCCCACTATCTAAATCATTAGGCATGGCTTCTATACCGAACACCCTAAGGCCATCTATACTACTATCGTGAACTTCCAGGAAATGTCTTAGTACTGAATATTTATCCTTCTCTGTCAGGATGCTACTTCTGTGTTCATTCATCCTGGTTCTCATTGGCCTGGAGGTCCGGCCAATATACAGGAGGCCATATGGGCAAAGGAGACCATAAATAACATATGGGGTGCCGCAGTTAATAAATTGTTTGATCTTATGTGTCTTGCCATCAACTCCTACTACATCTTTCTTCCTATGGCACATGTGGGTGCAATTCCCACAGTTAGTGCTCCCACATCTATAACTGCCTTTTTGGTCGAAGATTGTTGTCCAAGGGCTATTAAGTCCTCTACTTTTGACCTTTTTCACCCTGCTTGGGGCAAAGATGCTCCTCAAATCCTTGGGTCTCCTGAAAACCAGATTGGGGTGTGAAGGAAGACTAGTCTTCAGGATTGGGTCTGATTCAAGAATCCTCCAATTCTTTTTAAAAATGTTTTGTATTAGGGGAGCCTTATTATTGAACCTGGTGCAGAACTGTACTTGTAGTTGTTGTTTCTCTTCATGGGGTTCTATCTTTCTGTTTGTCTGTTTGTATTTGGGGACTCCAGCAGCTGGGTGAATAGCCATTGTGGTGATAAAGACTAAGTATCAATCAGCAAGCACGGTATTATCCATTGAAGAAAGCCAGCTGAGGCGAGCTTCCCTGGCAAAAGGATTCTTGAGCAGTATTAACAGCTATGAACAGCGACCAGAAGGACCTGATAATGTCGAGACTATCAAAGTTGCACCGAATAGAGAGGAAGCGATGATATCAGTTTTTTATAAACTTAAATACCTGCTAGAGAGTGAAATGACCCAATGGTGGGACATCATACTGTTGCAAAAATATTTGGAAGTCAATAGGATTCCCAGAGGACTGAGACTTAACAAGTTGTGTAGTTTTCTGGATGATGATATTGGCGAAGAATGGATTAGGGATATGCAGTTATTTAATAAATCTTGGTTGAATCTGATTATTAAACAAAGGGATAGAAATCTAGATAGCATCAAGCTAGAAGTCATCAGTATTCAGGAACAGCTAGTGGCATTCACAGACTTAGAATCATTTATTGAATGGGATAAGAAAATTAATGAACAAATAATAGAGTTCGAGGCTGACTTGATAGTTAGAAAATCAGGGAAGTTTGAGAGGGACAGGCAGGACTATATGACAGGGCGCAAGTTTAATTGGAAGAAAGATAAGATGTCTACACTTCCTACATATGAACAGGAGGGGAACATGGAGCAAAGAAAACATCCTGTGACCGTTGTTCCAACAATTAGTACTAATAAGGGGAAGCATAATAGGAACACTAGTAGCAATAGAAATCGAACAGAAACAAGATTCATAATGATCAGTTTGGGAATTGTTCCTATAGTGGTCGTGTGCATGATGATTTCCCCCCCTCCTTACATCCAAAGCCCCACCTAGAGATCCTGGTTACAATGTTATCAATAACTAAGGATGAGCTTCGTGTTCGAGTCGAACCCATGTTCGACTCGAACATCATCTGTTCGCCCGTTCGCCGAATTGCGAACGATATGGGCCGTTCGCGCCAAATTCGTGTGGCGCGTCACGGCCCATAATTCACTGCGGCATCGCAGTGCATTGCTGGCTGATGATTGGCCAAGCATGCACTATGACCCGCATGCTTGGCCAATCACAGCGCCATCTGAACAGAGAGCCGTAATTGGCCAAAGCCAAGGAGGCTTTGGCCAATTATGGCTCAAGGGATTTAGTACACGCCCCACACTATATAAGGCCGCCTGCACGGCGGCCCTGTGTAGTTTGTGTTCCAGCGTTGAAAGAGATAGGCTTGAATGGAGGAGAAGATTCGGATGCCGCACACCGGATGTAGTCAAAAAATGTTCACTTTATTGAAAAAATGGGATCATCAAAATAACAAGACTGTCATGCAGAAAGTACAGATAAGCTGACGCGTTTCGCACTCAGTCCGTTTCGTACTCAGTCCTGAGTGCGAAACGCGTCAGCTTATCTGTACTTTCTGCATGACAGTCTTGTTATTTTGATGATCCCATTTTTTCAATAAAGTGAAAATTTTTTGACTACATCCGGTGTGCGGCATCCGAATCTTCTCCTCCATTCAAGCCTGCTTTGCCTAGCATTCAGCCAGCACCTGGAGCTCTTCTGCGGTGAAAACACTTTCGTTGAAAGAGATAGACAGAGAGACAGTGTCATTTGATTTGAGTTAGATTAGGCAGAACAGTCAGTTAGCTGCACTTACAGTGTATTGTGTATATATATGCATCCCAGGTGTTGCATATATATATATATATATATATATATATATATATATATATATATATTTTTTTTTATATTATATATACGCTGTATCCAGTTTAGCTAGATCCGTTCCTGTTATCTTCCTACTGACAGGCAGGCTTGTCTTGTTACAGTATTTACAGCTACCTGAAGAAAATTGCTGGTGTTCTTTTGATCCTATTAGTACCACAGTCAGGCAGCTAGACTATTTACAGTTAGTGCGGCGCGTCCTGCTCACAGTGTTCAGCTAAAACTACAAGTTAGTGCTGTGCGTCCTGCTCACAGTGTTCAGCTAAAACTACAAGTTAGTGTGGTGCGTCCACCTCCCAGTGTTCAGCTAAAACTACAAGTTAGTGTGGTGCATCCACCTCACAGTGTTCAGCTAAACCTACAAGTTATTTTTTTGCGAGCTCTGCACAGTGTTCAGCTAAAGCTACCTGTAGAAGGTTGGTGGTGTTCTCATACTACAGGCAGGCAGTTGATTTTGCTAGCTGCAGTATCAGTACATATACATATACATATATATCCCAGCTTAGTGCAGCTACAGGCCATTAGTATGTCTGGAAGGCCAAGAAGGAGAGGCAGACAGTCACAAGTCAATAAGAAAGGGCAAGCAGGCTCTGTGTCTAGTGCTGGTCGTGGAGATGGTGCATCCTCATCAGCACGTGGCCGTGGGACACGCTTGGCCTTTTTTTCGGCAGCTGGCCGCGTTGAGCCGCAACATGCGAAAGACTTGGTTGAGTGGATGACCAAGCCGTCCTCATCCTCTCTCACCCATGCCCAGGGTACTTTGTCTGGCAAAGCAGCGGCCTCTTCCCTCGGCTCAATGTCATCAGTGACTCCTTCCCTAGCCCCACCATGTCCTCCTGAGGAGTTCCTTTGAACTGTTTGACCACAGTGTTGGGTACATGCTCCAGGAGGATGCCCAGTGTTTGGAAGGCTCTGATGATGATACTGAGCTCGATGAAGGCAGTAACATGAGCATGGACAGAGGGGGTGCCCAAGAAGGACAGCAATCTGGCAGTCATGCTCCCCCTGCTGCCAGGTTTTCTCCAGTAATGAGGAGGGAGGGGATGATGAAGTCACTGACTCAACGTGGGTGCCAGATAGGAGAGAGGAGGAGGAGGCGGCACATCACCAACGAGGCAGGATGCCCTCCAGGGGCCAGCCTAAGGGCAGCACATTGACTGCATCACACCCCAAAGCTCCACATGTGCAGGGCGCTGCAGTCTCTGCGCGTTATTCAAAAAGTTCTTTGGTGTGGGCCTTTTTTGAGACAAGTGCATCAGATCGCACTGCTGCTATTTGCAATATATGTCTCAAGCGTATCTCGCGTGGCCAAAACATCTCCCGCTTGGGTACCACATGCTTGACCAGACATATGTTGACCTGCCATGCAGTTCGTTGGCAAGCGTATCTAAAAAGACCCACACCAAAGAACAAAGAGGACCTCTCCTTGCTCCTCATCAGCTGAGATCTCCAACCCCACTATACCTTCAGTCCTCTCCGAGACCTGCACTGAGAGGAATGAAGGTGTAGAATTAGGTGTGTCACAGCCAAGTACTTGTGGACAATCTGATTTTGGTACACCAACGTCAGATTGTACCAGGCAAATTTCCCTGCCCCAGCTGCTGCACCGCCGAAAGAAGTTTGCTCCCAGCCATCCACATACCCAGCGGTTGAATGCTAGCTTGGCAAAATTGCTAGCACTTCAACTGCTGCCTTTTCAGTTGGTAGACTCTGCCCCCTTCCGTAAGTTTGTGGAATGTGCGGTTCCTCAGTGGCAGGTACCCAAACGCCACTTTTTCTCACGGAAAGCGATTCCGGCTCTCTACCGGCATGTGGAAGGCAATGTCCATGCCTCGCTGGACAGGGCGGTCAGCGGTAAGGTGCATATTACCGCTGACTCATGGTCCAGCAGGCATGGACAGGGACGTTACCTAAGTTTCACTGCGCATTGGGTGACTCTGTTGGCAGCTGGGAAGGATGCAGGACAAGGTGCAGTAGTGTTGCAGGTTGTTCCGCCACCACGCCTCCAAAATGCTAATGATTGTGACACACCTCTCTCCTCCACCCCCTCTTCTTCTTCCTCCATGGCCTCCTCCTGTGCTTTGTCCTCATAACCAGCGGTGCTCCGTAGACGTTCAAGGGGCTATGCAAGTACGCAGGCCAAAAGATGCCATGCGGTGCTTGAGCTGGTGTGCTTGGGGGACAGGAGCCACACTGGGGCAGAGGTTCTGTCAGCTCTGCAGGGGCAGGTTCAGAGGTGGTTGACGTCACGCCAACTTAAGGCAGGAATGGTGGTTTGCGACAATGGCACCAACCTCCTCTCTGCCCTCCGACAGGGACAAATGACCCATGTGCCCCGTTTGGCTCATGTCCTTAACTTGGTGGTGCAGCAGTTCTTGGGAGGTACCCGGGCTTACAGGATGTCCTGAGGCAGGCCAGGAAAGTCTGTGTGCATTTCCGCCGGTCATATAATGCCAGTGCTTGGCTGACGGACCTCCAAAAGGAGTTTAACCTGCCCAAGAACCGCCTAATCTGTGACATGCCCACCAGGTGGAACTCAACGTTGGTCATGCTGCAGCGCCTGCACACGCAGCAGAGGGCCATCAATGAGTACCTGTGCGACTATGGCACCAGGACAGGGTCAGGGGAGCTTGTTTTTTTATCCCCATGCCAGTGGGCCATGATCAGGGATGCACGCACTGTCCTGTCACCATTTGAGGAGGCCACAAGGATGGTGAGCAGTGACAGTGCATGCATCAGTGACACTGTCCCCCTTGTCCACCTGTTGGAGCAC
Source organism: Aquarana catesbeiana (assembly GCF_042186555.1). Lineage (NCBI taxonomy): Eukaryota > Metazoa > Chordata > Amphibia > Anura > Ranidae > Aquarana > Aquarana catesbeiana. Next base: position 25,391,190 of record NC_133327.1, read on the forward strand.
ACGCTGCGTGGAATAATGGACAGGGCACTTGAGGCAGAACAGAGGCAGGAAGAGGAGGACTTCCTTAGCTCTCAAGGCCCCCTTTATCCAGACAGTGTTCCTGCGTGCCCGCCGATCACACAGGAAGAGGACGAGGACGAGGACGAGGACGAGGACGAAGATTGTGTCAGTATGGAGGTGGAGCCTGGCACTCAGCATCAGTCTTTAAGGGATCAGTCCCAAGAAACACATTGACTTGTACGTGGCTGGGAGGAGGTGGCTGCGGACCATGTCGTCCTTAGTGACCCAGAGGACTCCGGACCGTATGCCTCAGCAAACCTACGCTGCATGGCCTCCCTGATCCTGCAAAGCCTGTGTAAGGATCCTCGTATTCGTGGTATCAAGGAGAAGGACCAATACTGGCTGGCAACCCTCCTTGATCCATGTTACAAGGGTAAGGTTGCAGACCTTATCTTGCCATCGCAGAGGGAGCAGAGGATGAAACATCTTCGGGAGGCCTTGCAGAAAGGTCTGTGCAACGCGTTCCCAGAGACTGGGAGGTTACTCCTGTTTCTGGACAACGTGTTGCTGAGGCTTCGGTCAGTCAAAGAAGGAGCGGTGGAGAAGGTGGCTGTCTGACCGATGCGTTCAGACAATTTTTTGGTCCGCAGCCCCAAGGTATGATCGGTTCCAGCAACCATCGCCAGCGTCTGTTTTACATGGTGCAGGGATACCTAGGGGCAAGATCAGACTTGGACACCTTTCCCACCGAAAATCCTCTGGGTTACTGGGTCTTGAGGATGGATCACTGGCCAGAGCTTGCACAGTATGCAATTGAGCTACTGGCCTGTCCTGCATCCAGCGTTCTTTCAGAACGCACATTCAGTGCTGCTGGAGGCTCTGTAACCGATCACAGGGTGCGTCTGTCCACCGACTCGGTCGATCGACTGACCTTCATAAAAATGAATCAGTCTTGGATCACCACCAGCTACCAAGCACCTCATGCTGATGTAACCGAAATAATTTTTTTTGAAATCTCAGATCCCTTCAAAGACTGCCTATGCTGATGCTGAGTGACTATCCCTGAGTAATTATCCTCTTCCTCCTCAATCATCACGCTGATAGCTTGTAAGAACATTTTTGGTTCTGGGCGCCACCACCAGTGCCTAAGGCACAATTTTTCAGCCCCTGTTTAACAGGGGCGTGTAATTACAATTTTTGATGCAATGCTTTGCAGCAGGGCTCGTTTCTGCGTTACTACTAGAGTATCTGTGAGGGGTTGCAGTGTTGTGGCACCAGCACCAGTGCCTAAGGCCCAATTTTTCAGCCCCTGTTCAACAGGGGCATGTAATTACAATTCTTGATCTAATATTTCACAGCAGGGCCAATTTCTGCACCCACCAAGAGCGAGTGAGGACTTACAGTGTTGTGGCACCAGCACCACCACCAAAGGCCCAATTTTTCAGCCCCTGTTCAACAGGGGCATGTAATTACAATTCTTGATCTAATATTTTTACAGCAGGGCCCTGTGAGGGCTTACAGTGTTGTGGCCACAACAACACCTAAGGCCCAAATTTCTGCTGAGTATATAGGGCAGGCCCCTACTTTCAAACATCTAACTTACAAATGACTCCTACTTGCAAACGGAAGGAGACAACAGGAAGTGAGATGAAATCTACCCCTAGGAAGGGAAATTCTCTCCTGTAAGAGTTAATATGGGAAAAACATTTCTCCTTTCCACTGATGCTTTCCAATCCTTGTTCCACAAAAAAACCCAATTTTCAAAAAACATTTGTCATTGGGACAAAAAGTGAGGTGAAATCTTCTGAAGAGGAGGAAAGACAGCAAAACAAATGTCACAGGGGTGATAACCCTTCCCTATGTTTTCCAAAAAGCTTAAAAAAGATTTTTTGGCTGGAGCTAAACACCTTAAAAATGTACCCGTTCAAAATTACAAACAGATTCTACTTAACAACAAACCTACAGTCCCTGTCTTGTTTGCACCGCCTGTATACTGCTGTTCAGAGTATATAGGGCCTGGTGGCCCCACACCTTTCCTTATTTTAATTTGGGTGCGGGGTTCCCCTTAATATCCATACAAGACCCAAAGGGCCTGGTAATGGACTGGGGGGAACCCATGCCGTTTGTCTCACTGATTTTCATCCATATTGCCAGGACCCGACATTACATTAAACCCGCAAGCAGTTTTAAATGAGATTTTTTTTCTTTAAAAATGGCATATGGTGCAGGGACTGTTCTAAACAGGGGAAACACGCGCCACTTTACAGGCATACTATAGATCCACCCCAGGTACGAAGGAATATTTCACTTTTTTTTTTACTTTAAGCATCATTTAAATCACTGCTCCCGAAAAAACGTCCGTTTTTAAACTTTTTTTTTGCATTGATACATGTCCCCAAACCCTTTTTAGGACAATACCATGCAAATTAGCCTTTAAAATGAGCACTTTTGATTTCGAACGTTTGAGTCCCATAGACGTCAATGGGGTTCTAACGTTCGTGCAAATTTTCGGTCCGTTCGCAGGTTCTGGTGCGAACCGAACCGAGGGGTGTTCGGCTCATCCCTATCAATAACCAAGGAGATCGGAGAGTTGGGGACTGCGTTTGACAGGACACTGTGAATACAGCCAATTCCCCTGTAAAAAAAGAAGCCACATCACATGAGGGAATTATGGGGATACATCCATATGTAGATGCATTAGCGAAGAAAAAACAGGAATCTCCCGCAAGATTAAGATCCAGTGATCAATTGGGAGAAGGAGGGAATGCTACCCTCCTTCTTAGAGATTCTTGAGGAATTATATATAGAAGGAGGCCATGAGTGTACTAATGAGATTCCCCCCCTGACCTTTGAGGGTGGGATCATTAACACTAGCTTCAGACCTAGATCAAGCTTTTATCCTCACTGGAATAAGGGTAATTTTATACCCACCTTCTAAGAGGTTGTTATGGAAGAGTTTAGAAGGATCTGGGGAAGCAACACTCGGAAATACAACAAGGGCCATGAAGCATTTCTGGATGGCCCTCTGAGTAGCCTGAGAAAAAACTCTGATATTATTATAAGAAAAGCAGACAAAGGTGGAGGCTTGGTCATACAAGACAGGGACCAATATCTGGAGAAAGTGTTCAAACTGATCGGCGACTCCAATACCTACGAAAGGCTCACTTGAGACCCTACAGCTCTTTATAAAACACTGAGCTCAAAGAGCTTCTGGATAGAGCACTAGTCAATCAGGTTATATCCAAGAGCGAGTATCTATTCTTATATTCTAAACATCCGGTGGTCCCCTACTTCTACCATATCCCTAAAATACATAAGGATATGGAGAAGCCTCCAGGTAGACCAATCATTGCGGGAATGGATAGCCTGACTAGCAACCTTGGTAGCTATATTGATCATTTTCTACAGGGGTTGGTAACGTATCTGCCATCATTTATTAAGGATTCAAGCCATGCCCTGGAGATACTTAGCACCTATACATGGGAGAAAGGATACAGATGGCTTTCTTTGGACGTAGCATCTTTGTACACATCCATCCAGCATGAATTTGGCCTGAGAGCCATCGAGTATTATCTGGCAGAAGCACACCTCTTTAATCCTGTGCAAGCTCAATTCTTTTATGAGTGTATTGAATTTACTCTGACTCTATTTTATGTTCATGGATGGCTTTTACAGGCAGGTGAAGGGCACAGCCATGGGTGCCAGGTTCGCTCCCAGCTATGCGAATCTCTTTATGGGATACTGGGAGCACAACTACATTTGGGCCAATAACCCATTCGGAAGGAATCTGGGATTGTATGCACGATACATTGATGATGTTCTCATTATCTGGAGTGGCACTGATGAAGAGCTGGATGGGTTTCTAGCACATTGTGCAGAGAATCCCTTCGGTATTTCATTCACGCATGTGGTGAATGATATATCTTTGATCTTTCTGGATCTTGAGTTGCGAGTAGATGAGCTTGGAGGTATCTATTCAAAAACCCATTTTAAGCCAAGTGCTGGTAATTATTACCTTCATGCCCGTAGTCATCACCACCCTAGATGGATTTGCAATGTCCCATTTGGCCAGTTCTGTAGACTTAGGCAGACGTGCACCCTAAAACATGATTATGAGGAACAAAGTCTTGTCCTAAAGAGCAAATTCAAAGAGAAGGGGTACAAGGATGAACATATAGAGGAAGCCTTTCAGAAATATCTTCTGTTGTACGATAATGCTGGTGTTGAGGGAGAGAGAAAGATAGTACCCCATGAGGAGAAACAACAACTACAAGTACGGTTCTGCACCAGGTTCAAATATAAGGCTCCCCTAATACAAAACATTTTTAAAAAGAATTGGAGGATTTTTGAATCAGACCCAATCCTGAAGACTAGTCTTCCTTCACACCCCAATCTGGTTTTCAGGAGACCCAAGGATTTGAGGAGCATCATTGCCCCAAGCAGGGTGAAAAAGGTCAAAAGTAGAGCCCTTGGACAACAATCTTCGAACAAAAAGGCAGTTATAGATGTGGGAGCACTAACTGTGGGAATTTCACCCACATGTGCCATAGGAAGAAAGATGTAGTAGGAGTTGATGGCAAGACACATAAGATCAAACAATTTATTAACTGCGGCACCCCATATGTTATTTATGGTCTCCTTTGCCCATGTGACCTCCTGTATATTGGCAGGACCTCAAGGCCCATGAGAACCAGGATGAATGAACACAGAAGTAGCATCCTGACAGAGAAGGATAAATATTCAGTACCAAGACATTTCCTGGAAGTTCACGATAGTAGTATAGATGGCCTTAGGGTGTTCGGTATAGAAGCCATGCCTAATGATTTAGATAGTGGTAAAAAGCACCAGCTACTGTGCACTAGAGAGGCCTACTGGATCTTCACCTTAGGGACTTTGGCCCCGAAAGGCTTGAACGATGAAATTGAACTGCATAGTATCGTCTGACATTTGCGGCTTTTGTAGGGCTTATCGTTCCTTCCCTGGAGCATGTCTAGGTCCATCATGATCAAATAATACTATTGTTGCTTTTTGGGAGTCTCCATTTTTTCAATGGAGCCTCCATTTGACTAGCCGCCCATGATGGCTGGGTCCCATCATATAGTAGTGTTTGCACCACATATATCGTTCCATGGCCATGGGAAGAATAGAGCACTTGTGTGTTTGATTGGGAGGGTACCTGCTTGGCCTGTCGAGTTTCAATTCATTTTTAGTATATAGTTAGTATATGTTTCCAATAGCTAGCCCTTGTTCAATTTAATATTTTAAATGTCTGATTCTTTCATTGTTATTTTGTAACAGTATATATTTAATTCCATTTAGCTTTATTTCACTTAATGCTATTCATCAGATATTAGTGGGTACATGGTGTCTGAGAGTCCCTAGAAGATGATGTAGCACTTATTTAGGTGCTTGGTTCTATGGTTCTCCGTTGCCTTATGAATTCAATTGATATTTAATTCATGCAATTTGTTTTTATGTATATATTTATACATTTGTATTAATTATACATATTTATACATTATACAATTTGTTTTTAGTTTAGATTGGAGGACACTCTGGAGATTGCTACTGGGTGGGGTGCCCCATTCGACTCCCCACTTTCTAGTAGTCGATCTCTAGCGTTTCCTCTATTGCTTTTAAGATGTTTTGCATATGAACAAGTGCATATGGTTTGATATGTGTGTTTGCATGTGCACATGTGGTTTGTCTACTTTTTTTTATATGGTTTTTAATGTTAATTTCTATAAAGTTTTATGCTTTTTATATACACATAAATATATATGGACGTATATGTTTTTATTTATGTATATGCCTTTTTTCCTCATTTCGAGGCATCTTAGGAGTAATATTTTCCCTATGGGGATTGATATAGGGCTGATAGTCCCTTTTATTCCATCTAATCTTGTATATGTATATTTACATCTTCTATTATTTTGTTCTATATATACTGTAACATCGGGGGTTGGTTTAGCTTAAAGGTAGAGCTTACCAGTGAGCCGAGTCCACGCCAGATACACAGTTTTAAGGGCTTGTAGGCCCACTTTTATTAAAGAAAGAAAATGTCCGATAACAGAAGTGTTGCCCACACAGGGGTTTCAGCTTTCCACAGCAACAATGTAAGTTCAATCAAAAATACCAAGCCACCTGGCTCTCTTTAGCAGCACTGCTGCTCAAACTTATGCTTCAGCCCTCTCGGCTCTATAACAGAGCTCCTGTACACCCAGTACCTCAGCACTCTTTTTCAGCTTCCTTTTTCAGCCCACAGGCTTGGACCCTCTGTCTACTCTGACAGACCTGTGCAGACATGCACACTTCTCCCTTGCTTTCCTGGACTCCTCGGGAGGGTAGAGCGCAGAACTATGGTCAGGTGTCTACAAATAGCCCAACACACACCTGACCAGTCAATATGCTGGTGGATCTCAAAACCTGGAGAAAGCTGCGAAAGCAGTTTTCTCCAGTCCACATTTATGCTCTGTAGCCTTGCACCAAGCAAATGTGCATACTCTGTGTCCACTTTAACCCCATTTTCATAGCGACAGGGACTCTCACTATTACAATACATATATACATTTTGCATAAGGGGACACTAAAATGTCCAATATAGACTGATGTTGGGCTCAGCTGTTCTGTTTCCTGTGTGTTCTGTGCGTCTCGGTTACTCCACATTATCAGCACCTGCTGTTTTGATCTGCCTTTCCCCCATTCCAGTCATTTTATTTAAGTTCTTTATATTTTAATCTATTCGTTTTCTAACTAGGCCTTCAGGGGGGGGGTGACTCCTGAGAGGCATCCAGAGTGGGCGTGCCCATTCATTCAAGATGCGCACGCATCCACACGCTCACTGTTTCAGTGAGTGTTTACATCGTAGCGGTCGGAAGTAGCGGGTGGAACGCATATACACCCGCACTTCCGGGCCGCGTCCTCTGCGCACGCCATCTATCCTTTGACGTATATTTTCTAACTAGGCCTCCAGGGGGGGTGACTCCTGAGAGACATCCAGAGTGGGCGTGCCCATTCATTCAAGATGCGCACACATCCACATGCTCACTGTTTCAGTGAGTGTTTACATCGTAGCGGTGGAACGCATATACACCTGCACTTCCAGGCCGCGTCCTCTGCGCACGCCATCTATCCTTTGACGTGCGCATAAGCGGAAGTGACGCGTGGGCTGGCCGGAACTCGTCGGTGGAACGCAAACACACCCGCACTTCCTGGTTATCGGAGCGGCGTGCGTTCTACCGGCGAAGGACGGCTTCTGAAGGCGCCACTCTATCTGGTATGGCTCACCCCACTATCCCCAAGTATGCGGTAGATGTGGGGGTGGTACGATTAGATCACATGCCTGACCACCTCCGAAGGGTAGGCTAAATACCCTCCCCATGTATTCCTTATTAGCCCACTAGGATTATGATTATTCGTCAATCCATACACTGGGGTTACTGGCCCTATAACCCATGGCACCACATTCTAACAACTGGGTATAGTTGGGGAGGGCCCCACAATGCAGGTGGGTGTGCTCTGTGTAGGTGGGCGTGGTTTTATGTGGGCGGGTGCTGGTGGTGACTGGGATGCACAGACACACACATATATAGAGGAGACCTTACATGTGAGCAGCCATCGCCCGCTTAGGCTCTGAGGAAAGGGGTTCTTCTCTGAAACGCGTCAACCATCACTATATCCACTTGAGGTCAGGTCCTGGTTTGTTGATGTTCAGAACTGCGCACCTGTATTATCGCCAATGCCTGTTACCTTTGCTCGTTTGTGAGTATATATTTTACTGCTTTACACTTCAATAAAGCTTTTCCAGTGGTAATGCACTAGGTCGGTGCGCCCTCCTTTCTTCCTTTTTTCTCTTTAGCCTGTGAATACCCATTATTCTGAGCAGGGCTGCAAGACGACAGATACTACTGAATGAATTTGGTCGCACCACACATTGAGGAACTAGACACCTGAGCGCAGGAGAGATTTTTATTTTGTCTACCAGGGGGTTTGGCATTATCCTTATGGATCTTTGGTAGGGTGTATATAACAGGCACTCTACATGTATTCAGCTGTAAATATTTTATTTCTTTTTTATTCAAAAGACCCTTTATAGATCCCTTCTGGACCACCTTGGCCAATTCCTTTCTATACCTCAACGTGGGATTACTAGGTAATTTTTGATACGTCCCAACGTCACTGAGTTGTCGATTTATTTCTTCATTATAATCAGTTTTTGATTGAATGACTATGGCCCCTCCTTTGTCCGCTTGTATTATCACAATATCTTTTCTAGATTCCAATTTTTTTATTCCACTTCTTATAGCCCCTGGATCAAAAGCCTTCTTTAGTTTCAATTCCTGTAAGTCTTTCAAGACCATTCTTTTGAACACCTCTACATGTCCATCATTACCAGCCGGTGGATTGAAGGGAGATTTATTCCGGAGATTGCTGAATAGAATACCATTGGTTTCTGGTACATTCCTTCCTCTGCCCTCTCCCGGATTACTGAGCATATATCTTTTTATGTTCAGACTTCTAACGAATTTATTAATGTTAACATAGGCATTAAATTTATTAAGATTCTTTTTTGGAGAAAATTTTAGCCCATTATCTAACATTTTAATTTCTTCTTTTGTTAATTCTACCCCACTAATATTAACGATCCCCTTTCTTATTATTCTCTTTTCTTTTTGTTTTTTGACCCCTGCTCGCCCAGTTCTTTTCACCATAGAGCGTCTTGGGGTTCTTCTCAGTCGTTCGTCCCTGTCTCGATTCCTCTGTGACTCTTGTTTGCTCTCCTCCCCTCTTTTGGTTCTTCTGTCTGGATCGGGATCTGGAGTACATCTGACGGGTATCCCGAAATTGTCCTCTGGGTGATAACGTGTCGGGGAATCCCGTTTTCTTGGCTCTAAAAAACGGTGAGGTGTTCCATCACATCCTTATCTATCTTGTTGATGTTTTTGATACTATGGCGATCTTCCTACCTCATCAAATCTTTGTAGTTGTTCAAACCTATTATGCACCAGAACTGCATAATGGTTATTAGGAGGAGACCTACCTCTTCTATCATCATATTGATAATATCTACCATCTTTGCCTGGTCTTTCATCTATTCTTGTTCTTTCAGGATAGTGATTTCTTTCACCATAGACATCATAATTCCTCCAAGGAGGTGTAGGTGATCTTCTACCATCGTCTTTTTGACCCCAGATCTCATATTTAAGAGGTCCTGTCATGCTTTATTTCTATTACAAGGGATATTTACATTCCTTGTAATAGGAATAAAAGTGACACTTTTTAAAAAAAAAAGAACAGTGTAAAAATAAAAAACAGAAGGTAAAATAAATTTAAAAAAAAAATTTTTAAACACACCCCGTCCCGCCGAGCTCAAGTGCAGAAGCGAACGCACACGTGAGTAGCGCCCGCATATGAAAACGGTGTTCAAACCACACATGTGAGGTATCGCCACGATCGGTAGAGTGAGAGCAACAATTTTAGTCCAAGACCATCCTCTGTAACTCAAAACATGCAACCTGTAGAATTTTTTTAAACGTCACCTAAAGAGATTTTTAAGGGTAAAAGTTTGTCGCCATTCCATGAGCGGGCGCAATTTTGAAGCGTGACATGTTGGGTATAAATTTACTTAGCATAATTATCTTTTACATATAAAAAAGAATTGGGCTAACTTTACTGTTGTCTTATTTTTTAATTCAAAAAAGTGTATTTTTTCTAAAAAAAGTGCACTTGTAAGACCGCTGCGCAAATACAGTGTGACAGAAAATGTTGCAACAACCGCCATTTTATTCTCTAGGGTGTTAGAAAAAAATGTATTATGTTTTGGGGTTCTAAGTAATTTTCTAGCAAAAAAAATTTTTAACTTGTAAATAGGGATGGGCTTTATGTTCAGTTCACCGAACAGCGAACAATTTGGGGTGTTCGCGGCAAATTCGAAAGCCGCTAAACACCCTTTAAAAGTCTATGGGAGAAATCAAAAGTGCTAATTTTAAAGGCTTATATGCATGGTATTGTCATAAAAAGTGTTTGAGGACCTGGGTCCTGCCCCTGGTGACATGTTTCAATGCAAAAAAAGTTTTAAAAACGGCCGTTTTTTCGGGAGCAGTGATTTTAGTAAAGCTTAAAGTGAAACAATACAAGTGAAATATTCCTTTAAATTTCGTTCCTGGGGGGTGTCTATAGAATGCCTGTAAAGTGGCGCTTTTTTCCCCGTGTTTAGAATATTCTGACAGCAAAATTACATTTCTAAAGGGAAAAAAAGTCATGAAGTAATAGCGGTGTCGGCTATAGTGAATTGTCTATGGGATAAATCAAAAGTGCTAATTTTAGGGGTTAATATGCAAGTTATTGTCATAAAAAGTGTTTGGGGACCTGGGTCCTGCCCCAGGGAACATGTATCAATGCAAGAAAAAGTTTTAAAAATGGCAGTTTTTTCAGAAGCAGTGATTTTAATAATGCTTAAAGTAAAACAATAAAAGTGTAATATTCCTTTAAATTTCGTACCTGGGGGGTGTCTATAGTATGCCTGTAAAGGGGCGCATGTTTCCTGTATTTAGAACATTCTGACAGCAAAATGACATTTGTAAAGGAAAAAAAGTAATTTAAAACTACTCGCTCATTGATAAAAACAGCATGGAATTTCCCCACAGGGGAACCCCAAACCAAAAAAAAAAAGCGTGGGGGTCTCCCTAAATTCCATACCAGGCCCTTCAGGTCTGGTATAGATATTAAGGGGAACCTCATGGCAAAATGTAAAAAAAAAATGGCGTGGGGGTCCCGCTCAAAATCCATACCAGACCCCTTAGGTCTGGTATGGATTTTAAGGGGAACCCTGTGCCGAATTTAAAAAAAAAATCCATACCAGACCCTTATCCGAGCACGCAACCTGGCAGGCCGCAGAAAAAGAGGGGGGATGACAGATTGGCCCCCCCTCCTGAACTGTACCAGGCCACATGCCCTCAACATTGGGAGGGTGCTTTGGGGTAGCCCCCCAAAGCACCTTGTCCCCATGTTGATGGGGAGAAGGGCCTCATCCCCACAACCCTTGCTCGGTGGTTGTGGGGGTCTGCGGGCAGGGGGCTTTTACAAGGGGACCCCCAGATCCCACCCCCCCTGTGTGAATTGGTAATGGGGTACAAATGTATCCCTACCATTTCACAAAAAAAGTCAAAAAGGTTAAAAAACACAAGAGACGGTTTTTGACAAGTTCTTTATTAATTTCTTCTTCTTTTATCTTCTTTCTTCTAATCTTCCTTCGGTGTTCTTCTTCCTCCATCTTCTTCTTCTCCATCTTCTTCTTCCTCCGCTCTTCTCGTCCTGCATCTTCCTCCTGCTTCTTCTCCGCTCCGTCCGTACGATCCGCCTCAGTGGGAGTCTTCCACCGTGTGATGCTTTGGTTCTTCTGATACTTCTTATATAACGGAGGGCGGGGCCACCCGGTGACCCCGACCTCCTCTGACGCACAGAGACTTCAGGGGGTCCCTGTAAAGTCCCCGTGCGTCAGAGGAGGGCGGGGTCACCGGGTGACTCCTACTGAGGCGGATTGTGCGGACGGAGCGGAGAAGAAGCTGGAGGAAGATGCGGGACGAGAAGAGCGGTGGAAGAAGATGGAGAAGAAGAGGATGGAGGAAAAAGAACGCAGAAGAAAGACCAGAAGAAAGAAGATGGAAGAAGAAGCGGAAAGAAGAAGAAATTAATAAAGGACTTGTCAAAAATCATCTCTTGTGTTTTTTAACCTTTTTGACACTTTTTTGTGAAATGGTAGGGGTACATTTGTACCCCATTACCAATTCACACAGGGGGGCCAGGATCTGGGGGTCCCCTTGTTAAAGGGGGCTTCCAGATTCCGATAAGCCCCCCGCCCACAGACCCCCACAACCACCGGGCAAGAGTTGTGGGAATGAGGCCCTTCTCCCCATCAACATGGGGACAAGGTGCTTTGGGGGGCTACCCCAATGCACCCTCCCAATGTTAAGGGCATGTGGCCTGGTACGGTTCAGGAGGGGGGGTGCTCTCTCGTCCACCCCTCTTTTCCTGCGGCCTGCCAGGTTGCGTGCTCGGAATAGGGTCTGGTATGGATTTTTGGAGGGCCTCACGCCATTTTTAAAAAAAAATTGGCGTGGGGTTCCCCTTAATATCCATACCAGACCTGAAGGGCCTGGTATGGAATTTAGGGGGACCCCCACACCATTTTTTTTTTAAATTTTGGTGCAGGGTTCTCCTTAATATCCATGCCAGACCTGAAGGGCCTGGTATGGAATTTAGGGGGACCCCCACGCATTTTTTTTAAATTTTGGTTCGAGGTTCCCCTGTGGGGAAATTCCATGCCGTTTTTATCAATGAACCTTTATGTGTATTGTCAGACCGACAATTCATTATAGCCGCGAGTAGTTTTAAATGACTTTTTTTCCTTTAGAAATAACATTTTGCTGTCAGACTATTCTAAATACGGGAAACATGCCCCCCTTTACAGGTATACTATAGACACCCCCAGGTAGGAAATTTAAAGGAATATTACACTTTTATTGTTTCACTTTAAGCATTATTAAAATCACTGCTCCCGAAAAAACGGCCATTTTTAAAACTTTTTTTTGCACCGATACATGTCCCCTGGGGTAGGACCCTGGTCCCCAAACACTTTTTATGGCAATAACTTGCATATTAACCCTTAAAATTAGCACTTTTGATTTCTCCCATAGACAATTCACTATAGCCTACACCGCTATCACTTCATCACTTTTTTTTCCCCATTAGAAATGTAATTTTGTTCCCGAAAAAATGTCCGTTTTTAAAACTTTTTTTTTTGCATTGATACATCTCCCCTGGGGCAGGACCGTGGTCTCCAAAGCTTTTTATGACAAAAACTTGCATATTAACCCTTAAAATTAGCACTTTTGATTTCTCCCATAGACAATTCACTATAGCTGACACCGCTATTACTTCATCATTTTTTTTTTCCTTTAGAAATGTAATTTTGCTGTCAGACTATTCTAAACACGGGAAAAAAGTGCCACTTTACAGGCATACTATAGACACCCCCCAGGTACGAAATTTAAAGGAATATTTCACTTTTATTGTTTCACTTTAAGCTTTATTAAAATCACTGCTCCCGAAAAAAGGTCTGTTTTTAAAACTTTTTTTTGCACTGATACATGTCCCCTGGGGCAGGACCCAGGTCCCCAAACACTTTTTATGACAATAATTTGCATATAAGCACTTTTGATTATTCATGTTCGTGTCCCATGTTTAGGTCATCCCTACCTGTAAACAACAAATCTCAGAAAGAGGCTTGGTCCTTAAGTGGTTAAAATACTTTTTTCCAGCAAGAATTCATCGATGTTGTCTTTTATTAAACTCTCCAGTAGAGATGGGCTGAACACCCCTCTGTGTGTTTCACATCAGAACTTCTGAACTGAAAGTTCTGACCTGAACGGTGAACCCTATTAAAGTCTGAGGGACCCGAACAAATATCAAAAAGAGGCTTGGTCCTTAAGTGGTTAAAATACTTTTTTCCAGCAAGAATTAATCAATGTCGTCTTTTATTAAACTCTCCAGTAGAGATAGGCTGAACACCTCCCTGTTTGTTTCACACCAGAACTTCTGAACTGAAAGTTATGACCTGAACGGTGAAACCTATTAAAGTCTATGGGACCCAAACAAATCTCAAAAAGAGGCTTGGTCCTTAAGTGGTTAAAATACTTTTTTCCAGCAAGAATTCATCAATGTCATCTTTTATTAAACTCTCCAGTAGAGATGGGCTGAACACCCCCCTGTTTGTTTCACACCAGAACTTCTGAACTGAAAGTTCTGACCTGAACGGTGAACCCTATTAAACTCTATGGGCCCTGAACTTGAAAAATCAAAGGTCCCCATTTTATAGGCTTATATACTTGAGGTTATTGTAGCCATATTAGTGCAATTGTGACAGAGGAAATTGAGTGCTGTCCGTGATACTTTTTTTATTTGCACTAACGTATCATTTTTCATGGATGAGTTTCTGCACACCTGTGGGACATCATTTCTCACAACCGGACCACACTATAGAAGACTGCAGTGTTTTAGTTCTTAAAGAGATTTTCAGAACTATCCAGGAAAGGAAAACGTTTGAGCTAAGAATGATACTTCTTTTTGACACAAAAAACAATGGCCTAAATTTAGATATTGGTTTCCTCACCCACTATACTACAGTTTTATGACCCCCTCTGTGACTATCATCTCCCCCCCCTCCAGTCTATAGCTTTCCCTCTGTCTTATCTCACTTGCTGATAGCTTTATTACCATCGCCATACTTATTTCTATGTGTTTGTTTTTCTTTTTCCTTTCCCTCAGAGATTTTTTTTTTGTTTTGTTTTAACATTTTACCTTCTGCTAAAACTTTTGTGAATCAGTACTGCTTGGACCTTGAAGAAGGGGACACACCCCGAAAACTTGTCCATGAAAAATGATATGTTAGTGCAAATAAAAAAAGTATCACGGACAGTACTCAATTTTCTCTATAGGCTTATATGAAAGTTATTGGCCATAAAAAGGGTATGGGGGTACGGGTTCTGCCCTGGGGGACATGTACCAACGCAATTTTTTTTTTAATATAGTTTTTACAGGAGAAGTGATTTTAATGATGCTTAAAGTGCAGCAATAAAAATGAAAAATTCCTTTAAATATAGTGCCTGGGGGCTCCCCTTATTCTGCCTGTAAAGTGGCGCATCTGTACCATGGATAGAACCTACTGCTGCAAAACTGTAATTTCTAAAGAGAAAAAATGAATGAAATGACATTTAAATTGTCTCCAATACAATACCATTGCTGGCAATAACAAAACGTAAAAAAAAAAATGGCGTGGGGGGTCTAGATAGGGATTTTAAGGGGAACCCCATGCCGAAATTGCCCATTCAACAAAAAAGCTTCAAAAAGTAATAATAAAAACACAGAGAGACAGTTTTTGACAATTCCTTTATTTAAAAAAAAAAACAGTGCCCACGATTTAGATTCATGGTGAATCACAATGCTCGCCGCACCGCTGAACCCTAAAAAGAAAAAAAAAACTCCACCATCAACTAGGCCAAACCCCTGAATGCCTGGCTTGCCGTTTGACAGTTTTTATATAGTTAAGGGCGGGGCCAGCTGGCGACGTCACCTGGTGTCACCGCCCCCTTGTGACATCACAGACCCAGGATGCATTGGTTGGTGACATCACAAGGGGGGCAGTGCCACCAGGTGACGTCGCCAGGTGGCTCCACCCCTTACCTATATAAGAACTGTCAAATTGCAAGCCAGGCATTTGGCAGTTTGCCTTAGTTGAGGCGGAGCATTTTTTTTTTCTTTTTTTGGGTCTGGCGGTGCGGCAGGGTCATGATTGAATATACATCGGATGACCTTGTTTTTTTTTATTTTTTAATAAAGGAATTGTTTTAACACAGTCTTTGTGTTTTTATTACTTTTTCACACTATTTTGACGAATGGGTATGGGTACTATGTACCCCATACTTTAAAAATGGTAGGGAGATTAACATCTCGAAAAGATATAGAAAAAGGGGTTCTCTTCAATTTTATGATCTGGTTGACACAGCTTTCAGGGATGGCACCATAACCAAAAACACTTGGGACTTTGTTCGCACCAGCATTCTATTCACTCCCTAAGATACATAGGAATGAAAGAAATCCACCTGGGAGACCTATCATCTCAGGGAATGGTGCCCTCACTGAAAATCTGAGTCGTCTCATCGATGAACACATAAGACCCCACGTACTAGGCCTTCCCTCTTACATAAAGGATACCATACACTTTCTACTAATCATTGACAACATTTACATACCCATGAAGGTGGTTTTATTCACTATTGACGTTGAAGCCCTGTATAGTTCCATTCCCCATGAGCTGGGCCTGGCTGCCATTAGGCATGACCTAGCCCAAAGGGGATGGGAAGAATGGGCCTTCAATGATTTTAGAAACAAGAAAGAAAAAAAAAACAATTTGGGACTTTGTATGAGGTCATGACCAATGGGAGTCATGTACTTCCATCGCTAACTAGTAAAAAATATAAGCGAAAGGGAGGGCAGGGGGACAATTGGGACTTTATATGAAGCACACAGTCTAAGGAAAAACAGCTATCAATAGAAATATACATATAAGTATATTTATTAGGTACAATTGGACCATAGATACATGATAAAAACAATAATTGATAGTGTTGTTATATATCCGATATACAGTAAGCACTATATATAAATTCCAAAGATAAACAGGACACATATAAAAAAGGAAAACAATTATAAAATGAAATAATAGATACAGTACATAAAATCTAAATTATATTGTTGATAACCACAAAAAAAAAGTGTCAGCACAAAATTATTATAAAAGAAAAAGATTTGACAAAAGACCATTCAATATATCTCAATTGCTAAATTATCGTGAATAAATTTGTAGCCCATACGTGTATTGAAACAATCCTTGTCTATATAGACATGTGTACATATCAAAGTATAATATATATATATATATATATATATATATATATATATATATATATATATATATATATATATATATATATATATATATATATATATATATATATATATATATATATATATGTATATATATATATATATATATATATGTATATATATATATATATATATATATATATATATGTATATATATATATATATATATATATATATATATATATATATATATATATATATATGTATATGTATATATGTATATATGTATATATATATATATATATATATATATATATATATATATATATATCTCAATTAAATGTAATTTTAATACTAGATGGAAAATGAGCTATTGTGGAACTTCTATATATTAGAAGCATGTATATGGAGAATGCAAAAAGATATGCACAAAGAATGCGCAGCAATGCATAAAAAGTGCATACAAATGCGGGAATGCATAAAAAAAGACAAAAGGAAAAAAAATTGTCCACAAAAATGTATATTTATTTATACATATTATTTATTTATATATATATATATATATATAGTCCACAGATATGTTCAACAAGTCAAGGTATGCCCACTACGTGGATCAGGTGGACCATGTATGTCCCTGTTATGCGGGAGAGAGGTACAGCGGACAATTAATTATTCATAGAAGTGACTTAGATCCCACTCAAAGTTCATACCTTTAGGGATGTGAGTCTGTAAATGGAAAAGCCAATATACCTCTCTCTGACACAGTGACCGATAGACATCACCCCCTCTGCTGGGTGCCCCGATCTTGTCTATAATTTGGACTTTTAGACTTGACTTGTTACTTCCATGAAAAAGATTAAAATGTTTCTTGACATTTGTAGTTTTATTCTTGTTAATGCTGTACACATGGTCATAGAATCTATCTTGTAAACGTCTTGTACAGTAGTTCCTCCCCACGTACTGTACGTGGCAAGAATTGCATCTAATGAGGTACACCACATTGCTGGTATTGCAATTGTAAAAGGAATCTAGATTAAACTTCTTTCCATTGACCTCAGAGCGAAATATTTTACCTCCAAGCACATGTGGACAGCATGGACATTCAGTAGCACCGCATTTGTTATTACCTTGCAGGGTAACCAAGTGGGGGATCTCATGGGTTTATTATTGAAAAAACTGGGGGACAAATATCTACCCAAGCTAGGTGCCCGATGAGAAACTATATTGACCCGTTTTTAGGATGTCAGCACAGACATCATCCACATACAGAATCTTATTAATGATTTGTTTGATGGAATCAAATTTTGCACTGTACGGGGCAGTAATGGTTAGTTTGTTGTCCCATGTGGCTTTCTTTTGAGATGTACAAGGACTACTGGTATTGGCAAGCAGTTAATTTCTCTTTTTATTCCTAGCAATATTCCAGGCCCATTCGATCATCCATCTGGGGTAGCCCCTATCCAAAATCCGTCTACATAGGGACAATGCCTTCTGTTCAAAAGCAATATCGCTGCCAAATATTCGTCTGATTCTTAGGAGTTCCCCCACTGGAATGCCTTTGATGGTGTGCCGTGGATGTCCAGACTGGGCAAGGAGCAGCGTATTACCCAACAGGGGTTTCCTCTGTAGAGAGGTTGCTACCCTGGAATCTGTGTGAGTCAATCTGACATCCAGATAACAGATACTGTTGTGGTCGGCCTGGCCTGTAAACGATAAATTCTTATTATTATTCTTACTATTCAAATTCAAAAAATCAAGGAACCGTGCAAGACTAGTGACTCCATCTATCATGACTTTTAACAGATCGTCTATATACCTTAGGTACAGCCTGATTTGTGGTCGGAAGGGGTTCCAAAGATGCGGGACCGCTCCCACCAACCCTTTTCATCTCTTCTCTTTTCTATGCAATTTTTTGCATTCCCCATGCATTTGTGTGTTTCTGTGCATTCTTTGTGCATATCTTTTTGCTTTCTCCATATACATGCTTCTAATATATACATCAAGTTCCACGATAGCTCCTTTTTTATCTGGTATTTAAATTAAATTAAAATTACATTTAGTTTATATATATTTTTATACTTTGATATGTACACATGTCTATATAGACAAGGATTGTTTCAATACACATATGGGCTACAAATTTATTCATGATAATTTAGCAATTGAGATACCATATTTATCGGTGTATAACAGGCACGTTTTCCCCCTTAAAATAATTGGCAAATCACGGGTGCATGTTATATGCCAATAGTGTACCACAGAGGACAAGGAGGAGATGAGCGCCGCCGGAATTCACAGAGCCGCCATCTTCTGTTTACCCGGCTCTCACTCGGCTCTCACGTCACACACAGAGTCCTGCCTCTGCCACCGGCACTGGATCAGTGTTCTGTCTATCACAGGAGCTGGTCCAATGCTGATGGCGAAGGCTGGACTTTGTGTGTGACTGCCGACTGAGAGACGAGTAAACAGGAGATAATGACTGTTATTTCCTGCACTGCATTGATGACAGATGGTGAGGCTGCCGGTGGGCATTAATTAGGCTGCATTGATGGGAGATGGGCTGCAGATGGGCACAGATCAGGCTGCATTGAGGCTGCAGATGGGCATTAATCAGGCTGCACTGAGGCTACGGATGAGCACTAATCAGGCTGCATTGAGGCTGCAGATGGACACTAAGGCTGCATTGAGGCTGCAGTTGGGCACTTATCAGGCTGCATTGATGGGCACTGACCATTATTCTGCTGCTATTTTGATTCAATTAAAAAATACTTTTTTTTTTCCTGAAACTTCCCTCTTAAATTGAAGGTGCATGTTATACACCGATAAATACGGTATATTATGTGTTTTTTCTATTTTTGTTCTTTTGTTTCTCAAATCTTTATCTTTTATAATAATTTTGCGCTGACACATATTTTTTTTGTGGTTATCAACAATATAATAAATTTTTATGTATCTATTATTTCATTATATAATTGTTTACCTTTTTTATATGTGGCACCATCACAGCGGCACCTATCCATGTAGAGACCCAGGAATTAAGGACTTATTGCAATCTGACGACGGTGATACTGCGGCTGGTGAGATTCCTCCACTTCATTCAGCACCTTCAAAACGTATGTCAGTTTTCATTGCATCTCTTTATTGTTGTCTCCATGGACATATATTTTGCTGCCTGTGTAGTATAACCTACATCCTCTCTTGCTGGAACCTGGACATGGTTTGATCTGCAACCTGCTTAACAGCTGTTATGTACACAACGTTTGTGCAAAAATCTGTGTAAGGCTAATCCTTTATGAGATCGATCCATCTGTGTAGAACAACACTACACCCAACCTATAGCCAGATCGTCCATCCACCCACATCCCAGATATTGGTATAAGAACCGCCCTTACCATATTGGACACTCCATTTTGGCTAATTGTTACTTACAACTGATATTTCAACTGGGCTGGACTACTTTCATTGTTTATTATACCTTATCAGTATACAAGAGGTGTGTATGATGTGTATGAGTGGATGTGTAACCGCGGCTCCCACATGTTTTTAAATCACCCCCTGTGACAACGTTGTCCAATTTTAATTGGTTTGTGGTAACCGTCAGTCTCCATTGCTGATTTTTCACTTTTTTGTATTTCAATTTGGTTTATAATTAGGTAATTAATAAAGCTGGTTTTGTATCAACATCAGTGTTCTTTGTTGACCCTCTTTAAGAGAATCCTTTCTCTTCTGTTTTCTGCTATTTGTAACATAGGGCAACTGGAACTGCATGCAGACTTATGCCTGCATGATTGTTTGATACTCACCCGTAAAAACGACCATTCATAGTATTAATTAATTGGTTGATCCAGGCAATACCCTTGTTTTTTTGCTTTTTTATATGTGTTTATCTTTGGAATTTATATATAGTGCTTATATGGCCAGTAAGGACGTGGGATGGGATGCTCATTTAGATATAGATTTTTTTCTTTTTCTTTTGGTCCCTCCCATGTTCTTTTTCCTCCTTTTCGACTGGTCGTTACGTCTGTGCATGTCTGTGTTTTGTTCTTTGTTTTATTGCTCTCAGCATGTAGTAGCTAAGATTGATCCCATGTAATTCCATTGTTTCAACAAGGTGTACAGCTGAGAGTGTTTTCAGATGTTCCGCTGACGTCATCCTCACCTGTGTTTTTACATGAGGGGGGAGTCCTATTTAGGGGATGTCAGTGTAACATGTCAGGGTAATGAATAAGCGCGGCATCGCTGTGTGAAACGCGTCTACCTATACCTGCTTTCCTGTCCGCGGTGGGCAGCCATCCATTCCTTCCTATGTGTCAGGGACCTGCTGTGGCAAGACAGAGGTGCGTGCGTGCGCATGTGCGCACACAGGTGCCGGTACAACAAACCAGATGGCGGCGTGTGCGCAAGGGCATGCGCCGGAGAGGTGTGCGTGCGGGGGCACATGTTGGATGCGTGTACGTGCGCATTAGACGCTGCTTGGCACCAATGGGCCTTTAAAAGGACAGCAGCTACACAAGTGCAGTGCTGTTTGATCTGCAGTTAGTGTGTCCCGAAAACCTGTACTTGCCTTCTGAACACCTATATTGACCCGGCTCTGTTGACTTACCCAATATCTCCAACTCTGACCTCGGCTTGCCTTGACCCTGTTATAAGGACTTCCTTGTTGATATCCTGTTTCCGACCTCTGCCTCTTCATCTGACTCTGCTTCAGCTTACAGCCCTATCTGTCTGACTACCTGTGTTTGTGCCGGTGTCTGCCTCAGCTGACACCGGCATCCTGGACCTATCTGCTGGCTCATCATCCATCCGTGCTTACACCACAATACTCACAGGCACTCCTACCTCACTGCGCTCTCGAGTCTACTGTTCCTACTCCAGTGGCTCCTGAACCAGGGCTGTAAGAGAGGTCTCCTCCTACAAGTCAGACTCTAGTACACGGTACGTAACACTATGTCTCATTTAATGTTAGAAAAAGTTGTATTGCTTAACTGCTTGCTGACCACCTCACGCAGATATACTGCGGCAGAAGGGCTGAATCACGTACCTGTATGTTGCCCTTTAAAAGGCGGACTGCGGCAAGCTCCGTGAGTCGGGTCACGGGTCTCGCGGATTCGATGTCTGCGGGGATACCCGTGATCGTCTCATGGAGAGGAAGAATGGGGAGATGCTAATGTAAACAAGCATCTCCCCATTCTGCCTAGCGACAGTGTCACTGATCTCTTCTCCCTGTGATCGGGAGCAGAGACCAGTGACGTGCCACACACAGCCCCTCCCCGCCACAGTTAGAAACACTCCCCAGGATACACTTAACCCCTACACTGCCACCTAGTGGTTAACCCCTTTACTGCCAGTGTCATTTACACAGGAATCAGTGCATTTGTATAGCACTGATTGCTGTATAAATGACAATGGTCCCAAAAATGTGTCAAAAATGTCCGATGTGTCCGCCATAATGTTGCAGTCACGTTAAAAATCGCTGATCGCCGCCATTACTAGTAAAAAAAAAATATCAATAAAAATGCCATAAAACTATCCCCTATTTTGTAAACCCTATAACTTTTACGCAAACCAATATCACTCTCACTTCTCCCCTCCCCCTATTACTGCACTCATCACCTCTTTATAACTCTAAGCCCACTAGATAACAAACCCCCCAGGATACTGAAGCATGTCCCCTCATACAAATCATATACACATATTACCTCCCTTACTCTTCTGCTTCTCCTAACCTCTGGAGATATTTCCCCGAACCCTGGGCCTCCCTTAGTTAACTGTACCCAACACACCCATCACCATCACCCTACACCCTCTGGCAGTAGTCGCAATCTACACAATTTAGTCTCCATTCCTCTTCTTCCCAACACCAGCCTCCCCCTCTCCTATGCCCTCTTGAACGCCCGCTCTGTCTGCAACAAACTCACCGCTGTTCATGACCTCTTTGTCACTAATTCCTTTAATCTACTTGCTCTCACCGAAACCTGGCTCCACGAATCTGACACCCCTTCTCCTGCTTCCCTCTCCCAGGGTGGCCTTCACTGGACTCACTCCCCTAGGCCTAATGGACGCAAGGGAGGTGGAGTGGGATTGCTCCTATCCCCCAATGCACCTTCCAGGTTATTCACTCCCCTCCCTCTTTTTCCCTCTCATCATTTGAAGCCCACTGTATAAGTCTATTCTCTCCTACTTCCCTAAGAATTGCTGTGATCTACCAGCCCCCTGGACCACTATCGACTTTCCTTGATGAGTTCTCTGCCTGGCTACCCTACTTTCTCTCTTCGGAAATTCTCACTATCCTTCTCGGTGATTTCAACATCCCTGCTAATACAAACACTCCTGCTGCTTCTAAACTTCTTAGTCTAACCTCTTCACTTGACCTGAAGCAATGGGTACAGGCTTCTACTCACTCTGATGGCAACACCCTTGACCTTGTATTCTCCTACCTATGCAAACCATGCAACTTCTCAAACAATCCTTTTGCTCTCTCTGACCACCACCTTATTCGTTTCTCTCTCCCCCTGTCTTCCACCACCTTTCCCTCCAATCGTCTAACCATCACCCGTAGAAACTTTCGCAACTTCAACTCCTCTCTCCTCTATTTTGCTACTGACCACCTCTATGACAAAATCTCTCTCCTGTCCTGCCCCAACCAAGCCACATCCCTCTACAATAAATCCCTGTCCTCCACCCTGGACAAGCTCGCTCCCCTCACTACACGCAGAATCAGACCCCGACCCCTACAACCCTGGCAAACAGATGACACTAAAATTCTCAAAAAACGTAGTCACGCTCTTAAGCGTCTGTGGCACAAGACTAAGTCTCTCAAAGACTTCAACCAATACAAATCTGCCCTCCAAAAATACTATTCTTTCCTCCACACTGCCAAGCAAACCTATTTTACAACTTTTATTATCACCTTCTCATCCAGTCCCCGTAAACTCTTCTCTACCTTCAACTCTTTACTTCGTCCTCCACCGCCTCCACCTACTGACTCACTCACTGCACAGGAGATCGCTAATCACTTCAAAAACAAAATTGATACAATCCGTGATGAAATCTCCACTCTACAGGTATCTCCCACAGCTAAGACCCCATGTCAACAGGTAAAACCGACACTCCCCTTTTTCAAATCTGCTACTACAAACGAAGTTGCTAAACTCCTTTCTATCGCCCACCTAACCACCTGTCCCCTGGACCCTATTCCCTCTCAAATGCCCTCTGACTCCATCCTACACTCTCTAACCCATATCTTCAATCTCTTCCTCACCTCTGGCACCTTCCTCAATGCTCTAAAACATGCACTGGTCACCCCCATACTTAAAAAGCTGTCCTTGGACCCTACCAATCTTAACAACCTATGGCCTATCTCCTTGCTCCCCTTTTCCTCTAAACTCCTTGAACGCCTGGTTTACAACCAACTGAGTGACCACCTCATTAAGAACAACCTTCTTGATCTCTTTCAATTTGGATTTTGCCCTCAACACTCCATAGAAACTGCTCTTCTAAAACTCACAAACGACCTACTAACTGCAAAAACCAACGGACACTATTCTGTACTCCTACTTCTGCACCTTTCAGCTGCCTTTGACACGGTTGACCACCCCCTCCTCCTTAAAAAACTTTACTCCCTCGGTCTTCGTGACTGCGCTCTTCAGTGGCTCTCATCCTACCTATCCCAACGCACCTTCAGTGTCACTTACAATTCTACTTCCTCCACTCCTCTTCCCTTTTCCGTCGGGGTCCCCCAAGGTTCTGTTCTTGGACCTCTTTTATTTTCAATCTACACCTCTTCCCTGTGTCAACTGATAGCCTCTCACGGCTTTCAATATCATTTCTACGCTGACGACACACAAATCTATCTCTCCACCCCTCAACTCACCCCATCAGTCTCCTCATGCATCACTAACTTACTAACCGACATATTAGTATAGATGTCACACCACTTCCTCAAACTCAACTTGTCCAAAACCGAGCTTATAATATTTCCTCCCCCACGTGCCTCTTCCCCTGACTTGTCTGTCAAGAGCAACGGCACAACTATCCACCCATCCCCACATGTCAGGGTGCTAGGTGTTATCCTGGACTCTGAACTCTCCTTTCGGCCCCACATCCAATCACTTTCCAAAGCTTGCCGCCTCAACCTCGGCAACATCTCTAAACTACGTCCCTTTCTAACCAATGAAACCACAAAGCTCCTAATTCACTCCTTGGTTATCTCTTGCCTCGACTACTGCAATTCCCTTTTCATTTGCTTACCTTTAAATAGACTATCCCCCCTTCAGTCCATCATGAATGCTGCTGCCAGACTCATCCACCTTACAAACCGCTCATTGTTCGCTACCCCTCTCTGCCAATCCCTCCATTGGCTGCCACTTGCCCAACAAATTAAATTCAAAATACTAACAATAAGTTACAAAGCCATCCACAACCCTGCGCCCAGTTACATCACTAGCCTAGTCTCAAAATACCAACCTAATCGCCGTCTCCGTTCCTCCCAAGACCAACTGCTCTCTAGCTCCCTCATCACTAGGGATGAGCTTCGTGTTCGAGTCGAACCCATGTTCGACTCGAACATCGCCGTTCGCCCGTTCGCCGAATTGCGAACGATATGGGCCGTTCGTGCCAAATTCGTGTGGCGCGTCACAGCCCATAATTCACTGCGGCATCACAGTACATTGCTGGCTGATGATTGGCCAAGCATGCACTATGACCCGCATGCTTGGCCAATCACAGCGCCGTCTGAACAGAGAGCCGTAATTGGCCAAAGCCAAGGAGGCTTTGGCCAATTATGGCTCAGGGGATTTAGTACACGCCCCACACTATATAAGGCCGCCTGCACGGCGGCCCTATATAGTGTGTGTTCCGGCGTTCATTGAGAGAGAGAGAGAGAGAGACAGACAGTGACATTTGATTTGAGTTAGATAGATTAGGCAGAACAGTCAGTCAGTTTAGCTGCACTTACAGTATATTGTGTATATAAATGCATCCCAGGTGTTGCATATATATATATACACTGTATTCAGTTTAGCTAGATCCGTTCCTGTTATCTTCCTACTGACAGGCAGGCTTGTCTTGTTACAGTATTTACAGCTACCTGAAGAAAATTGCTGGTGCTCTTTTGATACTATTAGTACCACAGTCAGGCAGCTAGACTATTTACAGTTAGTGCAGTGCGTCCTGCTCACAGTGTTCAGCAAGATCCGTTCCTGTTTTCTTCCTACTGACAGGCAGGCTTGTCTTGTTACAGTATATACAGCTACCTGAAGAAAATTACTGGTGTTCTTTTGATCCTATTAGTACCACAGTCAGGCAGCTAGACTATTTACAGTTAGTGCAGTGCGTCCTGCTCACAGTGTTCAGCTAGATCCATTCCTGTTATCTTCTTACTGACAGGCAGGCTTGTCTTGTTACAGTATATACAGCTAGCTGAAGAAAATTACTGGTGTTCTTTTGATCCTATTAGTACCACATTCAGGCAGCTAGACTATTTACAGTTAGTTCAGTGCGTCCTGCTGACAGTGTTCAGCTAAAACTACAAGTTAGTGCTGTGCGTCCTGCTCACAGTGTTCAACTAAAACTACAAGTTAGTGCAGTGCGTCCTGCTCACAGTGTTCAGCTAAACCTACAAGTTGGTGTAGTGATACCTCTGCACAGTGTTCATCTAAAGCTACAAGTTAGTGCAGTGCGTCCTGCTGACAGTGTTCAGCTAAAACTACAAGTTAGTGCTGTGCGTCCTGCTCACAGTGTTCAGCTAAAACTACAAGTTGGTGTAGTGAGACCTCTGCACAGTGTTCATCTCAAGCTACAAGTTAGTGCAGTGCGTCCTGCTCAAAGTGTTTAGCTAAAACTATAAGTTAGTGCTGTGCGTCCTGCTCACAGTGTTCAGCTAAAACTACAGGTTAGTGCAGTGCGTCCTGCTCACAGTGTTCAGCTAAACCTACAAGTTGGTGTAGTGAGACCTCTGCACAGTGTTCATCTAAAGTTACAAGTTAGTGCAGTGCGTCCTGCTGACAGTGTTCAGCTAAAACTACAAGTTAGTGCTGTGCGTCCTGCTCACAGTGTTCAGCTAAACCTACAAGTTGGTGTAGTGAGACCTCTGCACAGTGTTCATCTAAAGCTACAAGTTAATGCAGTGCGTCCTGCTGACAGTGTTCAGCTAAAACTACAAGTTAGTGCTGTGCGTCCTGCTCACAGTGTTCAGGTAAACCTACAAGTTGGTGTTGTGAGACCTCTGCACAGTGTTCATCTCAAGCTACAAGTTAGTGCAGTGTGTTTTGCTCACAGTGTTCAGCTAAAACTACAAGTTAGTGCTGTGCGTCCTGCTCACAGTGTTCAGCTAAAACTACAAGTTGGTGTAGTGAGACCTCTGCACAGTGTTCATCTCAAGCTACAAGTTAGTGCAGTGCGTCCTGCTCACAGTGTTTAGCTAAAACTATAAGTTAGTGCTGTGCGTCCTGCACACAGTGTTCAGCTAAAACTACAAGTTAGTGCTGTGCGTCCTGCTCACAGTGTTCAGCTAAACCTACAAGTTGGTGTAGTAAGACCTCTGCACAGTGTTCATCTAAAGCTACAAGTTAGTGCAGTGTGTCCTGCTCACAGTGTTCAGCTAGATCCGTTCCTGTTATCTTCTTACTGACAGGCAGGCTTGTCTTGTTACAGTATTTACAGCTACCCGAATAAAATTGCTGGTGTTATTTTGATCCTATTAGTACCACAGTCAGGCAGCTAGACTATTTACAGTTAGTGCAGTGCGTCCTGCTCACAGTGTTCAGCTAAAACTACAAGTTAGTGCGGTGCGTCCGCCTCACAGTGTTCAGCTAAACCTACAAGTTATTTTTTTGCGAGCTCTGCACAGTGTTCACCTAAAGCTACCTGTAGAAGGTTGGTGGTGTTTTCCTGATCCTATCACTACCGCAGGCAGCTAAAAAAGCTACAAGTTAGTTTTTTGCGAGCTCTGCACAGTGTTCAGCTAAAGCTACCTGTAGAAGGTTGGTGGTGTTCTCATACTACAGGCAGGCAGTTGATTTTGCTAGCTGCAGTATCAGTACTAGGGATGAGCCGAACACCCCCCTGTTCAGTTCGCACCAGAACATGTGAACAGGAAAAAAGTTTGTTCGAACACGCGGACACCATTAAAGTCTATGGGACACGAACATGAATAATCAAAAGTGCTAATTTTAAAGGCTAATATGCAAGTTATTGTCATAAAAAGTGTTTGGGGACCTGGGTCCTGCCCCAGGGGACATGGATCAATGCAAAAAAAAGTTTTAAAAACGGCCGTTTTTTCAGGAGCAGTGATTTTAATAATGCTTAAAGTCAAACAATAAAAGTGTAATATCCCTTTAAATGTCGTACCTGGGGGGTGTCTATAGTATGCCTGTAAAGGGGCGCATGTTTCCTGTGTTTAGAACAGTCTGACAGCAAAATGAGATTTTGAAGGAAAAAACTCATTTAAAACTACCCGCGGCTATTGCATTGCCGACAATACACATAGAAGTTCACTGATAAAAACGGCATGGGAATTCCCCAAAGGGGAACCCCAAACCAAAATTTAAAAAAAAAAATGACGTGGGAGTCCCCCTAAATTCCATAGCAGGCCCTTCAGGTCTGGTATGGATATTAAGGGGAACCCCGGCCAAAATTAAAAAAAAAAATTATATGGGGTTCCCCCTAAATTCCATACCAGACCCTTCAGGTCTGGTATGGATTTTAAGGGGAACCCCGCATCAAAAAAAAAACAAAACGGCGTGGAGTCCCCCCAAAAATCCATACCAGACCCTTATCCGAGCACACAACCTGGCAGGCCGCAGGAAAAGAGGGGGGGACGAGAGTGCGCCCCCCCCCTCCTGAACCGTACCAGGCCACATGCCCTGAACATTGAGAGGGTGCTTTTGGGTAGCCCCCCAAAACACCTTGTCCCCATATTGATGAGGACAAGGGCCTCATCCCCACAACCCTGGCCGGTGGTTGTGGGGGTCTGCGGGCAGGGGGCTTATCGGAATCTGGAAGCCCCCTTTAACAAGGGGACCCCCAGATCCCGGCCCCCCCCTGTGTGAAATGGTAAGGGGGTACTTACCCCTACCATTTCACTAAAAAACTGTCAAAAATGTTAAAAATGACAAGAGACAGTTTTTGACAATTCATTTATTTAAATGCTTCTTCTTTCTTCTATCTTCCTTCATCTTCTGGTTCTTCTGGCTCTTCTGGTTCTTCCTCCGGCGTTCTCGTCCAGCATCTCCTCCGCGGCGTCTTCTATCTTCTTCTCCTCGGGCCGCTCCGCACCCATGGCATGGGGGGAGGCTCCCGCTCTTCTCTTCTTCTTTTCTTCTCTTCTTCATTTTCTTCTCCGGGCCGCTCCGCACCCATGCTGGCATGGAGAGAGGCTCCCGCTGTGTGACGGTGCTCCTCGTCTGACAGTTCTTAAATAACGAGGGGCGGGGCCACCCGGTGACCCCGCCACCCTCTGACGCACAGTGACTTGACGGGACTTCCCTGTGACGTCACGGGGAATGCCACAGGGAAGTCCCGTCATGTCCTGTGCGTCAGAGGAGGGTGGGGTCACCGAGTGGCCCCGTCCCCCGTTATTTAAAAACTGTCAGAGGACTGCCGGAGGAAGAACCAGAAGAGCCAGAAGAACCAGAAGAACCAGAAGAAGAAGGAAGATAGAAGAAAGAAGAAGCATTTAAATAAAGGAATTGTCAAAAACTGTCTCTTGTCATTTTTAACATTTTTGACAGTTTTTTTGTGAAATGGTAGCGGTAAGTACCCCCTTACCATTTCACACAGGGGGGGGCCGGGATCTGGGGGTCCCCTTGTTAAAGGGGGCTTCCAGATTCCGATAAGCCCCCTGCCCGCAGACCCCCACAACCACAGGCCAGGGTTGTGGGGATGAGGCCCTTGTCCTCATCAACATGGGGACAAGGTGTTTTGGGGGGCTACCCCAAAGCACCCTCCCAATGTTGAGGGCATGTGGCAGTGATTTTAATAATGCTTAAAGTCAAACAATAAAAGTGTAATATCCCTTTAAATTTCATACCTGGGAGGTGTCTATAGTATGCCTGTAAAGGGGCGCATGTTTCCTGTGTTTAGAACAGTCTGACAGCAAAATGACATTTTGAAGGAAAAAACTCATTTAAAACTACCCGCGGCTATTGCATTGCCGACAATACACATAGAAGTTCATTGATAAAAACGGCATGGGAATTCCCCAAAGGGGAACCCCGAACCAAAATTAAAAAAAAAAAATGACGTGGGAGTCCCCATAAATTCCATACCAGGCCCTTCAGGTCTGGTATGGATATTAAGGGGAACCCCGGCCAAAATTAAAAAAAAAATTACGTGGGATTCCCCCTAAATTCCATACCAGACCCTTCAGGAATTTAGGGGGAACCCTGCGTCATTTTTTTTAAAAATTTTTGCCGGGGTTCCCCTTAATATCCATATCAGACCTGAAGTGCCTGGTATGGAATTTAGGGGGACTCCCACGTCATTTTCTTTTTTTTTAATTCTGGTTCGGGGTTCCCCTTTGGGGAATTCCCATGCCGTTTTTATCAATGAACTTCTATGTGTATTGTCGGCAATGCAATAGCCACGGGTAGTTTTAAATGAGTTTTTTCCTTCAAAATGTCATTTTGCTGTCAGACTGTTCTAAACACAGGAAACATGCGCCCCTTTACAGGCATACTATAGACACCCCCCAGGTACGAAATTTAAAGGGATATTACACTTTTATTGTTTGACTTTAAGCATTATTAAAATCACTGCTCCTGAAAAAACGGCCATTTTTAAAACTTTTTTTTGCATTGATCCATGTCCCCTGGGGCAGGACCCAGGTCCCCAAACACTTTTTATGACAATAACTTGCATATTAGCCTTTAAAATTAGCACTTTTGATTTCTCCCATAGACTTTTAAAGGGTGTTCCGCGGCATTCGAATTTGCCGCGAACACCCCAAATTGTTCGCTGTTCGGCGAACTTGTGAACAGCCAATGTTCGAGTCGAACATGAGTTCGATTCGAACTCGAAGCTCATCCCAAATCAGTATATATATATATATATATATATATATATATATATATATATATATATATCCCAGCTTAGTGCAGCTACAGGCCATTAGTATGTCTGGAAGGCCAATAAGGAGAGGCAGACAGTCACAAGCCAATAAGAGAGGGCAAGCAGGCTCTGTGTCTAGTGCTGGTCGTGGAGACGGTGCATCCTTTTCAGCACGTGGCCGTGGGACACGCTTGGCCTTTTTTTCGGCAGCTGGCCGCGTTGAGCCGCAACATGCGGAAGACTTGGTCGAGTGGATGACCAAGCCGTCCTCATCCTCCTCATCCTCTCTCACCCATGCCCAGGGTACTTTGTCTGGCAAAGCAGCGGCCTCTTCCCTCGGCTCAATGTCATCAGTGACTCTTTCCCTAGCCCCACCATGTCCTCCTGAGGAGTCCCTCGAACTGTTTGACCACAGTGTTGGGTACATGCTCCAGGAGGATGCCCAGCGTTTGAAAGGCTCTGATGATGATACTGAGCTTGATGAAGGCAGTAACATGAGCACGGACAGAGGGGGTGCCCAAGAAGGACAGCAATCTGGCAGTCATGCTCCCCCTGCTGCAGCATACTGCCAGGTTTACTCCAGTGATGAGGAGGGAGGGGATGATGAGGTCACTGACTCAACGTGGGTGCCTGATAGGAGAGAGGAGGAGGAGGAGGAGGCGGCACATCACCAACAAGGCAGGATGCCCTCCAGGGGCCAGCCTAAGGGCAGCACATTGACTGCATCACACCCGAAAGCTCCACATGTGCAGGGCGCTGCAGTCTCTGCGCGTTATTCAAAAAGTTCTTTGGTGTGGGCCTTTTTTGAGACGAGTGCATCAGATCGCACCGCTGCTATTTGCAACATATGTCTCAAGCGTATCTCGCGTGGCCAAAACATCTCCCGCTTGGGTACCACATGCTTGACCAGACATATGTTGACCTGCCATGCAGTTCGTTGGCAAGCGTATCTAAAAGACCCACACCAAAGAACAAAGAGGACCTCTCCTTGCTCCTCATCAGCTGAGATTTCCAACCCCACTATACCTTCAGTCCTCTCTGAGACCTGCACTGAGAGGAATGAAGGTGTAGAATTAGGTGTGTCACAGCCAAGTACTTGTGGGCAATCTGCTTTTGGTACACTGACGTCAGATTATACCAGGCAAATTTCCCTGCCCCAGCTGCTGCATCGCCGAAAGAAGTTTGCTCCCAGCCATCCACATGCCCAGCGGTTGAATGCTAGCTTGGCAAAATTGCTAGCACTTCAACTGCTGCCTTTTCAGTTGGTAGACTCTGCCCCCTTCCGTGAGTTTGTGGAATGTGCGGTTCCTCAGTGGCAGGTACCCAAACGCCACTTTTTCTCACCAAAGGCGATTCCGGCTCTCTACGGGCATGTGGAAGGCAATGTCCATGCCTCGCTGGACAGGGCGGTCAGCGGTAAGGTGCATATTACCGCTGACTCATGGTCCAGCAGGCATGGACAGGGATGTTACCTAAGTTTCACGGCGCATTGGGTGACTCTGCTGGCAGCTGGGAAGGATGCAGGACAAGGTGCAGTAGTGTTGGAGGTTGTTCCGCCACCACGCCTCCAAAATGCTAATGATTGTGACACACACCTCTCCTCCACCCCCTCCTCTTCTTCTTCCTCCATGGCCTCTTCCTGTGCTTTGTCCTCGGAACCAGCGGTGCTCCGTAGCCGTTCAAGGGGCTACGCAAGTACGCAGGCCAAAAGATGCCATGCGGTGCTTGAGCTGGTGTGCTTGGGGGACAGGAGCCACACTGGGGCAGAGGTTCTGTCAGCTCTGCAGGGGCAGGTTCAGAGGTGGTTGACGCCACGCCAACTTAAGGCAGGAATGGTGGTTTGCGACAATGGCACCAACCTCCTCTCTGCCCTCCGACAGGGACAAATGACCCATGTGTCCTGTTTGGCTCACGTCCTTAACTTGGTGGTGCAGCGGTTCTTGGGCAGGTACCTGGGCTTACAGGATGTCCTGAGGCAGGCCAGGAAAGTCTGTGTGCATTTCCACCGGTCATATAATGCCAGTGCTCGGCTGACGGACCTCCAAAAGGAGTTTAACCTGCCCAAGAACCGCCTAATCTGTGACATGCCCACCAGGTGGAACTCAACGTTAGCCATGCTGCAGCGGCTGCACATGCAGCAGAGGGCCATCAATGAGTACCTGTGCGACTATGGCACCAGGACAGGGTCAGGGGAGCTTGGTTTTTTATCCCCATGCCAGTGGGCCATGATCAGGGATGCATACACTGTCCTGTCACCATTTGAGGAGGCCACGAGGATGGTGAGCAGTGACAGTGCATGCATCAGTGACACTGTCCCCCTTGTCCACCTGTTGGAGCAAACGCTGCGTGGAATAATGGACAGGGCACTTGAGGCAGAACAGAGGCAGGAAGAGGAGGACTTCTTTAGCTCTCAAGGCCCCCTTTATCCAGACAGTGTTCCTGCATGCCCGCCGATCACACAGGAACAGGACGAGGAGGAGGAGGAGGAGGAAGATTGTGTCAGTATTGAGGTGAAGCCTGGCACTCAGCATCAGCAGCAGTCTTTAAGAGATCAGTCCCAAGAAACACATGGACTTGTACGTGGCTGGGAGGAGGTGGCTGCGGACCATGTCGTCCTTAGTGACCCAGAGGACTCCGGACCGAATGCCTCAGCAAACCTACGCTGCATGGCCTCCCTGATCCTGCAAAGCCTGCGTAAGGATCCTCGTATTCGTGGTATCAAGGAGAAGGACCAATACTGGCTGGCAACCCTCCTTGATCCACGTTACAAGGGTAAGGTTGCGGACCTTATCTTGCCATCGCAGAGGGAGCAGAGGATGAAACATCTTCGGGAGGCCTTGCAGAAAGGTCTGTGCAACGCGTTCCCAGAGACTGGGAGGTTACAAACTCCTGTTTCGGGACAACGTGTTGCTGAGGCTTCGGTCAGTCAAAGAAGGAGCGGTGGAGAAGGTGGCTGTCCTGCATCCAGCGTTCTTTCGGAACGCACATTCAGTGCTGCTGGAGGCGTGGTAACCGATCACTGGGTGCGTCTGTCCACCGACTCGGTCGATCGACTGACCTTCATAAAAATGAATCAGTCTTGGATCACCACCAGCTACCAAGCACCTGATGGTGATGTAACCGAATAATTTTTTTTGAAATCTCAGATCCCTTCAAAGACTGCCTATGCTGATGCTGAGTGACTATCCCTGAGTAATTATCCTTTTCCTCCTCAATCATCACGCTGGTTCTGGGCGCCACCACCAGTGCCTAATGCACAATTTTTCAGCCCCTGTTTAACAGGGGCGTGTAATTACAATTTTTGATGCAATACTTTGCAGCAGGGCTCGTTCCTGCGTTCCAAATAGAGTGTCTGTGAGGGGTTGCAGTGTTGTGGCACCAGCACCAGTGCCTAAGGCCCAATTTTTCTGCCCCTGTTTAACAGGGGCGTGTAATTATAATTTTTGATGCAATACTTTGCAGCAGGGCTCGTTCCTGCGTTCCAAATAGAGTGTCTGTTAGGGGTTGCAGTGTTATGGCACCAGCACCAGTGCCTAAGGCCCAATTTTTCTGCCCCTGTTTAACAGGGGCGTGTAATTACAATTTTTGATGCAATACTTTGCAGCAGGGCTCGTTCCTGCGTTCCAACTAGAGTGTCTGTGAGGGGTTGCAGTGTTGTGGCACCAGCACCACCACCACCAAAGGCCCAATTTTTCTGCCCCTGTTCAACAGGGGCATGTAATTACAATTCTTGATCTAATATTTCACAGCAGGTCCCATTTCTGCACCCACCAAGAGCGAGTGAGGACTTACAGTGTTGTGGTACCAGCACCACCACCACCAAAGGCCCAGTTTTTCTGCCCCTGTTCAACAGGGGCATGTAATTACAATTCTTGATCTAATATTTCACAGCAGGGCCCTGTGAGGGCTTACAGTGTTGTGGCCACAACAACGCCTAAGGCCCAAATTTCTGCTGAGTATATAGAGCAGGCCCCTACTTTCAAACATCTAACTTACAAACGACTCCTACTTGCAAACGGAAGGAGACAACAGGAAGTGAGATGAAATCTACCCCTAGGAAGGGAAATTCTCTCCTGTAAGAGTTAATATGGGAAAAACATTTCTCCTTTCCACTGATGCTTTCCAATCCTTGTTCCACAAAAAACCCCAAATTCTCAAAAAGCATTTGTCATTGGGACAAAAAGTGAGGTGAAATCTTCTAAAGAGGAGGAAAGACAGCAAAACAAATGTCAAAGGGGTGATAACCCTTCCCTATGTTTTCCAAAAAGCTTAAAAAAGATTTTTTGCCTGGAGCTAAACACGTTAAAAATGTACCCGTTCAAAATGACAAACAGATTCTACTTAACAACAAACCTACAGTCCCTGTCTTGTTTGCACCGCCTGTATACTGCTGTTCAGAGTATATAGGGCCTGGTGGCCCCACACCTTTCCTTATTTTAATTTGGGTGCGGGGTTCCCCTTAATATCCATACAAGACCCAAAGGGCTTGGTAATGGACTGGGGGGTACCCATGGTGTTTGTCTCACTGATTTTCATCCATATTGCCAGGACCCGACATTACATTAAACCCGCAAGCAGTTTTAAATGAGATTTTTTCCTTTAAAAATGACATTTGGTGCAGGGACTGTTCTAAACACGGGAAACACGCGCCAATTTACAGGCATACTATAGACACCCCCCAGGCACGATATTTAAAGGAATATTTCACTTTTTTTTTTACTTTAAGCATCATTAAAATCACTGCTCCCGAAAAAACGGCCGTTTTTAAAAGTTTTTTTTGCATTGATACATGTCCCCTGGGGTAGGACCCGGGTCCCCAAACCCTTTTTAGGACAATACCATGCAAATTAGCCTTTAAAATGAGCACTTTTGATTTCGAACGTTCGAGTCCCATAGACGTCAATAGGATTCTAACGTTCATGCGAACTTTCGGTCCGTTCGCAGGTTCTGGTGCGAACTGAACGGGGGGGTGTTCGGCTCATCCCTACTCATCACCTCCTCCCATATCCCTCTCCAGGACTTCTCCCGAGCCTCGCCCATACTCTGGAATTCCCTACCCCAATCTGTCAGACTGTCTCCAAATGTATCCACCTTTAGGCGATCCCTGAAAACTTTGCTCTTCAGAAAAGCCTATCCTGCCTCCATCTAACAACTGCACTGTTTTCTCCATTAGCTCATCCCCCACAGCTGTTACCCTCTTGTATAACTTGACCCTCCCTCCTAGATTGTAAGCTCTAATGAGCAGGGCCCTCTGGTTCCTCCTGTATTGAATTGTATTGTAATTGAACTGTTTGCCCTCATGTTGTAAAGCGCTGTGTAAACTGTCAGCGCTATATAAATCCTGTGTAATAATAATAATAATAATAATAATAATAACCGCTTATTGCGATTTTTTTTACCAAAAATATGTAGAAGAATACATATTGGCCTAAACCGAGGAAAAAAAAAATGTTTTTTATATATTTTGGGGGGATTTTTATTATAGCAAAATGTAAAAAATAATGCGTTTTTTTCAAAATTGTCGCTCTTTTTTTGTTTATAGCGCAAAAAAAAATGCAAGGGTGATCAAATACCACCAAAAGAAAGCTCTATTTGTGGGAAAAAAAGGACCTCAATTTTGTTTGGGAGCCACGTCGCACGACCGCGCAATTGTCAGTTAAAGCAACGCAGTGCCGAATCGCAATATGTGCTCTGGTCAGGAAGGGGGTAAATTCTTCCGGGGCTGAAGTGGTTAAGATAGTTTGTATAAAAATATTATAAACTGTATTGCAGATAATTCCCTCTTGTTTGTTTCCCGAAGAAGCAGGCATTGACCCAAGAAATTTATTGAAAAATAAGGATATATATATATATATATATATATGTGATTCTGCACTTCCGGGTTCAGGGCACGAGCACGCACTGGCGACGGCTCAATCCCACTATGATTTTACACAACAGGAGCCAATCAGTGGGTCTCAATGTCCGTCGGGGACCCACCGATCATTCCTAACTGTGGCAGAATGACAGTGTGCCTATGTAAACAAGGCAGACTGTCATTCTGTGAGTACAGAAGAAATGGATCCTGTGTTCCTGTGAAGCAGGAACACCGATACATGTCTTCAAGCAGGAAAAGCACCTCCCCCACAGTTAGTAAACACTCCCTTGGGACACATTTAACCATTTGATCGCCCCTGATGTTAACCCCTTCCCTGCCATAGTCATTAGTACAGTGACCGTGCATATTTTTAGCACTGATCACTAGACATGTGCACTGCCGAAAAAAAATGTTCGTTTTCGTTTTCCTGTCATTCATTTTTTTCTTTTAGTTTTTCGGGTCATTTGTTATGATCGAAATTCGTAAATTCAGAAATGATAAATTCAGAATTTCGAAAATGTGAAAATCCGAAATCTGTAAATTCGAAAATTCAGAAATTGTAAATTCGGAATTTAGAAAATTAGAAAATTTGGAAATTAGGAAATTCGTACAATCCAAAAATTGGAAATTTCAAAATCCGAAAATTCCAAAATACAAAGATAACAAAGAAAATCACAAAATTCTATAGAACGGAAATCCGAAAATTCGAAATTATAGCTAGCTAACTAAAAAATAATAACTAACTATTAAATTATAGGTATTGGGATTTCCTTTAAAATTCTTCTCTTAGTGAACGTAACAAATACAAATTTTTTTGAATATACGAATTATCCGAAATAACGAATGTCACATCTAAACGGATGGAACAGAGCAAATTAACAATAAATAATAATCATAGTAAGTTTTTACTA
This sequence comes from Aquarana catesbeiana, assembly GCF_042186555.1. Classification (NCBI taxonomy): domain Eukaryota; kingdom Metazoa; phylum Chordata; class Amphibia; order Anura; family Ranidae; genus Aquarana; species Aquarana catesbeiana. The sequence continues at coordinate 25,428,450 of NC_133327.1, forward strand.
TTATTATTTGTATTTATTATTACTAATTCATTGCATTCCATTTGTTTAGATGTGTCATTTGTTGTTTTGAATAATGTGTAACTTCAGATAAATTTGTATTTGTTACGTTCACTAACAGCAAAAAGGAAATTCCAATACCTATAATTTAATAGTTAAATTATTATTAGTTAATTATTTTTTCAGATCTTTTACTTTTCGGGTATTCGAATTTTTGGATTTTCGTTTTTATTTTCGTTCTTTTGAATTTCTGTTCTTATTTTCAAAATTTCAGATTTGCGAATTTTCACATTTCCGAATTTTCGGATTTTAGCATTTGGAACTTACAAATTTCCGAATTTACAGATTTTCAAATTCAAGGATTTTTGAATATCGAATTTCTGGATTTTCAAATTCACAACTTTTAGAATATTCGAATTTGCGACTTTTTGAGGATTCAATTTTATGAATATTCGGACAAATTTGTTAAACTTGTTTTTGTTAATCCCTATCAATTTCGTCTTAATATTGCAATTCCATTATAAGTCACTGATCGCTGCCATTACTAGTAAAAAGATAAAAAAAAAATATATAAATATCCTATAGTTTGTAAACACCATATCAAATCAAAATGATGTATTTACACAATTTGATTGAAAAAAAAAAACAACATGTAGTGCCACTTTTAAAGAGTGCTTTACAGCTTTACCTTTGAAATACAAACTTGCAATCAAATCACCTTATCTAAAAAATGTGGAAATAGAAAGAACGTGTTTTTCTTCAGAATGTGACAGTTATTTTCTAAACTTTCTAATGACTCAAGATATAACCAAAGTTGCTGTTTCTGATATGAGACTTATGTCCTTATAGGGAATATTTTTTTTCTCTGATATTTACTATATATATATATATATATATATATATATATATATATATATATATATATATATATATATATATATATATATATATAATTTCTGTGAATTGTTTGTAATGATATATGTTGTCATTGAAATTTTGCATTCAGCATCTTTCCAAATAGCTATTCTGTTTATTCAGCACATTTGAAGATTTTTTTCAATAAACATACTAATGTAGGTATCAAAATCCTACTACAATTGTAACTCACGGTGTAACTGAAGCAGTACATAGGTGAGCTTGTTTCTTATCAGGTTCTTAGGTATATGAGTACATGGCAGAAGAGTAAGTCTGGGTTCACACTTATGCCAATTGGATGTGGGTTTCCCCGCTTTCAATTCGCATGACAGGAGACTGTGACCGACTCTCAATGTGTCAGAACATATGTGCTCTTTTCATATGTAGGCCCAGCATCTTGCTTTGCAACGCTACTCAATGATTGTTCTTTCCTCCAATGCAAGTCTATTAGTTGTCCAACTCACCTAAAATGAAAGTAAACCCATCCATTTAACCGTTTCAAATAAGGTACTGTCAGGTCACCTGAGTCCAGGTGACAGATGCACTCCGTAGGAGTCAGGAGTGCACTGTTAAGGTAGTGGACCCAAGGACTGACTGCTGCCGATTGAACTCTGGGAGGTTCAGGAAGCAGGTCTACTGGAGCACCAACACAGATGCCACTGGGAGCTAGAGCATAGATTCCCCAGGGCGCGGAGTCTAAGAGCCAGCAGGTTTTCACCAGAGCCTCTAGTGGTGAGGATGGACTGCGCTGCAGTCTCACTCCAGGTCGCGGCCCCCAGGGTCTCACAGCTCACGCTCACGGTAGACTACAGGAGAAAGAGGAAGAAAGCAGCAGGCTTGGAACAACAAGGATAGTAAAGGGATAAGTCAAAGGTCGGGGCAAATAGCAGACAAGGATAGACATAGAACACACCAAAGGTCAGGGTCACAAGCAGGCAGGAATAGTCGAGAACAGGCCAAAATCGGTAACTGGAATCAGATGTAGGAGACACAGCAAGTTGCACACGAAAGCTAAACACACAATGGTTGATCAGCAAGGTTGGCTTGAAATGCACAGGTTAATCTAGTGTTCCTAATTAGAGGCTGAGGTGGAGCTATGCTGAGGAAAGATTATATAAGCAGTCAGGTGAGAGTGGCTGGCCTCTAAAGGTGAACACAAGGAAGAGAGGTAAGCTGACAAAGATTACTGCATAACCATGACAGTTACATATCCGGCACGTGCCGGGAATGTAACCCACTGATTGGTTGTGCTCTCAACCAGACTGTCAAACCATCCAATGGCTGGTGTCATAACTGATCACACGTGCAGCATCATGGCAGTTGTAGTTTAAACAGAGGCCAAGATGACAGCTTCATTGACTGAAAACGATAGAGGAGTTTACTTCAACTTTAAAGCAAAATTCCAGGTTTAAATGTAAGTTAAATCGTTTGTTTGGGCTCAGCTGGCTCAAAGAAACAATTCCCATTACAGAAAATGTACAGAATGTGGCATACAGTACGTGGTGCTGTGTTCCGGCAGCCGTATAGGTATTTTCCTATCTTCTGCTGTAATTAACCCCTTGCTTACTGGGCACTTAAACCCCCTTCCTGCCTGGACCAATTTTCAGCTTTCAGTGCTGTCACACTTGAATGACAATTGCGTGGTCATGCAACACTGTACTCATGACATTTCTATCATTTTTTTTTACAGAAATAGAGCTATCTTTTGGGAGTATTTACTTGCCACTAGGTTTTTTTTTCTGCTAAAAAACTGAAAAAAGACCAAAAATTGATGAGCGCTGATGAGGCAGCACTGATGGGCACTGATAGGCTGAACTGATGGGCACTGATAAGGCAGCACTGGTGGGCACCGGCAGGTGGCACTGGTGGGCACTGAGAGGCGGCACTGGTGGGCACTGATAGGTGGCACTGAGAGGTGGCACTGATGGGTGGCACTGAAGGGCACTGATGGGTGGCACTAATGGGCACTGGTAGGTGACATAGATCAGTAACACGGATAGGTTGCACTGATGATGAGGCACTGGTGGGCACTGGTTGGCAGCAATGATGGGCACTGGTAGGTGGCACTGATATGCACCTGTAGGTGGCACTAGTGGACACTGGCAGGTGGCACTGAAGGGCACTACATAGCAGCAGTGCCTCTGCCTGTCCCTCTGTCAGAAGCCGGTGATTGGCCGATTACCGATCTTTTGTTTACATCACGTGATCAGCTGTCATTAGCTGACAGCTGATCACATGGTAAGGGGTCAGGATTGGTGATCACAGGGCGCACAGGCAGCTCATGCATGGGAGGATGTCTATTGATGCCCTCCCGACAACTAAGGCCTGCGCTGTAGCCGTCATTCGGTTATAGCGTGGGCGGGAGGTGGTTAAAGAGAGTCAGGCTGAGTGATTCTCTACCATTCAGGGGAAGCCTTGTATTCTTATGAGTGAATAAAAGGCTTCCTCTGTTGTCATGATTTCCACCTCAACCAGAGCAAGCCTTGTTTTAATTGATAATGGTGTAGAAGAACTTAGCCCGACTCTATTTAATTTTGGCAGTAGACAGAAAGTCTCCTGTACTGCTGCCAGAACACAGCGCCATCTACTGTTTGTAGCTAATGCTACTACAGTTCACACAAAACAGAAAAGAGAGGCTCCTCTAAGTGCAGAATTAAAAGCTATTTATTATCCCCAAAAAGGATTAAAAACACTTACAAGATCTGGCGAATAAAAAGGCATGTAATCATTGTTAGTACAGGTGGTCCAGCAGACAGGGAGGTCCCTGACTTTATGAAGGTTCTCAGAGCTGTGTCATATGCTGCGGCAGAGGATCCAGAACCATGGGACTGCCGGTAAGCCGATGAAAGGAGATCCCGGAAGTGATGTCAGCGGTGAGAGACAGGAACCAGCGTGAACCCTTAAGCCGGATGTAGTCTTCAGTAAGGGACGCGTTTTGGAACATCTAATTGGTTCCTTTATCAACCTCTGACAAAGGTTGATAAAGGAACCAATTATATGTTCTGAAACGCGTCCCTTACTGAAGACTACATCCGGCTTAAGGGTTCACGCTGGCAGTCCCAAGGTTCCGGATCCTCTGCCGCAGCATAAGACACAGCTCTGAGAACCTTCATAAAGTCGGGGACTTCCCTGTCTGCCGGACCACCTGTACTAAAAATGATTACATGCCTTTTTATTTGTCAGATCATGTTTTTAATCCTTTTTGGGGATAATAAATAGCTTTTAATTCTGCACTTAAAGGGGCCTCTCTTTTCTGTTTTGTTTCCTTTTAGAGATTGCTTCTCTTTGTGAGCACAGCCCTAAGTGTGGGAGATACACCATCGGACCTCTGTTTTTCATATGTACTGTTTGCTTGGTCCTTATGCTCAGAGCGCCTTTATATACTGTACCTACTACAGTTCCCACACAGCAACTGTTCTGTAATAAAAATAATTTGCATGGGCCAGCTTGGGGGTTATACCTCCTGTCAGATTTTTTTGCCATCTGTATCCCATTGCATAAATTTCCTTTTACCTCCTGTCCCACAGCCAAACAGGAAGAGAAATCCCTGCAATTTAAAGGAATTCTTTGGGGACCCCCAGGTCACCAGAATTAGTGTTCCCATTGGAAGATGACATAAAAAGTTTAAAACATGGGCTTCCCATAGGTACAAACAGTGAATAAAGCCACAAGCCTCCTGAAGACTCCTGAAGAGGTTACGTAGTGATGAAATGCGTCAGTTTGGAATGCACGGTGCGTAGGACTCCCAGTAGGTGGAACGCATGCCGGAGCTTTAGCGGCTTGAGGCTTTATTTAGACTTTTTTTACCTATGGGAAACGCTTTATCTATGCTACTGGCAACGTATATATATATTTTAAATGAACCAGAAGCTTTCTACAGTATTAGACCCGTCCTTCTCTTCTTTTCTCATTCAAAAATAACAATCATCAATAAAATACACTTTTGTTTTTTGGGTGTAAACAAGCTTCAAATGGTTCCATATTTATTTACTAAAGAAATGCTCTTTTCTTGATACACACACATATATAGAACAAAATATACAGGAAAAAAAAGTAAAGCAAATCTTTATTAGTAAAAAGTGCAGTAGCTGTACTAGCTTTGAGGCATCTGCCTTTAGACATTTAGTATTTATGGATCACAAAAACGATTCACGATAACACACGGTAAAATAGAAAACTATACAGTTATTCATTTTTAATACTTCACCGGTTATTCTTTACAAAAGATTTTTATTTGAATTATTAGTATCCCTTTGTCAGTGTTAGTGGCTTGATGTTGTTCAGGGTCAGCAACAGATACCTTTTTAAACCTTTTTTAAGTCCATGAACCTTTTCCTGCTCAGAATTAACCCACTGCTGACCGAAGGTAGTTGGTCTCATCCTGTACAATATATTTTGACAAATAGAATAACGTGTGCCAACATTAAAACCCGTTGTCTCTAGTTTAGTTACAAATAATTAATCTTGTATTCATATTCCTGGTTTTTAAATGTATCTTTGAGTTCAAACACGTTTGTGTGTGTACACATGCAAAGAAAGGTCAGTGATTTTTCTTTTTGTTTTTAAGTCCTTCTCTTCTTTTCTCATTCACAAATAACTTTGCCATTGGAGCCACTGGTGATGCTGCCACGAGGAGGAAACACTGGGGAGTGATGTGAAGGATACCCCTGGTCTTTGGGTGACCATTAAGTGCTATTGACTCCTCGTGTTATACAGCAAGAGGGTCAACTTCACCTGGTGAGTGGAATCTATATTATACATGTGGTGAAGTGGTGGCATAAAAGTGGACATTGGGTGAGTACCTGGATTGAAAACTGGCTACAGGGGCGGGTCCAGAGGGTGGTAATAAATGGGAAGTACTTGGAATGGTCTGGTGTGTAAAGTGGGGTCCCCCAGGGATGTGTCCTGGGACCAGTCCTGTTTAATTTATTCATAATTGATCTGGAGTATGGGATAAACAGCTCAATCTAGGTATTTGCGGACGATACAAAGTTAAGCAGTGCAATAACTTCTTTGCAGGGTGTGGAAACCATGAAAGAAGATAGAAAAGGAAGGATGTCGCAAGGATTGGGGCACACACAGCTTGAATATTATCAACATCAATGTCAATAAAATACAATGGGGATAATCAGTGCTAGATAGGAATTAAAAGCAATGAGTCCTGGTAAAAATATGTAAGTTCAAATAGACAGCACCAGCTCCAGCTCCCTTGGGAGTTGAAGCAGACTCTGGAAAACAGGGTAAAAAGGGACAAGGTGCACCAGACTAAGTGCAGTAAGTTAGGAACAATTTATTCAATACAGAGCCAATTGGCTACTCGCATAACATCTGTGAGAATCTGGCATGTATGGTAAAGGTGCCTGAGGTCACTATGGGATCACTGTAGAGTCCGGAACTTCATCCAAGGGGGTGTCCCAGTTCACTGCAGCGAGTGGATCAGCAGGACGATGAAGAGGGCCAGCCTGGATCCTGCTTATCGGCGTGCGCACCAGCGTCTTTGAACTGGAAGTGACGTAAGGGTGTTTCAAAGCTTCCGTTTTTTCTTCAGATCTAATTGGTTGCTAATGACACACATAGTGTGTGTGTGCATGTATATATATATATATATATATATATATATATTTTTTTTTTAAATATATTCTCTTTTGTGGATTGCATTAATTAATTTATTTACTTATTATTTGATTAACATTGTTTTTAATGCCTTGCGTCAATCTCTCATGATGTATGTATTTATAAATAATTGGTCCTTTTGTTTATTCATTGTATTTATTTATATTATTATTATTTATATATATCTTCTTGTAAACACCGGCCGTCATCACATGCTGCTGGCTTCAGTCTGAACGGGACTATAAAAGACTGACACTCTGAACAGCCAATTAGATCTAAAGAAAAAGTGGAAGCTTTGAAACGCGTTATCTGACACGCAAGCAAATCAAAGCCAACAAAGCCAACAGAATATTGGCATGCATTAAAAAGGGGATTAACTCCAGAGATAAAACAATAATTCTCTCACTCCACAAGACTCTGGTCTGGCCACATCTTGAGTATGCTGTCCAGTTCTGGGGACCAGTCCTCAGGGGGGATGTGCTGGAACTGGAGATAGTCCAGAAAAAGGCAACAAAGCTAATAAAGGGACTGGAGGACCTTGGCTATGGGGAAAGACTACAAGCATTAAACTTATTCTCTCTGGGGAGGAGACGATTGAGGGGGGATATGATAGGGATGTGCAAATACCGTGCCGATGACCCTAGCATTGGGAAAAAACTTTTCAGTGAAAGGGAATTTAAAAAGACACGCAGCTATTCTCTAAAGCTGGAAGAGAAGCGGTTTAACCTTAAACTGTGTAGACGGTTCTTTACTGTCAGTGTGGTAAGGATGTGGAATTCTCTTCCACAAGCAGTGGTATCAGCAGGGAGCATTGATAATTTAAAAAACCTATTAGATGGGCACCTTAATGACCATAGCATACAGGGGTATACGATGTACTATTGACATAAACACATACACACACATATCATAGGTTGAACTGAATGGACTGATGTCTTTTTTCAACCTAACCAACTATGTAACTATGTAACCCTCCCTCCCCTCCTGTAGACTCCTGGGGTGTATGACATTATTTTCCTAAACCTGAAAACCAGGAAGAACTGAAGAACTGAAGAACTGAAAAAAAGTTTAAAACAAGTAAATAGAAAAGTATATAATATCTATTTACTAATGCTAGCTAGCAACAGGATTAAAAATAGTCCATGTTAATTGGGAGTGAAGTTCAACTTTAACTATCAGTAGGAGTAAAAAAAAATTGCATTACAAAGGTACATGATCGGTAGGAGGAGGAATAGTGTCCCATTGCTGGTGTCAGTGGTGTCAGTGTAAGATATAGTGCCCAATGTTTGGTGTCAGTGGGAGGAATAGTGTCCCATCATTGGTGTCAGTGGAAGGAATAGTGCCCCATCATTGGTATCAGCGAGAGGAATAGTACCCCATTGTTGGAGTCAGTGGAAGAAATAGTACCTCATTGCTGGTGTCATGGGAAGGAATAGTGCCCCATTGCTGGTGTCAATAGAGGAAACAGTGTCTCATATCAATGGGAGGAGTAATGCCCCAATGTCAGAGAAAGTCAAGCAAAGGGCCATATCCAGCCAGTGGGCTGCAGTTTGAAGACCACTGATTTAAATGATCATTGTTCCATTGTGTATTATTTTTAGTTGTTGTTCTTTCTTTCTCACATTTCTATTTTTGGGGGGCAAATTTTATCTGTGTAGAGTGTCCTAAGCCAATAGAAACATATAATGTACTTTGAGCCTTTATACTAACTGTTTAATAACCACGGAAAGTTTTACCCCCTGTATGACCAGGGCATTTTTTGCAATTCAGCACTGTGCTATATTTAACTGGTAATTGATTGTTCATGCAAAACAGTACATAAATGAAATTTCTATCATTTGTTTTCACACAAATCACTACTGGGGTTTTTATTTTTTGCTTTATTTTTTTTTTTTTGCTATATAAACAAAAAAAATGTGGTTCCTGTTATAGGCGCTGTGCAGGAAGGGATACATAGTACCCATACGCATTCACAAAGAGTCTTGAAAAAAAAAGTTAAAATATGCATTTATTGCTAGGAAATTATTTAGATATTCCCCCCCCCCCCCCAATTAAATTATTGGAAGCAGAGGCCCAGTGGAATAAAATGGTGGCTTTTGAAATTTTTTCATTTACACGATATTTGTGCAGCAGTTTATCTTATGAAGATTTACCCTGAGGAGTGTTGGTGCTGCAGAAGAGATATAGGAACAATGATTCATATACAGTGGACTCCCAGATTAAAGAATTTTGGGAGTCTGTATTTCAAATTTGCTCCTTTGTCACTGGCATATCCTACCAGAAATCTCCAGAAAAAGCTTTACTATCCATATACCTGGGCTCCTTGAGAGAGACCACAAAAGGACTTAATCTCCGCTGCGAAAATAATTATACCCAGACACTGGAGTACTAGAGTTGCTCCCACTATTAAAGAGTGAGATCCCAACAGACAATGAAGGCTCTAGGGCGGTATTAGCCTTAGATGCCGCTAAAACCCTTGATGGCCTGGAATGGGACTACCTATGGAGAGTGCTAGAGAGATTAGGGTTTGGCCCTTCCTTTATTAAATGGGTAAAAATATTATATATCGAACCAAGAGCGAAAATAAAAATCAATAATGAACATTCAGAGCTGTTTCAGTTGGAAAGAGGGACGAGACAGGGCTGTCCTTGCTGTTTGCCCTCGCGATGGAACTACTGGCAGTCATGACCAGATCAATGTCAGGTATGCAGGGGTTCCGAAGGCAGTCAGGAGAGGACAGGATAGCGCTGTATGTGGACAATGTCCTATTTTTTCTAGGAGACGTTGAAACCTCCTTAAACACGGTGATTCAAATGGTTGGGGAGTTTGGGCGATTTTTTGGCTTGGCTATAAACTGTTATGCCCCGTACACAGGGTCGGATTTTCTGACGGAAAATGTGTGATAGGACCTTGTTGTCGGAAATTCCGACCGTGTGTAGGCTCCATCACACATTTTCCATCAGATTTTCCAACACACAAAGTTTGAGAGCAGGCTATAACATTTTCCGACAACAAAATCCGTTGTCGGAATTTCCGATCGTGTGTACACAAATCCGACGCACAAAGTGCCACGCATGCTCAGAATAAATAAAGAGATGAAAGCTATTGGCTACTGCCCCGTTTATAGTCCTGACGTACGTGTTTAACGTCACCGCGTTCAGAATGATCGGATTTTCCGACAACTTTGACCGTGTGTATGCACGACGAGTTTGAGCCAACATCCGTTGGAAAAAATCCTAGGATTTTGTTGTCGGAATGTCCGTTCAATGTCCGATCCTGTGTACGGGGCATTAGAAGTTGACCTTGTTGCCGGTTGACCCACTTGACAGTCTGATACCGTCTGGAGCCCCCTCACCTAAAAGTAGTAGCAAAGCTGAAATATCTGGGTGTTTGGATCACGACTGATACAAACCAAAATGTAAATAACAATCTAACCCCATTATTACTTAAATTAAAGCAAAAGGGAGATATCTGGAGTTGACTTCCGCTATCTGTAGCAGGGCGCTGCAATCAAATAAAGATGATATGGTTGCCGCAGATACTATACCTGTTTCACAATTCCCCGGTTTGGATAGGCCAAAAGTGGTTTAAAAGAATAGAATCCCTTTTTAGAGAATTAATTTGGAAGAAGGGCCAGTCTAGGATTAGTCTGCAAACTATGCAATTACCGATTAAAGAAGGGGGTATGGCAGTACCGCACCCAAGATCATATTTCTTGGCATCCCAGCTGCAACATCTAGCGGGCTGTGGAGGCGCAGGAGGTGGAAACTCTAGTGGCAGAATGATGCTAACAGGGGCCCCACATAACATACTAGTGGAGGCATTAGAGGCAGACTCATTCATCCATAGATGCCCAACTATAAAACTAGTTAGCAAAGTATGGCAGGTAACAAAGGAATTAATGGGGTATAATGGTATGACAGCATATACTCCCCTATGGAATACCAAAAACCTGGTGGAACTAAGGGGCATAGAGAGGCCCAGGGAGTGGGAGAGGCAGGGTATCAATCTGCTAATCCAGTTATATGAGGGCAATATAATGAAAACATTTTTCAGATTTAAGACAGGAATTTAATATACCAAATAACTCCTTCAATAAATATCTCCAGATAAGGCACGCTATTCAAACACAGTTTAGGTCACAAAGAATCGAATGGACCCAGATCCCCATCCTCCTAAAAATAATTGTCAGGGCTGGCTCAGCCCTTCCTTCTCTGAGCTGGCCGCTCAGCTGTCAGCTAATTGCCAGCACTCATATCTCTCCACAGTTACCCAGCTGTTCCTGATCCTGCTCATCTGTCCTGCCTGCTTAAAGCTGTCCAGCTCACTTCATCTCTGCCTTCGCCTTGGTCACATCACAAGAAACCATCTCCTGAGTTGCAGGCCGCCCCTGCTGCTGCACCAGTCTCTGTGCAGGCACCCGCATAGAGTACTACCTCTATAAGAGGTATGTCTGGTTCTGCTCCACTTCCCCAGCGATTTGGGGGCAATCCAATTCAATGCAGAGGGTTTCTCAATCAGGTTGAGATATACTTCGAGATGCTGCCCCAGGCGTTTCCCACAGACAGAAGCAAAGTAGGTTTCCTGATATCTTTGCTTTCTGAGAGAGCCTTGGCCTGGGCTAACCCTCTATGGGAGACGCAAAAACCTGTTGTCTTAAGTTACCCTTATTTTGTGGCCTCCTTTAAAAGGGTATTTGACGTTCCCGCACGCTCTGCTTCTGCTGCCAAGTGCCTCATGTCCATCAAACAGAGTACGAGAACTGTTGCCGACTACGCCATTGAATTCCGTACTCTGGCAGCAGAGGTTGCTTGGAACAATGAGGCCCTCGTGGCTGCTTATTCTCATGGTCTCTTGGATTCCATCAAGGATGAGATAGCAGCCTGAGATATACCCACTGAGCTGGAAAGCTTGATCTCGTTTGCCATTCTCATTGAGTCCAGACTCAGAGAAAGACTTTCTTTTAAGGAGCACTTGCGGAAGCCTCCTGTACGTTTGCCTCCGAGCTTTGCAGTCCCACCAGTGCCTCCCTCACCTCCCATGCCTCCTGGTACCGAGTCGGTCAGTGAAGATGAACCCATGCACTTGGGCTTCACGCGTCTCTCTGCGGATGAGAGAGCCTTTAGGAGGAGGGAGAGATTGTGCTTTTATTGTGGCCAGGCAGGTCACTTTTTGAAGTCTTGTCCTACCCGTCCTGGGAACACCCGAACCTTGAGGCCCTGTCATAGACAGACCTTAGGTGGCGTTGTGTCATCCCCAGTTATCCAGAAGAATAAGGTCCTGGTTTCGGTCACCCTTTCTTGGGCTAAGTCGTCTATCGTGACACAGGCTCTAATCGACTCTGGGGCTGCAGGCCTGTTTATTGATGCTGCCTTTGTATCAAAGCACTCAATTCCACTGCAGCTGCGTGACACTCCACTTGCCATTGAGGCTCCTGATGGGAGACCTTTACAGCCTGCCCATGTAAAACATGAGACGGTTCCATTGTCCATGGCCGTAGGGGCGCATCACCATGAGATAGTCCAATTCCAAGTTATTTCCTCACCTAAGTTTCTGCTGGTTATTGGTTATTCTTGGTTGCAGAGGTACAACCCCTCTTTTGATAGGCTCCATGCTAAGGATCTGTCCTGGTCACCACAATGCAGTGAGACATGCTTTCGGAAGGTAGCCAAGGTCCTGTGCACCTCTTCACCCTCCTCCCTGCCAAAGGAGTACCGTGATTTTAGCGATGTCTTTGACAAAGGTCAAGCCGGTAGTTTGTCTCCACACCGGCCGTATGATTGCGCAATTGGCCTTCAACCTAGTGCCATACCCCCTCGTGGCCGGGTTTACCCTTTGTCGGTCTTGAATGCCTTTTGGCCTTTGTAACGCCCCGGCAGTTTTCCAGGAATTTATTAACGATGTCCTCCGAGATTTGTTGCAGTTATGTGTGGTGGTTTATCTCAATGATATCCTCATATTTTCCAAGTCCCTGGAGAGCCACCACACAGATGTCGTGTGCTTCAGAAACTAAGAGAGAACAATCTCTATTGTAAACTGGAGAAGTGTGAGTTCCATTGTGAACTGGGTAAATTCCTGGGCTATGTCATTTCCACTGCTGGTCTTTCGATGGAGCCAGAGAAACTTTCCGCAGTCCTACAGTGGCCTCGACCCGTGGGTTTACGTCCTCTGCAGCGTTTCCTGTGTTTTGCCAACTATTATCAGAAGTTTATTCCTAACTTCTCATCTCTGGTCAAGCCCCTGACTGATATGACAAGAAAGGACGGTAACCCACAGAGTTGGTCTCCGGAGTTCATTAAGGTCTTTGAGAGTCTCAAGGCTGCCTTTGTTTCTGCTCCTGTGTTGGCCCATCCTGATCCTATGTTACCTTTTATCCTTAAGGTTGATGCTTCTGAGACTGGTATTGGTGCCCTTTTGTCTCAACGCCCCACCTCTGAGAGCACTATGCATCCTTGTGGCTACTTTTCCAAGAAATTTTCACCTGCGGAGTGCAATTGCAAGATTGGTGACAGAGCGCTGTTGGTGATCATTTTAGCCCTGAAAGAATGGAGACATCTCCTCGAAGGTACCACTGTGCCGGTTCTCATTCTTACTGACCATAAGAATTTCACATTCTTGTCTGAGGCTAAACGCCTCTCTCCCAGAAGGGCGCGATGGTCTCTTTTCTTGTCAAGTTTCAAGTACATTGTCTCATTCTTACCCGGTACTAAGAATGTAAGGGCTGACACCTTGTCATGACAATTTTCCTCCACTTCCAAGTTGGAGTCAGTTCCGGTTCCTGTGATTCCTCCTGATCGTATTCTGGATACGGTTCACACCAGTCTTACTTCACCTTTGGGTGACAAAGTTCTTCCTGCTCAGGTCGATGCTCCTCCTGAGAAACCTTGTGACCGTTGCTTTGTCCTAGAGTGTCTCTGTACTGCCGTGCTCCAGACTTACCATTCTCCCAAGGCAGCTAGCCAGCCTGGGAGGAATCAACTTGTTTGGGCCATTTCCCAACAATTCTGCTGATGTAACTGCCTTTGTAGCTGCCTGTTCCGTGTGTGCTCAGAGTAAGACTCCACGACACATTCCAGTGGGCCTCCTACAATCCATACCCAATGGAGAGAGGCCCTGGACCCACCTGTCTATGGATTTCATTGTGGAGTTGCCCAACTCCCAAGGCAACACTGTTATCCTTATGGTGGTTGACCGGTTCTCAAAGATGTGTCATTGTATTCCACTTAAGAAGTTGCCTACTTCTAAGGAACTGGCTTCCATTTTTGCTCGGGAGATCTTTTGCTTACATGGGCTACCCAAGGTGATTTTCTTGGACAGGGGCAGTCAGTTTGTCTCCCAGTTCTGGTGAGCCTTTTGTGCACAGTTGGGAATTCAGCTTGCTTTCTCCTCTGCGTATCATCCGCAGTCTAATGGGGCCGCAGAGCGAGCCAATCAGTCCTTGGAGCAATTCCTACGTTGCTATATTTCTGACCATCATAACAACTGGTCAGACCTATTACCATGGGCAGAGTTTGCTCACAACAGTGCCTTGAATTCTGCCTCCTGATTGTCTCCGTTTACAGCGAATTATGGTTTCCAACCTTCCATGTTGCCTGACTCATTTGTTCCGCACAGTATTGCTGCGTTAGAGGAGCATCTCCATGGTCTGTATTCCACTTGGGCACAAGTCCAGGGGGCTTTGCGTCATGCTAATGATAGGTACAGACTCCATGCTGACCGCAGACGCCTGCCTGCGCCTTCCTAATATGTTGGGGACAGGGTCTGGCTGTCATCTCGCAACCTCCGACTTCGTGTTCCCTCACTGAAGTTTGCACCTCGGTTTATTGGGCCTTTCCATATCCTTTGCAGGATTAACCCAGTGGCTTACGCGTTGGACCTTCCTCCTAGTATGCGCATCTCAAATGTGTTTCATGTCTCCTTATTAAAACCGTTGGTCTGCAACCGATTTACCACCTCGGTGCCACGTCCTCACCCTACACAGGTTGAGAACCATGAGGAGTATGAGGTACAATCCATTGTTGACTCCCATAGGTTCCGTGGGTGCATACAGTACCTGGTGCATTGGAAGGGGTACGGTTCAGAGGAACGCTCCTGGGTCTCATCCTCGAACGTACATGCCCCCGCAATTTTAGTAGACATTTTCCCCTCAAGTCCGGTGGTCCTCCGAGGGGGAGGGGTCGTTGAGAAGGGGGTACTGCCAGGGCTGGCTCAGCCCTTCCTTCTCTGAGCTGGCTGCTCAGCTGTCAGCTAATTGCCAGCTTTCATCTCTCTCCACAGTTACCCAGCTGTTCCTGATCCTGCTCATCTGTCCTGCCTGCTTAAAGCTGTCCAGCTCACTTCATCTCTGCCTTCGCCTTGGTCACATCACAAGAAACCATCTCCTGTGTTCCTGTTTAAAGACTGGCTTTGCTGACATCCCTTCTTGCTCCCTATCCTGCTTGCTGTTCCTCTACGTGGATCCTTGACTACTGGCCTGGCTGATTACCCGATCTGGTTAATGAACTCTGGCTTGGCTGATTACCCTATCTGGTTACTGAACTGAGGCTTGGCTGTCTACCCAATCCAGTTACTGGACTCTGGCTATGCTTTGACTACGCTTACTCTATTTACTTTTATTAATAAACAAGTGTGATTTTGCTGTACTTCTGTCTCAGTCTGGTTCATGGTTTCTGACAATAATCAAGTCAGATACAGCTAAAGGACTAATCTCTGAGCTATGTACCAGATTGGGAGCTAGAATATTGAGTGGAATAGGACCCTCTAGGAGTAAAATGGGATGGTAGAAGGATGTGGGAGTAATGACTACGGAAGAGTGGGACAAGATTTTAGAACAAGGGGCATTGGTTTTGATCTCTCCTTCACAGAAAGTGTCCCACTTGTTCCTAATATATAGTGTTTACTATACCCCTAAAAAAATGTTCAAACTTGGGTGGAGACAGGATGATACGTGTCCTAGGTGCAAGGCGACAGGTGACTTTATTCACATGGTGTGGAAGTGCCCGAAGCTATTTGGATATTGCGTGGAGATAGTAGACAGGGTAAATAAAATCTTCAGATCCACATTAGAACCGGTGGCCAAGACATGCCTGTTAGGGAGTATGGAGGAATGTAAAGTCCCGACTGGCACCATTGAAGTGGTATTGAGGTGCTTATTCTAGGCGAGGAAATTAATTGCACAGAAATGGCAGGCACAGACCCCCCCAACAATGAGAAATTGGGTTAAGACCATCAACTCAATAGTTTGAGTGAAAAGGTGGCATTCGTCAGGCATGGTAATTACGGGAAGTTTTTGAGGATGTGGAAGCCTTGGTTGGTTGAGATAGGGTGTCCTCTATGAGGGGGCGATGGAGAGCAGACAAAAGTCTCTCCTTCGCTCCCTGCCATCCTCCTCCTCATACCCCTCTTTTGCATGGGACCTAGGTTGTTTTTTTTTTTTTCTTCTTCTTGTTACTTTTTTGCTTTTTTTTTTCTCCGTGAGACAGCCTTTCGCCCCTAAGGGAGCTTGTCTTTCTTTTTACCTCTGAGGCTCTATAATAAATAGAAATAGATATATATTTAATGATTGTGTGGTGTAGGGGAAGGGAGGTAGGGGTGGGGTGAGAGGGAGGGGAGGTGATGATAAAGTACGGTAATATAAATATTTTAAGTATTGTAAAATATTACATAATGTATCACAATGCTGTAACTTCTTTTTGCTATTTATGAAACAATAAAAAAGTATTTAAGGAAAAAAAAAGAGTGGGTTGCTGAATTGAATCAATTAAAGAGAATGGAGGAAATAACAGCAAGTATACAGGGACGCCACCATAAGTTTATGGAATTGTGGTCACCTTGGATCGAATTCTCGAGCTCAGACATGCTGAGATCCTATCTTTGAAAAAGTTAAAATATGAGTGAGGCCTGGACTTGGACTTGGACTTTGTTCGTTTGTTTAGCTTGATGATCAGGAGAGGGCTCCCCAGAGGTTTGTGTAGATTTGTGTATGTCTGTGTATGTCTCTATGTTTTTTTGTTTTCTTCATCTTTTCTTTTTTTTTTTTCTTTTCTTTTCTTCTCTCTCTATTTTTTTTCTCTTCTTCTTTATGGGGCAGATATCTGGCCGTGAGGAACACTCGATAGCACAAAGTAGTCATTATGAAAGAACAGGTAAAAATACCCATATATATAGATCATTTATCTAGTTTTTATAAACTGTTCTGGAGGATGAATTTGAGTTATGTAATAACAATAATATAAAGATATATGGCAATATGCTATCTACGTGCTGTGAGTGGAACTTGTATAAATGTAAATATTTATTAAAATGTGACTATTCCAAAAATCTTATGCAAATTATCAGGAAAATAAATACATTTTTTATTGTACACAAACAAAATATAATAAGTGAATGTTAGATTCCATGCTTATAAAAAATAAATTTAAATATTAAAATATAATGCCCTATTGAAATATAATATCCAGTTTTGTGGTAAAATATAAATAATTATGTTGCATCGAGTAAACAGATACCAAACATGTCAAGACTCAAAATTCTTTGCAAGCGAGAAATGGTGACAAGACAAACTACAATACCCAACATTTTTTATAGGTGATGCTTTAAAAGCCTTTAGAGGCTATCAATTTAGAGTTAATCATGAAAGATGGCCCTAGAACTACTGCTCTCACTCTGACATTCAGGATGATATCTCATATGTGTGGTGCAATTGCTGTCTTTATACATGTGCAGGAACTACAAATACATTTGCGTGTATGTGTGTGTGTGGGGGGGTGTTTTTAAAATATAATATATCAGGTTTTTAAAACATTTTTGGTCTTTCTTTCATTTATATAGTAAAAAATAAAAATCCCAGTGGTGATCAAATTCCAAAAAAAAAGCTCTATATGTATGAACACAATAATATGTATTTCATTTGGGTACAGTGATGCATGACAGAACAATTGCCAGTTAAAATAGCACAGTGCTGAATAGCAAAAACTGTCCTTGTCATGAAGGGGGTAAAACCTTCCAGAGGTCAAGTGGCTAAAAATATTCCCACAATAATGCATCAAGGCTATTTTAACCACTTGCCGCCCGCCCTATTGCCAAATGACGGCGGCAAAGTGGTTTGATATTCCTGACCGGACGTCATATGACGTGATGAGGAATATCGAGCCGTTGCACGCCCCACGGGGGCGCGCATTGCGGCGATCGTTGTTGCGGGGTGTCAGTCTGACACCCTGCAACACCGATCTAGGTAAAGAGTCTCCGACGGAGACTCTTTACCACGTGATCAGCCATGTCCAATCACGGCTGATCACAATGTAAATAGAAAGAGCCGGTGATCGGCTTTTCCTCACTCGCGTCTGACAGACGCGAGTAGAGGAGAGCCGATCGGCTGCTCTCCTGACAGGGGGGTCTGTGCTGATTGTTTATCAGCACAGCCCCCCCTCGGATCCTACCCAGGACCACCAAGGAAGCCGCACAGGACCACCAGGGAAGCCATCCACACTGGACCACCAGGTATGCCCCTAGACCCCCAGGGAAATGCCACTGTGTGCCCAGGCAGCTGCCAATCTGTGCCCAGGCAGCTGCCAATCAGTGCCCACTTCAATGCCTACCACTGCTAGTGCCAACAGGGATGCCCATCAGTGCCTCATATCAGTGCCGCGTATCAGTGCCCATCAGTGCCTCATATCAGTGCCATGTATCAGTGCCCATCAGTGCCCAGCAGTGCCACCTTTCAGTGCCCATCAGTACACAGCAGTGCCGCCTATCAGTGCCGGTTATCAGCGCCACCCTATCACTGTCCAGCAGTGCCCAGCAGTGCCGCCTTTCATTGCCCATCAGTGTCGCCTATCAGTGCCCATCAGTGCCAACCAGTGCCACCCAGTGCCACCCAGTGCCACCCATCAGTGCCCATCAGTGCCGCCTATCAATGCCCATCAGTGCTGCATATGAGTGCCACCCATCAGTGCCGCCTACCAGTGCCCATCAGTGCCGCATATAAGTGCCCATCGTCAGTGCCCGTCAGTGCCCGCTCATTGGTGCCACCTCATCGGTGTCGCCATATCAGTGCCTGTCAGTGCCGCCTTATCAGTGCCCATCAGTGAAAGAGAAAACTTACTTATTTACAATTTTTTTTAACAGAAACAAAAGCAAAACTTTTATTTTTTTTAAAAATTTTCGGTCTTTTTTTATTTGTTTAGCAAAAAATAAAAACCGCAGGGGTGATCAAATACCACCAAAAGAAAGGTCTATTTGTGGGAACAAAATGATAACAATTTTGTTTGGGTACAGTGTTGTATGACCACACAATTGTCATTCAAAGTGCGACAGCGCTGAAAGCTGAAAATTGGTCTGGGCAGGAAGGTGTCTAAGTGGCCTGTATTGATGTGGTTAAATTGCAAGTGCTTGAAAAACATTAATGAATGTTTTGGTAATACAGTATATGATGTGCAATCACTTTAGTTAAATGAAAAGTGCAAATTAATACACCAAAAAAAAAAAGCATAAATATTATGTAGCCAGTGCATGCTACTGTAGTAAGAATATAGCAGACATTCATTACTGAAAGTTGCTCCTGTTTCCCTCTAGCACTCAGATTGTTTACATCACACTTCTGAGCCAGGAAAAAAAAGACCGTGGGATTTGTAGTACTGTGTTCAGCCATAACTAGACTGCTGAATCTCTTTCAGACTATATGTCAAAACAAGCCACTCACCAAGAAGGGGGTTTATGGGAAATCCTATAAAATAAGTTTCCCACAGGCCTATGCTCTCTTCTTCCCGAGATTGATCTGTGAGCAGCCGAGTTGCCACTTAGCTTCTGTGTCTGTGTTGCTGTCCTGCCTGTGAGGGATCTCTTCGCTGTGCCACACAAGAGGATGTTTATCCATGCAGCTGATGAATGAGGGACCGTGCCGAGGGTTCCCACACTGACTGCTGAATCCACACCCATGATCCACCCATGCTGCACCCATCCTTGCCTGTCTGGGGATGAAGACTCTGTGTCAATGCCTGTGTGTGTGCCAACTGCCTTCAGGATTTGGTGAGCGGGCTAAAACCCAAGTTTCCTTCTGGTCAACAACATACAACACAAGGACCCTGCATGCAGACATCATAATCCAGACTTCAGATTAGGTTGTTCCATTTATCATACTCACTGCTTATTAGGGATTTGAGAACGGTTCGGCCCGAGCATCAGTTCTCGGTAAAGCTTTTCCCAATCCGGGTGCAGTGAATAGCTGGTTCTTAAGGAGCGGGGCCAGGAAGCCGGCCGCAGCGTCCTTAACAACCGATGAGTCATCAGCTATCAATGGGTTTCACCGCTGACAGCTGAACAATAATAAGAAAAAGTGCCGCTAAAAAATAAAGAAAAAATGGCATGGCCCCCCCAATGTCCATACCAGGCCCTTATACAGGCATGCAGCCCGGTAGGTCGCTCGCTCCCCCCCCCCCTCCTGAACCGTACCAGGTCACATGCCCTCAACATGGGGAGGGGGGGTGGGTGCTCTGGCAATTTCATAGATGAAATTTATGTTCATCTCCGATCACATTTTCCAAATCAACCACCTTATAAACTCTCTCCCTTTTTATCCCTGATATCTTTCTGCCACCTTGGTGCATCAGTGGTATTAGATCATTCGATGATTTGTATGATGGTCATACATTGAAATCCTTTCCTAGTTTACAGGCCGAATATAATGTACCTCGTAATTAATATTATACATATTTGCAGATAATTGCAGATTGTACATCCGTTGCAGCATAAGCCTGATCTCAAAATTAAACTATAATGGCAAGTGGCTCACTACTTAAAGGTGTTGTAAATTCTGTTAAACCACTTGTACCTACAGGTAAGCCTATAATAAGGCTTACCTGTAGGTACTGTGAATATCTCCTAAACTTGCACAGTTTGGGAGATATTCAGAGTGCATGCAGTCGATGACATCAGAGCCCCTGCCGGACCCTGCGAACCCGGAAGAAACACCGGGGGAAGATGCCAGCCATCTCAGGGCTGAGCGGGGGTCGCTGGAAAGACTTAGTTCTAAAGCCGCATACACACGAGCAGAATGTCCGACAGAAAAAGTTTGACGGAATCTTTTCATCGTTTATTCTGATCGTGTGTATGCCTCATCTGACTTTTTTTTTCAAAAATTCTGACGGACCTAGAAATGGAACATGTTCTAAATATTTCTGACGGAACCAATTCCTTCCGGGAAAACCGCTCGTCTGTGTGCTGTTGCGACGGACCAAAAACGAGGCATTCTCTGAAGCAAGTACGAGACGGAAGCTATTGGCTACTGGCTATTGAACTTCCTTTTTCTAGTCCCGTCGTACATGGTGTACGTCACCGCGTTCTGGACGGTCAGACTTTGGTTTGACCGTGTGTAGGCAAGACCGCTTGAATGGAATTCCATCGGAGTTCCGTCTGAGAAACTTTCGGAGTTTATTTCAATGGCAAAACCAGTCGTGTGTACGCGGCATAAGGTAAGTATTTCATAATGTACTAGTATGTGATGCATACTAGCACACAGAGGTGGCTCTAGGATTTGTGAGGCCTTAGGCAAAACTTAGACCTAAAGCCCCACTCACACCCATAATGGGAAAAAGAATTCAAGCGATAAAAATTAATAATACATTGCACTGCACAGTGTCCAATAAACTAATGGCAATTCACCCATGGCCAGTCCAACTTGCATTGGATCATATCACGACAGGATATGCACTGCAACACAAGCTCCCTCCTTATAGTGATCGTCACTTACTAGACAGCTCTCTGTTATGCCTACATTTCACATTACCTTGGCCATAAATCCATCATCTATTTTCATAAACCTATGCCCCATAACTGTTGTGGATACAACCAATGCATTGACTATGGTCAGTGAACCTGAATACAGAAATGATTAATTTATGCATGAGCGTATGTTTAAGTTGGTCATAAGAATTTAAAGTGGAGCTCCACCCAAAATGGGAAGATCCGCTTGTTCGTACCCTCCCCACCTCAACTGCCACATTGGGCACTTTTTAGGGGGAGGGGGATTTTGACAGGAACCCACTCCCACTTCCTTGTAAGATCGCCGCACGGCAATCTATGTAATTTCCAGCCCCTCCTCCTTCCCCCCACTGCCTTCTGAGACACGCAGAGGTCCCAGAAGCTGGTGGGATCATTCAGAAAGCACAGTGCGACTCGCACATGCACAGTAAGAAACAAGTTGTGAAGCCGCAAGGCTTCATTTCCTGTTTCCCTTACTATAGATGCCGGCACCTGCATCTGAAGCCGATTAATGAATCAGCTAAGGTTGTCGACATTGCGGGATCCCTGGACAGGTAACTGTCATTCTATTAAAGGCAGCAGCTACAGAATTTGTAGCTGCTGAATTATATTTTATTTTTATTTTTTTTTACAGATTAGAACTCCTCTTTAATCCTGGTGTGGTATGAATGGAAATCAGCAGTAGTTGGTTGCATCAAAAGAACCAAATGGTTAACATTTTTCAATCCATCTATGCAGAAAGTCATGAAGAGGGTTATAGAATCCTCACGGTAATCCAAAAAGCCCACCATACCCTCTGAGTCCATTCATTATTTTGTGAAAAACTGCAAGATTTTGATGCTTCCAAGAATTTATTTTTCTGCTGCTCCAATCATGAAAGGGTGTACTCCTCCAGGATTATTCTTTTCTAGATGACTTTTAATTGCTTTCATATAATCTTGAATATATCGTTTGACTGCATCCTTTGAGAAGCCAGTTTCCTGAAGTTTGTGGTTCATCACAATGTCAACTCCTGGTACTGTTACGCCGTTATCTCCTTCACCCTGGCACTCAGCATATGCGTTTCCACCAATAAGTGCGTCATTGATCTCACATTCTGTTCCTTCAACTTTCCTTCAACTTCAATACACAGCTCATTGCAGGCTTCTTTTGTTGGGTAAATGTCATCATCGCTGGTGACACTTGTAAATGATCATGGTGACAGTGAATTTTCACTGTCAGGGTGGTAAGGATATGGAATGCTCTTCCACAATCGGTGGTGTTGGCAGGCAGTATGGATAGTTTTAAAAGACTCTTGGATGTGTATCTTAGCGAAAACAATATACGGCTATATGAGAAATGATTCTTCTACACACGGGCGTACACACATCTACGCAGGTTGAACTGGCTGGACTGTTGTCTTTATGCAACCTCACCAACTATGTATATGTGAATTGGGAGTCGGCGTCCCGGAGCGGCATATGGGATCTTCAGCTCCGACTAAGGGTGGGGAGTAAAAAGTAATTTCTTTTAATTCTTAGTTGTTTGTTGTTTATATAGTTGTTGGGTAATCTCCTTTGACCTAAATGTTTGTATTCTAAAACTTTACTCAACCATTTGATTGAAAGTATTTGCTGTCTCTTGCAATCTTTTCTTTGTAGTTGTTTTATTCCTTTAGAAGGAAAAATTCTTTAATAAAGTGATATTGAAACGAAAATTACAGATCAAAGCCAGATGGATGTGGCTAACTAACAATAGATAAACCATGGCCCAGATAAATGAGAACCTTCAGAGGCAATTAACCTTATGGTGTTAATGGGATGGACCCAGCTATGGATTCTGCATCCTTCATGCACTCAGCCTGTCCTCTATTGATATGATCATCAACCGATGATAATAAATCCTAATAAAATTATAATTTACAGAAGCGATACAGTGTCCCTTTACAATATTAATAATGTGCATTGTATGTGTGCTATGTATTTTTTTCTATGTTCTATATACAGTATTAATGCATATCACTGAGTTATGTTTTCAGCTATTGGGTTTCCTGTGCTGAAAGATAGCATATCTACAGAAATCGATTGGCAATAATTGCCCCATAACAGAAAAAAATGGTGGTGTGTTCTTATCTAAACCTACAAATGGATGAGATTGTTCCTCTTATTCTACTATAAATAGTAGACATCTATTTGCAATCACAATAGAGGATTTTTATAGCAGAAAGCTATCCTTTCTAAGGTATGTTCTCATCATTATACTACATTGTTTAAATGTTAAACATTTTATTATTAATTTAATATGTTCTTCTTCTTAATAATAATATTATTATTATATTTTCCTGTACATCTGATGCGACACAGTTTATAAATCCAGCACATTATGAGTCTTGACATGATTCAAGAATCAAATGGTTTTTCTGCAGATTGGACAATTTTACACGCTTTGCAAATTTTAGCGTATCAATCTACAATTACAATTCACAGATTTACCAAAATGTGTCTGGTTTTCAAACTAGCATTTTTTTTTAAATTTATATGTTTGTGTTTTTTCTGCAGGTAGTAGTGACAAAAATAAAAAAAATGTTTGATTTAAACTCTATACTGTGTTCTCAAAGCAGTTTTTCCTTTGTATAATGTGAATTTATATTTTTATAATTTAATATTAATATTAATATTTTTGTCTCTAATTAAGGACAGAAAGCACCAGAGCTGACTGAAGGGTGAGATAATCAATTTTTGTTTATTTCTGATAAACCTGAGCATGAATGTAGTGTTTTTAGGCTCCAAAATGCAGCAAGAATGACTTTTCTCTCTGCACCTTGACATGGCGCATTGGTGTGAACAATCAATACATGAAACAATAGGTTTTGTTTCTGTTGTTTTACAGATTGACAGTTTGTATCATATTTGTAATATTTAAAGCGGCAGTAAACCACAAAAAAAAAAAAAAAAAAAAAAAAATCTTCTTCCTGCAAAATAATGTCATACTAGCACATTATGAAAAACTTACTTGAAAACGCAGCCCTCCAGCAGTGTGCTGCCACCACTGGCAGGGCTTCCATCTTCCCTCAGTCCTCCTTTCCGGGTTCGCGGCTGTGGCCACTTGACTGGCCCAGCTACGATGACGTCACTCTTGCGCTGGTGAGTGGGCGTCATGGCTGCAGTACAGTTTTCTCTATGGATGGCACTATGCATTAGCAGTGTAGTGCACATACATCGGTGACACCACCGGAGCTGCTAAAGTAAATATCTCCTAAATGGTGCGTGTTTAGGAGATATTTACTGTACTTATAGGTAAGCCTTATTATAGGCTTACCTGAAGGTATAAATAAAAAAAAAAAAAAAAAAAAAAAAAAAAAGGACCTTTACTACCACTTTAATTCTACAAATATAATCTAATTTTAATTGAATGTAATCAAAAGTAAGGACTAATGGGAGATCACTCGGGCACCACATCCCTAGCTGACAGAATTGTGAAGACACTTTTCACATTAAAGGTGGGACTTTGAAGGTGCTAGTAAAGTAGAGACACAAATTACTTAAGGTACTTTATTCGAAGATGTATCATTAATTAAAATACATCACTGTAGAACAAATGGGTGGTAGTCACCACCAACACACCTTATAGAGACTTTTGTACAACAACTATACAAACACATCACATTTGTGTAGCAAGTTGAAGATCTTTCATAAAACAGTAATTATTGTTCAATACAGCGAATCAGTAGCTTCTTCAACGTGTTTCATATGATGTACTAAACAGTGCTGAGCAGTGCTATACCCAGTGCTGTGCTGTGATGCATTACAATGAATTGCAGTATGTGAGTATGATGTAGGTGAATGTGTGGGAGGGGGTGAGTTGTAGAGGGTGCCTATTTCCCTGCAGATGGGATTAAGCTAAAACTTGTATTTCAGTTACAAGCAAGAACTGGTGGTGGGTTAAAAATCCAGAAAAATACATATTTTTCTATTTCTTAAGGACTTTCTTAAGGAGTTTTTTTTTGCTGTGTGTGTCCCTGTCAGGTAAATTTACCATTTTTTTTGTCCTGGTCACCATTGTCACTTAAGACGAGCTAAGCTCTAACATTTTAAGCTTCCCATCATTTTTTTATCTCAGTGGCAATTAAGGATAAACCAAGGTTCAGACAAACTCAGGGGAAACTGTCGCATGATAGCAGGCGGCTGGTCCAATTAGCTGTGCCTAGGGAACTCTCTGCCCAGCAGCTGCATGTTACGAAGGGGTGGGAATGCTGGCTGATGTCACCATCTAAATATGAGCATTGACCATATGGCTGAAAGAAATATTTCTTTTTTTAAATAAACCATTTTAATAACCATTTAGATTTCAAAAATCAAAGCGCGAGTCCACCTCCATCATTCCTATGTTTTATATTGATTGATTTTTAATGGTTAGGTCTACACAAGAGAATTCTAGAATCAAACAGCATACACAGTCAAAAACGGTTTTATGCTACACCTAACATTTTGTATATTTTCCCCACATTTTCCTTTAGGTGAATTTCTGTAGAACCTACTGAATCATAAGAATGATATTTCTACACGCTGTCACCTTCTTGGGGATCCTCTGTGGAGTTTCTGCTCAATGTCAGTCCTGTACGTTTATAACTGCCATTAATATTGTAAGCATTTACTCATTATGTATAAACCACATATAAATGATAAGATATAGACACATATGGCAATATCACATTGATATATACATATATATATATATATATATATATATATATATATATATATAAAATCAGTCAACTATCTATCTATCTATCTATCTATCTATCTATCTATCTATCTATCTATCTATCTATCTATCTATCCTGGAAGAATCAAATAATGCCATAAATTAAATCACATTACTTACGTATCTATTTGGTGAGTATAGGGTTTTATTCTCAACATTTACATATACTTTCATACATAAATGTCCCCTCTTTGTGTAATACATGTGGAGGGGATGTAGGTTTCATGCTCTTTTTTTAATAAATGGCCTCTTCTTTTAAGCAAAACATTTTAGCAGTTATAGAAGTACACAGAATGATCTTGTCACATTCACCTGCTGGATTCTTCCCTGGCTCCATACCAAAAAAGGAAACCCTATTTGGCTGAACAACCACATAATAACCAGAATAGTGTTTGTGAATCTATGGATGTCGACCCAAACTGGGCCACGTGTGTTTGCAATGGGTCACAACTTGATTTTATGACCAAGGATGAAATCAGATAATCATTGGCAAGTAATAGCACACTGACTATGAATGAGTGCACAGATATGTAGGGTACGTGCTAGATGGAGGGACAGGGACAATTACTCAGGTAAGATTGTAAGTTGAAGACAGACAGTGATAGTTGTAAATATCTACTACTAAGAGAAAAAAAAATGTCTATTTTAATACTGTAAAAGCTATTAAGAATCCCCCATGTGCATCCAAGCTATGTCTCATGTATCTCTTCTTTCGTACTGTTTGTACATTGAGTAATATTGTGCTCTACTCTCACATTGTCTAACAGATCGGAATGTTGCCCTTCAAGGTCGGGCAACTCAATCTTCAATTTTAACTCTGGTAGATCATGGCTACCAGTCATTAGCAATAAATGCAGTAGATGGGAACCAAGACTCATACTTTTACCACGGTTCCTGCTCACATACAAACAACGATCTGTCTCCTTGGTGGAGGGTGGACTTGCTGAAACCATACAGAATTACCTTCATCTCCATCACTAACAGAGGAGACTGCTGTGCTGAAAGACTGAACGGTGCTGAAATTCTTGTTGGAAACTCTCTGACCAACAATGGAAACAGTAATGCCAGGTAAGGATGATTTCTACATATTTTTTCCCCTTTAATCACTTTAGCTCTCACACCTATATACCCCTTATAGACTAGAGCAAATTTTACATTTCTGCTCTGGGCCTGTTTTTTCTGTGTTAAGTTTGTCATTACTTAAGATGACAAAGTAATACATAAATAATTTTATGGCAAATAAGGCTTTTTTTTGGTGATACAGTCTTGCATAAATGAGTTTATTTTTTAATGCAATCCATTGACTAAACTGTAATGAAAATTAAAAAAAAAACATACCTTTTTCTACTTTGCTCAGTGCTAGTTTAAAAAAAAAATAAATGACAGTTACTTACCGATAACTGTTTTTCTAGGATATCTTCCAGGACGGCACACCTGAGAGATGAGAGGCTCCTCCCTACAGGAAACACAATCAATCGACAGCTGTTTTAAGTCCCCACCCTTCCCCTTGATCCTCAGTTTGTAGAGAAGTAACTCCTGAACCTGGTTCACAAGGGAAATCATTCCTCATAGGTACTCACCTTCTAGTGTTCTACCATTTTCCCTCCTCCAACGGGCGGGAAGTAGGCCTGCCATCCTGGAAGATATCCTAGAAAAACAGTTATCGGTAAGTAACTGTCAATTTTCTCTAGTCATCTTCCAGGACGGCACACCTGAGAGGATAATCAAGTACCTCAGGCCTACCTTAGGGTGGGACCACTGCAAGACCCTCTTGGCAGACCTTGGTTCTGCAGTGAGTTTTACCTCCACTCCATATGCTTGATGAAGGTATTATAGCTGGATCATGCGGCTGGTCTGCAGGTCTACTCCACCGATGTCCCTGCCTTCTCTGCTTCGGATGCAAGACCTAGGTGGAGTGGGCTCTTAAAGATGGAATCAGAAAACATGTTAAACTTGTAGGTTATCAATGTTGCCTGTCTCACACATCTAACAACCATGGCCTATTGTGCCTGTAGGTGCTACTTAGAACCCTTAAAGATTAATCAGAGACCTGTGTTGTAAGACAAGGACACTAATTGATCACTAAGAGGGCCTGTCTTAACACTACCCTGTTCAGGGAATTAAAACTGCAAAAAAAGGTGTGCCCCTAACAGACAACCTTTTTTTTTTTTTTTTTGTTCATTTTTATCTTTACATCAGCAAAGACTAAAGGGAAGCCTACTTAAGGGTAATAAATTAACCGAGGCTTGATCCCTGGGTTTAAGGCATGCCCACTCTGTGGCTTTACTTACGCCTGAGTGCCTACTTCAGGAGAATAAAGTTCATAGCAGGAGTATAACACTTATACTGCTACATTTAGTTCTGCTAGAAGGGTGAGATGAAGGCCATGCACCGAGCCGTAACCTATTCGGTCGGGTGGACATCTTTATACTTCATCTTCAGGTCATAATACTCCTCTGAACAGAACTTCCCAAGTTCTTACTAAGCAGGGTGATTCTTTATCGCCTTCCTCCAGTGTCCTATAACCCTACTGGGCTTCAACCCTAGGAAATGGTTCCAGCATCCCTGAATGTAAGGGGCTGGGGCTTTCTGACATGTGACGTCTGCAGCCAGAACTCCAGGCCCCTCCACGGAAAAAAGAGGGCTGAAATACAAAAGGTGATACATGCATTATTAATATCACAAATTAAAAAAGATCATAGATTGTGGACCCAGCACAATAGATTTAGACAGAAAGGACACAAGCATAGACAATAATGTGTATCAGAGTGTGGCTAGCTAAACCAACATATCAAATATGGGAGAGACCCAAATCTGAACTTCAATGTAGACAAACAGTCCTCACAGTCTGGTTTTCTGATGTGCAGCCAATCTGTAAAAACATTAAGACACACGCAAACCCTCAGCCTTGGTTCACACTGGGACGACCTGTCAGGCGACCTAGTCACCTGACAAGTAGCGTCCTGTTCTGTGCAATAGAGCCATTCTAAATCGGCACAATGCAAGTCGCTCCGACTTAGAAAAAAGGTTCCTGTACGACTTTGGGGGCGACTTGCATTGACTTCTATACAGAAGTCGTTTCGCAAGTCACCGCTGAGTCGTGTCCTGGGTCGCCTGAGGCAGTCGCGCTGTAAGTCGTGCTGCCTCAGTGTGAACCGACCCTAAATGCTGCGTGTTTCTGAAGTGCAGCTAGCTAGGTCATAACTGATATATATACATAAAGGACGGGAGTCCTGTTTACGGTGGAGTTTTACTGATGTACACAGGGCCATAAATATAAGACAGAAAGACCCAAACTTCTATGTTGCGTATTTCTGATGAACCACCAAATACAGTTATAAGATCAATATGGCACTGGCTAGCTAAACCAGCATAACAAGACAATATCTTTTCTGTTATGCAGTTCTGTAGTGCAGTCACATAGAACCAACACGGAAAGGACCCAAGCAACCTGCAGCATTGTGTTTTTCTGAAGTGCAGTAAGGTAAGGGAATCTGAAACAGAAAGCACCAACAAGCTTCAATGTTGAGTATTTCTGCTGTGCAGCCACATAAAAACAGACAGCCTTCCTAGCTGCGATCTTTCTGGTGTATTGCAAAGTAAGGCAATAAACTCAATGATGTCTATTCTTGTGTGTAGCAAAACCTCAACCAAAAGGGAACTTCGGGCTCCCACACCTGTGCGACCCAACTTGCAACCGCAAAAACGCAAGAGAAAAGTCATACACTATGGCTTCCAATGGGAACCATTTGTGTCTGTGCAACTCCAGGTCGCAGCGCCACCAAGCAGACCCTGCTTTCTGGATCCACAGACCTCAAGATTACACAGGTCGCAGGTAACTTGCAATTTTCAGGTTGAACAAGCGAGGGGTCCCCAATGCTGTATCTCCCTGGAGGCGTGCAGCCAACAACCCCCTGCTGTGTATCCCTAATGCCGCGTACACACGGTCGGACTTTTCGTCTACAAAAGTCCAACGGACGCTGACGGACTAAAGCTGGCTGGTAATCCGATCATGTGTGGGCTTCTCCGGACTTTCAACGGACTTTTTCAGCCTCAAATCCGACGGACTTCAGATTTGAAACATGCTTTAAATCTTTCCGACGGACTCGAGTCCGGTCGAAAAATCCGCTCGTCTGTATGCTAGTCTGACGGACAAAAACCCACGCTAGGGCAGCTATTGGCTACTGGCTATCAACTTCCTTATTTTAGTCCGGTGTACGTCATCACGTAAGAATTCGACGGACTTTTGTGTGATCGTGTGTAGGCAAGTCTGTTCGTTAGAAAGTCCGCCGCAAGTCCGTCGAAAGTCCGTTGAAAGTCTGTCGGACAGGCTGTCGGACTTTTGTAGCTGAAAAGTCCGACCGTGTGTACGCCCCATTAGAAGCAGCAAGGTAGAACAATGAGAAACAGAAAAGACACCCCTCACTGCTGTGCCTTTCTGATATGCAGCCGATAAGGCAGTAAATATAGAACATACAGGACACAAACAATCTTCAATCTTTGTGTATGTCTGATGTGTAGTAATATACCAATACTGAGCAGATACGCCACCATCCTCAATGTGTCTCCCTGCTGAGGCAGCAAAAATAAATCAGAAAAGGACAAGCAACCTCACTGCTGTGTCCCTTCTGATATGCAGCCAATAAGGCAGTAAATGTAAGACATAAAAGGACAGACAACCTTCAATCTTGTATATATCTGATGTGCAACAATATAACAATCTGAATAGAGATAGCACATCCATATTGAAGGGATTTGGCATGCGACTCAACATGTCAAATCGCATGCCTAAAATCGGCAACCTTTGTCGTTAATAGCACTGTCAGCCTGACGCCTCTTTGCGGGGCTGCACCGATTACCAAAGGCAGTACTAGTACTACCCCTGGCACAGGTTCAATTTGTATTTCCCAACAATTCAGGACCATTAATCTTCACTACTGCCTTTCTAATAAGCAACCAATAAGGCAGTAATACAGGACACAAAAAA
Source organism: Aquarana catesbeiana (assembly GCF_042186555.1). Lineage (NCBI taxonomy): Eukaryota > Metazoa > Chordata > Amphibia > Anura > Ranidae > Aquarana > Aquarana catesbeiana. Next base: position 25,459,462 of record NC_133327.1, read on the forward strand.
ACCCAGACAGAACTCAATTTTGAGTATGTCTGATGTGCAGCAATATAACAAATATGAGCAGAGATGTCATAAGACTCAATGATGTGGATTTTCGCCATGCGTCACAAGACCAGAAAGTACAGACCACCTTCCCTGTTGTATTTTTCTGATCTGTAGCCAAATAAGGCAGTACCTTTAGGATATAACAGACAACAACCAAGCTACAGTGCAGTGCATTTCTGATGTACAGCACTATACCCCTTATGAGCAGAGATGTCACAAATCTCAATGTGTATTTCTGCTGTGCCACAAAACATCCCAGCAAGGACAAACCTTCACTACTGAGGTCTACTGGTGTGCAACCAAGGAGGAGTCATGGTGTATCCCTTTATGAAATAACCAAATAGAGCAATTTGATCCCTAGGCATAGCCTGGGCTGTAGATACTAACACTTCACCCCCAGTGAAGGAACAAATTCTAAAAATGGTTAGACACCTTACTATAGTAGCTGTTGTCCTACCTTACCTCCGTAGACTGAGCAAACGCTGGCCAGCTCACACACAGGTGGGGCTGATCAGAAACTAAAGTCTCAATGAGCCCAGCCCTAAAGACCAATTTAGGACAGCCTCTAGAAAAGGTGATCACCAATTTAGCCTGGAGGAAAATAGCCACCTGCAGGCTTTAAACAAGCAATCATGTATCTATCTAGCTCTTGCATATGTTTGCACAGAAAATCCTTAATTAAAGGATATAGGAAGCGATTTATGGTAAATCGCCTTTAGATCTGTCACTGAGTTGACTGTAGCCCAAACCAACAAAAAGGTTTTTCTTACCTCCTGCACTTTAATATAACCACAATGTAAAGGTGGAGTGGGAGGTTGGAGCTTATGACTTCAGATTCCTAGCAGCTGGGCTAATAGGGCCATATAACCTTGTGCACCTGCTGACCAGGAGAGATTACTCCTGAATCCTTCAACCATTGCACAATCCATAAATTGTTCAGTGGTATACCTGGCCTGTAAGGAACTCTTTGTATCTACCAGGTCCTCCCCCCCTTCGCTCTATTCATCCCTACTAATGTCCCACAACCGGACATGTAGGGAGAGTCTGGAAACCTACTGTTGTGATAACCACAGTGTCTCTGCTGTAAGAGGGAGCTGTGGCTGGTGGTTTTAGCAGTAGCTTCTGGGCTATTTTGTTATGCAGACCCCAGGTCCTGCACTGTACCACTTAGTAAATACAGGGGGAAGGGGAAGAAATGCCTTACCTACCTCTTTCCCATCTGAGGTGGTTTAGGCACACTCGCTCCTCTGCACCACTTGTCCACCATACAGCATCTCTGATGTAAGAGGGAGCTATAGCTGGTGTTTTTAGCAGAAACTTCTGGGCTATTTGAATCTAGACCCCAGGGGAGATTATCTCAAATGCCCAGAAACCATCTGGCTGGGATTGGGGATTTTGCAGCTAAATTCCCAAGGTAAAGGAAAGTACTCACCATTGTAGTCTTCCCCTTTTTCCACAGCCACTGGGCTTGCTTTTCCATCCTTATGGTCCACACGCAAGGAGGATAGCTGCCAAAGTGCCCCCCCAACTGCTGTCCCCGTAGGGAGCTGCAAGGTTAGGCTGTGTCCTGCCAGTCAGTATATACCCTTGGGGGGGCAATGCCGTACGTTCCTCATTCCATTCTGAGGTGGTTTAGGCAGACATCCACCGTAGTGAACTGGTGCCTCCTCGAAAGGAGGATGTGGGCGCCTGCTCCTGCTGACTCTCAGCCTTCCCTCCTGGGTAAGAACGCGGGTCGTTCAGGCGGCGCCCTCCCCAGCAGCCCACGCGAGCTACCAGGGGCCCAGGAGTCGGGGGCCCTGGAAAGAACTGACAGCCAGCACCCCTGTCTGAACGGACGCCCGGACAGGTAAGGGGGGGAGACAGGAAAAAGGCCCCTGAAGTTCTGGGGACACCACTGTACCCAGGGGCCTTCAGCTCTTCCAGTTTCTGCTGCCCCCCCTGAGGAAAGGAGAGGGGAACCCCCCAGGAAGGATAAATATATCCGGCCAGACCCAGAGGCCCATCAGGTACTAACCAGGCCTGACCCTGCTTTGCCTCCGAGATCATACGAGATCGGGCAGGCGGCGCCCTCTTTCACTTTTAGGGTGATGTGGCCATAGGCCTTCCCCAGGCATTTGGTCCGGCTCCCAGGGGGGGACCACCAGCCCCAGGCTTCGGGTCATTTGGAAAAAAACAAACGGTTTCGCTGTGTAGGGAGAAACACAATCAAAAACTGAGGATCAAGGGGAAGGGTGGGGACTTAAAACAGCTGTCGATTGATTGTGTTTCCTGTAGGGAGGAGCCTCTCATCTCTCAGGTGTGCCGTCCTGGAAGATGACTAGAGAAAACTGTTTGCCATAGATAAAAAGTACACAGTGAGGTTGATTTACTAAAACTGGAGAGTGCAAAATCTGGTGCAGCTGTACATGGTAGCCAATGGGCTTCTAACTTCAGCTTGTTCAATTAAGCTTTGACGATAAAACCTGGAAGCTGATTGGTTTCCATGCTGCAGAGCTGCACCAGATTTTGCACTCTCTGGTTTTAATAAATTAACCCCATTGCATTATTTATATATATATATATATATATATATATATATATATATATATATATATATATATTAATCTTTTTTTATTGCAACATTTAAAAAGTTAATGGGCAAAACACATACAAATGAAAAAAAAAATACTGGTTAGGCTTAACATCTATTTAATAAAAAGTGCCAATGATTTACACAGTACTTTACATATGGCACATTCACATCAGTATCGGTCCACAAGGAGCCTAAAAATCTAATCTACCCTATCTCACATTAACACATAAACATATACAGGACCCAATTATCCAGCATGTCTTTGGAGTTTGGGAGGAAACCCACACAAGCACAAGGAGAACATGTATGCTCCATGCAGGTAGTGATTAGGTTGGAATTAATACCAAGAACTATAGGGCTGCAAGGCAGGAGTGCTAACCAGTAGGAACAAGCCTAATGTACCTGGGTATAGTTTGTGAACAGCTCACAAATCCTGAATGTAATTTAAACCCTATTAAAGTCAATAGGCACTGTGGCATGGTGTGGCACTGATGGGCACTGTGATGAGCATTGTGTGCATGGTGTGGCTCACGCCCAGCTGAGGGAGCTACATGTGAGTAATGAGTTTAAGGCTCCATTTCCACTAGAATGATTTGTCATGTGTCCAAAATTGCATGACAAGTTGCACTAGTGGAAACAGAGCCTTAGGGTGGTTCCCTGTACTATGATCACTGTAGACTGTGAGCTGAGACCCCAGAGCACTTCCAGCTACACTCCACCCCCCAGCTCCCTTCTCCTGTGCACAGCTATACTATAAATGTGCACTGCACCTCTCATCTCCCCCCCTCCCGTGTGCATGGGGATTTTTATCTCTTCATGTTGTCATGAATTAGGATGTACAATGAGAGAACACTGATGGGATTAGCTCCTCCCATCCTGTAAATGCCCACTGGCTACACAGGAACAATGTCCCTCCCAGGAAGTGATGTCACTAGCTTTCAGTAACCGGGGAGTAACTGGTGAGGGTACCTTTCTGGGGGGGGGGGGGGTTGTCTCCATATTGTTGAGAAGAGCCTCTTTCACACAATTCTGTCCCAGTACTTTTAGGTGTCTGTAGGAAATGTGACTTTTAAAGACTATTGATTGAAGCCCCCTTTAAAAATAAGAGGGTCCCAGATACTGGCCTCCTACATGTGCATGATAAGGGGTACTGTACATGCCACTCCATCGGTTGTGCCAATGATAGCCTGGGCTCAGAGGAAGTGGGATGAAAAAATGCTGTTATTTATCCTGGAGGACATCAGTTGGCCAAAAATTCAATACATAAATGCATGTATTAGTGGTATTATTGTTACTATTGGTATTAATCATGTTCACTTTGCAGGTGTGGTGTGGTTACCTCTATCCCAGCTGGAAAGACACAAACTTTCTACTGTCGTGGCATGGTTGGCAGATATGTCAATATCATTTTACGTAATAAAAGAGAATATCTCCAATTATGTGTTCAAGTCTGGACCACCGACAGGCATTGAAAGTACAACTTAAAAAAGAGCAACAGATGAATACAATAGTAAAAGTTAAAATGTATTGCCTTATGTCAGTAATTTGAAGAGAAAAAAAGTGAATAGTTACATTAAATATTGTTTAATAAACAATGTTCAGCATTAAATGTGTATTGTCAAATGTGTTTTCTGAATTTGCTGGGTTCCGGTATACTGAGGATTCAAACAAGGAAGACGCCGCTCCAGGTGAGCAATCACTACAGTCTGTATGCGCTGGGTGCAAACCACGGCTCGCCACCGATGATCAATAGGAAGAAAAAGAATGCCCCTGAACCCAGGAGGTGACGTGTGCGCTTCACGCTGACCTCAGTGCTGCTTCAAACCTCAGGTTCTTTTCTTCCAGTATGCTGAGCATGTGTGTTGGATTTAAAGGCAGGAGATGCATTAAAAAGAATGAAATGAATTGAAAATGTATAGGGCTCAGATCTGAATAAATAATATTTAAAAAAATTGTGTTTTTTACTAACAGGGAGGCAGGGGAACCATTATTCCAGATCCTGATCTCATTGCTGTCATTACTAAAGACTAGGGATGAGCCGAACACCCCCCTGTTCGGTTCGCACCAGAACTTGTGAACAGGAAAAAAGTTTGTTCGAACACGCAAACACCGTTAAAGTCTATGAGACACGAACATGAATAATCAAAAGTGCTAATTTTAAAGGCTTATATGCAAGTTATTGTCATAAAAAGTGTTTGGGGACCTGGCAGGGGCGGACTGGGCCGGGGGCAGGGTGGAAATTTCCCCCCAGGCTGCCACAATTTACATGCAAAACGGCCGGCGGCCGCCAGCTAATTTGTTTTTTTCTCTAAGGAAGTTGGGCCAGGGGCACGGCCGCATGCTGTGGCATTGAGTGCAGACTGAACTCCCTGCACTACTAGTTCCAGTGCTGTCTGCAGAGTACCGCTGCTGGAGGGAGGAAGGGAGTGAGTGAGTGAGTGGGCGGGGGGAGTGCAGGTGAAAACAGCCTGCCTAGGTGTCTTCTCATCTCCCGTGTGACTCCTCCTTCCCCCTCGCCACTGCTTTTATCCAGAAGGTAGAAGACAAAACATCCAAGCAGAGAGTTGTCCAACTTTTCAAGTTAAATCGCCTGTGATTGGTTGCTAGGGGCAGTCCTAGCAACCAATTATCTGTCTATTAAATTGAAAGTTGGAAAACTCCTGTCCTCTGATCCAGCATGCTGCATCCTCTGTCTTCTACCTGCAGGTAAGAGAGGGGGCAGTGACATGTTGGACTGTGTTGCAAGGAAAGAAGGTGGCTGTGGAGGAGACTGGGATACAAGGAGGGGGGCTGTGTGGAGGAGACTGGGATACAAGGAGGGGGGCTGTGTGGAGGAGACTGGGATACAAGGAGGGGGGCTGTGTGGAGGAGACTGGGATACAAGGGGGGGCTGTGTAGAGGAGACTGGGATACAAGGGGGGGGCTGTGTGGAGGAGATTCGTATACAAGGGGGGGGGCTGTGTGGAGGAGATTCGTATACAAGGAGGGGGGGCTGTGTGGAGGAGACTGGGATACAAGAAGGGGGACTGTGTGGAGGAGACTGGGATACAAGAAGGGGGGGCTGTGTGGAGGAGACTGGTATACAAGAAGAGGGGGCTGTGTGGAGGAGACTGGGATACAAGAAGGGGGGGCTGTGTGGAGGAGACTGGGATACAAGAAGGGGGGCTGTGTGGAGGAGACTGGGATACAAGAAGGGGGGGCTGTGTGGAGGAGACTGGGATACAAGAAGGGGGGCTGTGTGGAGGAGACCGGGATACAAGAAGAGGGGGCTGTGGAGAAGACTGGGATACAAGAAGGGGGAGCTGTGTGGAGGAGACTGGGATACAAGAAGAGGGGGCTGTGTGGAGGAGACTGGGATACAAGAAGGGGGGGCTGTGTGGAGGAGACTGGGATACAAGAAGGGGGGGCTGTGTGGAGGAGACTGGGATACAAGAAGGGGGGGCTGTGTGGAGGAGACTGGGATACAAGAAGGGGGGGCTGTGTGGAGGAGACTGGGATACAAGAAGGGGGGGCTGTGTGGAGGAGACTGGGATACAAGAAGAGGGGGCTGTGTGGAGGAGACTGGGATACAAGAAGGGGGGGCTGTGTGGAGGAGACTGAGGTGCAAAGAAAGGGGGATGCAAGGAAGGGGGCTGAGGACACTGATGTAAAGGAGGAAGGTCTGTGATTTAAGGAGGGGAGCTGTGATGTAAATTGGGGGACTTGAATGGATAGAGGTATGTGATGTAAAGATGGCACTGTATTGTAAAGGGGTGCTGTATTGCCACTATTTTTCTTCAGGCCAGGTCCAGAGACGCAGGTGGAGACCACGGCTGAAGAAATACGTGGAGAGGTGCCGCAAAAAAACTCCACCCCTGCCACCTCCACCGAATACACGGGCAGGGCAAAGGGGGTGGAGTCAGGGGCAGCAAAATGAGGTTTCGCCTAGGGCAGAGGTCTCCAAACTTTTCAAAGGAACACTTTATTGTCCTTTAGACTTTAGGAGGGCCGGACTGTGGCCAGCAGGGGCAGAAAATGTCATGGGCCCAGCATCAGTGAGAATAAATATGGCCTCAGGGTTGGTGGACCATAGGAGGAGTATTCCCCCTATTAGTAGGAGGAATAGTATTCCATCATTGGTATCGGTGGAGGATATAGTCCCCCATTGTTGGTGTCAGTGGAAGGAATTGTGCCCCAAGGGCCGCATAAAGGCTAGCAAAGGGCCACATCTGGCCCTCGGGTTGCAGTTTGGAGACAAGCCAAGGCTAACGCTGCGCACTGCGCTAAAACAAAGATGTATGGAAGTTCAGCTGCCAGCATCTAAAGTCAGAATACAGACTCCACAGTTAATAGTAAAATAAAAAATGCAGTGCTAGAACAGTAGCATAAAGTAACAGAAAATCAAGCAGTGATAGAACTAATAAAAGTCCAATATCACAAGTCCATATATTGAAGAATGGATATACTGTAGTAGCCAACATCCGTGCTCTGTGCAGATAAAAGGGCTATAAGTAAAGATAGGATGATATTCCTCCACACCAGAGAGAATCTCGTTCCACACCCAGTGAGAGTAAGTAAGCCTGCTTACCAGTTATCCGTGACCACAGATAAAAGTGGTCTCACCAAGCGTAGGGAAATGGTTCTCCCCAGAAACCTCATAGGCTCTCTTCAATTCTCACCAATCACTCGATACTCCTCTGCTGCCAGAGGAGGGATATTACTCTATCTTCACCTATAGCCCTTTTATCTGCACAGAGCACGGATGTTGGCTACTACAGTATATCCATTCTTTAATATATGGACTTGGGATATTGGACTTTTATTAGTTCTATCATTGCTTGATATTCTCTTATTTTATGCTACTGTTCTAGCGCTGCATTTTTAAAATTTGACTGTAGTTTGGAGACCCCTGGCCTAGGGTGTCAAAAATCCTTACACCAGCCCTAATTTTGGGAGTTGTTGTCCACGCACGCTCCCGGTTGGTGGAGAACTGAGAGCAGGGAAACGCAGCCAGGAAACTACAACTCCCAGATCTTGGAGGGAGGCAGCAGGGCGCGCCAGGGAGTCAGCACCCACATGACTGGCTCGGGCTGCATGTTTAGTTGACCCCAGGACAGGAGCATCACATCCCCAGGACTGGAAAAGGCCATGCAAGGACCTGCTGAACTAGCACGGGCAGCTTCCATCACTGTGGTGAGAGACCCTGACACCCGCAGCTGAACCCCACATCCCATTCCCCCCCCCATACACCCTATTTACCCTGCCCCAGGCCAGTGCCTACCCAGTAACCTCAAAATAGCCATTAACACTGTGGTCCTGCTGGGAGCTGTTGATTCTGCTGGGTGCTGGCCATGGCCAGCAGGATCAACAGGCCATGGTAAGCTCTCAGCAGGATCCACAGACCAGTGGCCAGCAGGACCCACAGGTCCGCGGGCAGCTCCCAGCATTACCCACAGCGCCTGCTGGCCGCTGACCTTTGGGTCCTGCTGGCCTCTGGCCTTTGGGTCCTGCTGGCCGCTGGCCTTTGGGTTCTGCTGGCCGCTGGCCTTTGGGTCCTGCTGGCTTGTGGGTCCTGCTGACCATGGCCTGTGGGTCCTGCTGGCCTGTTGGGCCTGCTGGTTACTAGCCTAGGGTGAACAGACATCTCTGGTTCCTGGGGACAGTCCCCGGACTGAGGACACTGTGCCTGGACCAAGTCTGTCCCCGGTTTTGTCCCCAATTTGCAAGACCAATCCGGGACGAGTGCACCGCAAGCTGGGACAGTGGGAGGGCTCCCAGGGCCCACCCTACCAAGGGTACCGCTGGGCCCAGCACCACCAGATCACACAGCGAGGATCTCCCACTTACC